>NC_061512.1:188877289-188939931 GCF_022539505.1 Lolium rigidum | reverse complement strand
CAACGTAACAAGAAGATCAAATTTCTACGATCCGATCGTGGAGGTGAATATCCGAGTTATGAGTTTGGCATGCATTTAAA
Source organism: Lolium rigidum (assembly GCF_022539505.1). Lineage (NCBI taxonomy): Eukaryota > Viridiplantae > Streptophyta > Magnoliopsida > Poales > Poaceae > Lolium > Lolium rigidum. The sequence goes on along the minus strand of NC_061512.1, from coordinate 188,939,851 downwards.
GAAATGCGGAATACTTTCACAATTGACACCGCCGGGAACACCACAACGAAACGGTGTGTCCGAACGTCGTAATCGAACTCTTTTAGATATGGTTCGTTCTATGATGTCTCTTACCGATTTGCCGTTATCATTTTGGAGTTATGCATTAGAGACAACCGCATTCACTTTAAATAGAGCACCATCAAAATCCGTAGAAACGACACCGTATGAATTATGGTTTAATAAGAAACCTAAGTCGTCGTTCCTTAAAGTTTGGGGTTGCGAAGCCTATGTAAAAAAGTTACAACCGGACAAGCTAGAACCCAAAGCGGAGAAATGCGTCTTCATAGGATACCCTAAGGAAACTATAGGGTACACTTTCTATCACAGATCCGAAGGCAAAATCTTTGTTGCTAAGAACGGAACCTTTCTTGAGAAAGAATTTCTCACTAAAGAAGTGACTCGGAAGAAAAGTAGAACTCGATGAGATTAATGAATCTATACTCGTTGATCGCAGTAGCGCAAGACCGGAAGATGTACCTGTACCGCCTACACCGGCAACGAGAGGAAGCTAATGATAATGATCATGAAACTTCGAACGAGGAAACTATCGAACCTCGCAGATCGACAAGGGAACGTGCCACTCCCGATTGGTATGATCCTTGTCTAAATGTCATGATTGTGGATAACAATGATGAGGACCCTGCGACGTATGAAGAAGCGATGATGAGCCCGGATTCCAACAAATGGCAAGAAGCCATGAAATCCGAAATGGGATCCATGTATGATAACAAAGTATGGACTTTGGTAGACTTACTCGATAGCCGAAAGGTCTGTCGAGAATAAATGGATCTTCAAGAGAAAAACAAGATGCCGATGGTAATATTACTCGTCTATAAAGCTCGACTTGTCGCAAAGGGTTTCCGACAAATTCAAGGAGTTGACTACGATGAGACTTTCTCACTCGTAGCGAAGCTAAAATCTGTGAGGATTTTGTTAGCAATAGCTGCATTTTTCGATTATGAGATTTGGCAGTATGGATGTCAAAACGGTGTTCCTTAATGGAGACATTGAGGAAGAGTTGTATATGGTACAACCCAAAGGTTTTGTCGATCCTAAAAATGCTGACAAAGTATGCAAACTTCAGCGTTCAATCTATGGACCGAAGCAAGCATCAAGAAGTTGGAACCGACGCTTTGATAAGGTGATCAAAGACTTCGGGTTTATACAAGTGTCATGGAGAGGCCTGTATTTACAAGAAAGTGAGTGGGAGCTCCGTAGCATTCCCGATATTATATGTAGATGACATATTATTGATTGGGAATGATATAGAACTATTAAGCAAGTGTAAAAGGTTATTTGAATAACAGTTTTTCAATGAAAGACCTTGGTGAAGCATCATATATATTAGGCATCAAGATTTATAGAGATAGATCAAGACGCCTAATAGGGCTATCACAGAGTACATACTCGGACAAGATTCTAAAGAAGTTTAGAATGGACGAAAGTAAGAAAGGGTTTTTACCTATGTTACCGGGCAAGGTCTTGAGTAAGACTCAAGGACCGGCTACGGCAGAAGAAAGAGAAAGGATGAATCGGATCCCCTATGCTTCGGCAAGTAGGCTCTATTATGTATGCCATGCTATGTACAAGACCGGATATAGCGCATGCTCGTTAGTTTGACTAGCAGATATCAAAGTGATCCAGGAATGGAACACTCGGACAACGGTCAAGAATATCCCGAAGTACTTGAAAAGAACTAAGGATATGTTTCTTTGTTATGGAGGTGACCAAGAGCTCGTTGTAACAAGTTACACCGATGCAAGTTGGAACACCGATCCCGATGACTCTAAGTCACAATCCGGGTACGTGTTTATATTGAATGGTGCTGCGATAGAGTCGGGCAAGCTCGAAGCAAGTGCACGGTGGCGAAGTCTTCAACGGAATCGGAGTACATAGCGGCTTCGGAGGTTTCATCGAAGCGGTATGGATGAAGAGGTTCATTGTAGAGCTCGGTGTGGTTCCTAGTGCATTGGACCCACTAGTCATATATCGTGACAACATGGGTGCCATCGCCAATGCACAAGAACCAAGGTCACACAAGAGGTCGAAGCATATCAAGCTGCGTTTCCACTCGATTCGCGAGTACATCGAAGATGGAGAAGTAAAGATTTGCAAAGTACACACCGATCCGAATGTAGCGGATCCGTTGACTAAAGCTCTCCCTAGGGCAAAGCATGACCAACACCGAATGCCATGGGTGTTAGGTTCCTTACAATGTAATCTAGATTATTGACTCTAGTGCAAGTGGGAGACTGTTGGAGATATGCCCAAGAGGCAATAATAAAAGTGGTTATTATATATCTTTATGTTTATGATAAATGTTTATATACCATGCTATAATTGTATTAACCGAAACATTGATACATGTGTGATATGTAAACAACAAAGAGTCCCTAGTATGCCTCTTAACTAGCTTGTTGATTAATGGATGATTAGTTTCATAATCATGAACATTGGATGTTATTAATAACAAGGTTATATCATTATATGAATGATGTAATGGATACACCCATATTAAGCGTAGCATAAGATCTCGTCATTAAGTTATTTGCTATAAGCTTTCGATACATAGTTACCTAGTCCTTATGACCATGAGATCATGTAAATCACTTATACCGGAAAGGTACTTTGATTACACCAAACGCCACTCGCGTAAATGGGTGGTTATAAAGGTGGGATTAAGTATCCGGAAAGTATGAGTTGAGGCATATGGATCAACAATGGGATTTGTCCATCCCGATGACGGATAGATATACTCTGGGCCCTCTCGGTGGAATGTCGTCTAATGTCTTGCAAGCATATGAATAAGTTCATAAGAGACCACATACCACGGTACGAGTAAAGAGTACTTGTCAGGAGACGAGGTTGAACAAGGTATAGAGTGATACCGAAGATCAAACCTCGGACAAGTAAAATATAGCGAGACAAAGGGAATTGGTATTGTATGTGAATGGTTCATTCGATCACTAAAGTCATCGTTGAATATGTGGGAGCCATTATGGATCTCCAGATCCCGCTATTGGTTATTGGTCGGAGTGAGTACTCAACCATGTCCGCATAGTTCACAAACCGTAGGGTGACACACTTAAAGTTGGATGTTGAAATGGTAGTATTTGAATATGGAATGGAGTTCGAATATTTGTTCGGAGTCCCGGATGAGATCCCGGACATCACGAGGAGTTCCGGAATGGTCCGGAGAATAAGATTCATATATAGGATGTCATTTTATGTGAATTAAAATGTCGCGGAAGGTTCTATGGAAGGTTCTAGAAGGTTCTAGAAAAGTCCGGAAGAAACCACCAAGGAAGGTGGAGTCCACATGGGACTCCACCTCCATGGCCGGCCAACCCTAGTGGGGGAGGAGTCCCAAGTGGACTCCCCTTAGGGGGCCGGCCACCCCCCATATGGGAGGTGGAACTCCCACTTTTGGTGGGAGTCCTAGCTTGGCTAGGTTTTCCCTCCTTTTGGAAGGTTTTGGTTCGGGTCTTATTCGGAGACTTGGAGACCAACTCTTGGGGATCCACCTATATAATGAGGGGCCAAGGGAGGGGGCCGGCCACCCCAAGACCACAACCTGGCCGCCCCCCTTGAGTGGCCGGCCACCCCCTCCCAAACCCTAGCCGCCCCCTCTCCTCCATAGCTCCCGCGTGCTTTAGCGAAGCGCCGCCGGAGTTCTCCACCGCCACCGACACCACGCCGTCGTGCCTGTCGGATTCAAGAGGAGCTACTACTTCCGCTGCCCGCCGGAACGGGAGGTGGACGTCGTCTTCATCAACAACCGAACGTGTGACCGAGTACGGAGGTGCTGCCCGTTCGTGGCGCCGGAACCGATCGTGATCAAGATCTTCTACGCGCTTTTGCAAGCGGCAAGTGAACGTCTACCGCAGCAACAAGAGCCTCATCTTGTAGGCTTTGGAATCTCTTCAAGGGTGAGACTCGATAACCCCTCGTTGCTACCGTCTTCTAGATTGCATCTTGGCTTGGATTGCGTGTTCGCGGTAGGAAACTTTTTGTTTTCTATGCAACGTTATCCTACAGAGGCTCTGGCCAAGTTGATACTTGTGACTCCAAGAGGGGGTATTTATGCTCGATAGTGGGTTCATGCCTCCATTAAATCTGGGACAGTGACAGAAAGTTCTAAGGTTGTGGATGTGCTGTTGCCACTAGGGATAAAACATCGATGCTTTATCTAAGGATATTTGTGTTGATTACATTACGCACCATACTTAATGCAATTGTCTGTTGTTTACAACTTAATACTCGGAGGGGTTCGGATGATAACCTGAAGGTGGACTTTTTAGGCATAGATGCATGCTCGGATAGCGATCTATGTACTTTGTCGTAATGCTCCGATTAAATCTCATAGTACTCATCATGATATATGTATGTGCATTGTTATGCCTTCTTTATTTGTCAATTGCCCAACTGTAATTTGTTCACCCAACATCTGTTATCTTATGGGAGAGACACCGCTAGTGAACTGTGGACCCCGGTCCTATTCTTTACATCTGAAATACAAACTGCTGCAATTGTTCTTTACTGTTCTTCGCAAACAACCATCATCATCCACACTATACATCTAATCCTTTGTTTACGGCAAGCCGGTGAGATTGACAACCTCGTCGTTACGTTGGGGCAAAGTTACGTGATTGTGTTGTGCGGGTTCCACGTTGGTGCCGGAATCCCCGGTGTTGCGCCGCACTACACTCCTCCGCCATCAACCTTCAACGTGCTTCTTGACTCCTACTGGTTCGATAAACCTTGGTTTCTTACTGAGGGAAACTTGCTGCTGTACGCATCACACCTTCCACTTGGGGTTCCCAACGGGCGTGTGCTTTACGCGTCATCATGGCTCTCGGTACTGGGGGTTTCGCAACGAAAGCTTTAAGTAGGCGGAAGGGCAGGTCAAGGGGCGTCACGGGGGACCCACACAGTAGGGCCGCGCGGCCAGGGCCCAGGCCGCGCCGCCCTAGTGTGTCGTCGCCCCGTGGCCCCACTTCGTTTCCTCTCCGGACTTCGGAAGCTTCGTGCAAAAATAGGACCACGGGCGTTGATTTCATCCAATTCCGAGAATATTTCCTTACTAGGATTTACTGAAACCAAAAACAGCAAGAAAACGACAAGCGGCTCTTCGGCATCTCGTCAATAGGTTAGTGCCGGAAAATGCATAATAATGACATATAATGTGTATAAAACATGTGAGTATCATCATAAAAGTAGCATGGAACATAAGAAATTATAGATACGTTTGGGACGTATCAAAACACTATATGGCTTATATATAGGAACGAAGGGTAATTGTGGTGGCAAAAACTTGCTCAAGCCTTGGCGAACCATTGTGTAAAAAGGCCCCTTATATAGCCCCCACTAAATCCAATCACTATTGCTAGCCTACAGGTAGGACAAACTATCTCGCTCGGCTAGATATGTCCGGCCGTCCGAACAAAAAAAAGTGTCTGGGTGAAAGTACATGAAAGTATAGGAGATTTTTATCACGGTATAGTCCCGGATAGTACATGGGTCTAGATATCCGCACTAGTAGGTCCCGAAGTACATAACAATAGGTACTAAAGATTCCAAAAGTTTCTCATACGAACTTCGATTTCAATAAACTTGGATTTGTTTGAATGCTAACAACAACTCTAGAACATCATGTAGAGAAACACCAAACAAAACCAAAGGAGGAAAATTTACAAAATGAAAGGTTTGGCCTCTGTATAAAAGACTATACAACAGAACCTCCAACGTAAGTGCAACAAGTTTTCATATGTGATTTGCTTTTGATAAAATAAAGCTTGCCTTAAAGATAACGACAAGCTCTAAAACCTTACAAGAGGAAAAGCCAAATGGCAACCAAGAAACATGGTGCAAACCGTTTGAGATCTCTATGAATGATGTGATCAAAATACACGCTTGAGAGCACCCTTGATACTACGACTATTGATCCTAGAATCCAGTTTGTCAGCAACCACCTTGATACCTTGAGGTCATACATTGGCCTTTCATGTATTCCCTTGAGTTAGATGGTGATGGTCATTCCTGCCTCAAGTTGGAACACCTTTTTTGATTGCACTCGCATGGTAAAGTCTCACAAATTCCTCCCATCCTCCATCAGGGGAAACCTCACTTAGGTACATCTTCATAGATCCATTACTACTAAATGAATTACAAATTTCAAGCATATGATCTCTTTGAGATGTTCATCTTGAACTTGCGCTTCTTAACCTTGATGGTGATCACCACCTGACGCCATCCTCCCGTGGCTATATGAAACGTTCATTTAGATGCAAACTCATAGAGAGATACATGGCCCCACACAGAAACACCAGTCAACGTAGATCACATGTTAGTTCACAAATGGAAAATGAAGATTGCTTACATGATCACACTCGGTACATCATGTATGCTTTGTGTGTTCATCGTGTACGCTTTGTGTGTTGATCAACTTGAATCTGATATTCGCACTTTGTGTTGATCAAACTTGTATCATTTATTCTATCTTCATTATGGTGATGTCTTTAAACATGAATGCTCACTCAGTCTTCTTCAAGACTTGTTCCTCACTTGATCTTCTAGAACCCAACACATGGTCTCCAAGCATTGCCTATGAAAAACTCTTTGAGTATAATTCAATGCAAACGTTAGCAAAATCATAGATGGTGGCTCCAAGCACTTTCAAGTTGCAATATTGTCCATTTTATTGATTTGAAAAAGGAGAAATGGTGGGAAAAGCCCAATTTGGGGGACCAGGGGTCAAATTCGGGTGGGTGCTGCATTGTTCATGTGCTTATCGTAGTATGTTCAACCATTCTTATTTTCTTAAAAGAGTGCAATTCTGTGTTTGTTGCTCCACCCACTACCACCCATTTCCCAGATATTGCATCGAACTATATTTTCTTGTTGAGACTCATGTTGTACTATTTTCTATCCAATGATGTGAGAAAAGTGATTCAAAACATGGTCCGTCCTCCGATCGGGCCCCATATCAAAATGGCTAACGCCGAACATTTCCCATATAAACACATCTAGTGGATATTGTCGTAAGAATTCGGATCCACCCATCCTGATTAACGACTTTCCATTTGGTCTGTCGGCTTAAAATATGTCAACTTATGAAATATAATATAGAAAAAAGCTTAGTACAAACGAACAATCACATGGACCATTCGCCAAGAGAACCAACAACTCCCTAGAACACATCTGCTAGTATAGTAAAAAAATTACAGCTTGTGATTACGGATATACACATCATAGTAAGTACAATAAGATGATGTAAGCAGGCCATAAAATTTAAAATAACATGTTATCAATAAGTTGGAGGATAGTAGAGGAACGGGCCGTACTGCTAAACTATTTGTGAGAAAGTGAGACTGCAGATGACATGGAAACACATTATAGAGAACCATTAGCTTACTGTTAAGATCCTGTTTGTTTGGGCTGGAGCTGCAACTTCTACTGCTTTTGGGGTCTTAGAAAGAGAAGCCCAGCCAAACACCTAACTTTTAGACATGGTCTTTTTTAAGCGCTTCACAGATTAACACATGAAGCTGAGAAGCACCTCTTCGCATACTTCCCGCAGCTTCCGCGACTTGTAAGTTAGAAACCGAACCGGTACATAGCAGTGTCCCTGAAGTTTTTAATTATTTACGTCCATACTAGATGACCCGTTGCGCTATCGCGCAATGACGGAGGCTAACCATAGGGTTTCGCTTATTTTAGTACCGAAGGTTGGAGCAGAGCTCTTCCATCGAGTACAATAGTATCCGACGTGCGTGTTATCGCATTGCTCGACGACCCTTGTACTTTCATGTGTCTAATTCTCTCGATATCTCTTCCACTTTCCTTTGCGTAATCTACTTGCTATCACGGGAATATTATGGTTAAGTGGCTGCGATTTCTTATTTCATCACTTGCACATTTGCCTTCCATCGCAATGTTTAAGTGTACCTATGCACGACGTTTTAATAACTTTCAAATAATACCCGTTGCGCTATCGCGCAAATGGCGGAGGCTAACAATAGGGTTTGGCTTATTTTAGTACCGAGGGTTGGAGCAGAGCTCTTGCATCGAGTACAATAGTATCCGACGGGGCGTGTTACCGTGTTGCTCATCGTAACCGTTGGTTTATTTCAATACTGGAGGCTCGGGAGCGTGTAGCTCTTTCGATGGCCGTCCCATGGTGAGCTATAGTAGTATTCAGCGAGTTTCGTTGGAGGAAACGCCCTCGACGGCCCTTGTACTCTCATTTGGGTAATGCTCTCGATGTCTCTTCCACTTTCCTTTGGGCAATGCAGTTGCCATCACCGGAAAGTGGCTGCGATTTCTTATTTCGTTACTTGCACATTTGTCTCTCATCGCAATGTTTAAGTGTACCTACGCACGGCGTTTTAATAAGTTTGAAATAATTTCTAGGAATAGACGCCGCTTTAATAAGTTGCTCAACTAATAAGTTGCCCACGTACTGTTGGAAAAAAAATCGCTTACGCGCACGCAGTTTGGTGTCACTATTCGCTCCCTCTAGACAAATAACGGTTCTGAGTTCCTCAACAAGACTGTTGATAATCTCCTCACCACCCACGGCACCGCCCTGCGACTATTATGCCCATGCACTTCCCAGCAGAACGGTAAAGCCGAGCGTGCCATTTGTACCATTAATGATACTATGCGCACCCTTATGTTCCAGGCTCACATTCCAGCTCCTCTCTGGGCCGACGCTCTGGCTACTGCCACATACCTGCTTAATCGTTGTCCTAGTACAACCATAAAGTTCCAAGTTCCGTACACATGCCTCCACGGTCGTCCTCCCTCATACATTGATCTTCGTGTCTTCGGTTGTCTTTGTTATCCTAAAATCGCGTCCACCGCTCCACATAAGCTTAGTGCTCGTTCCATGGCATGTGTCTTTCTTGGGTATCCCTCTAACCATCGGAGTTACCGCTGCTTTAACCCTGTCACTGGAAGAATACTCGTCTCGCGACATGTTGTCTTTGATGAGAAGGTTTTTCCTGTTCAGCATGCAACTTCGTCATCCGCGCTTGCGCCTCCTGCGCTGCGCGGACTCGACGACCTCTTCGGCACGCTGCCCGTGCCGCCAACGCGAGCTCTTGCACCAGCCCCGCGCACCCTAGTGCCGGCCCCAAGTGCGCCCGCCCCGGCCTCGAGCGCCCCCGCCTCGACAACGCCTCGCCCAGCCGGGTCCTCTGACTCGGCAGAGAATTCGGCGTTTTCTCTGCCGCGGCAGGCTGCCACGGCAGGAATTCCGGCAGTTTGTCTGCCGCGGCAGGCAGCCACAACAGGAACTCCTGCCGCACCTCGCGCTCGGCCCGCCGCCGCATGCCCTGCCCCTGCCACAGCTGCTGCTGCTGCCGCCTCGACGACCTCCTTAAGTGGGGCCTCCGACCTTCGGCCTACGCTCGTCTCCTCCCAATCTTGTCGCGAGGGGGAGGATGCCGGCGCTGATTGCCTTAAGGAGGTAGGAGGTGAAGTCGGCCTTCTTGACGTGGTTGAAGCACTCGTCGCGGGGCACGTAGAACTGCTGAAGCATGGGCCTTATCTCAATAGCCGTTCAGTATTACGATTGTTTGACATATGTACTTATCTGCAACAATATATTTTATTTTGTTTCCAACTAATAAGTCACTTGGCGCAACCGTCAATACTTAAGCCAAAAGTTTTGCTTTCCATGGTCTGCGGTTGCTATAATTTTGAGGAAAGAAAGTGAAATAAAAAATGAAAATGGGTTATACACAATCAAATAAGTTGTGTTTCTTTTTCTATACATGTTCTATATGACCAAATTAAAAGACTAACTCATTAATCTTGGTCAAAATATAAAAAAGGTAGTCTCAACATTTCAAAAAAAAACTAAGAAAACACATGATGTTGTTTGAAAACCCTAAAAATAAATCAACATAAATAATAAAGGCCGTACCAATGCACGCACATTCAACTGAAGCAAAGACTTCAAAAATAAAACTAAGACGTAAATATTTTATCAAGACCAAAGAGTCGGGATACTATCCACATGCTATCGTCTAAAATTTTACACACACTTTACTGTGGTTGAAATAAGCTAATTGCTAAGAGTCTACATGTTTTGTCTCTTATCTGAAAATTAAAAGGAATAAACACGTCACACAATTGTCTGCAGACGGTGTACTGGTCACTGACCTTCCCCTTTCTTCTTTCTTCTCCAGTGGTCTCGTCTTGTCCCCCACCCAATTCTCCAATGTGTTGCGGCTATGCTCGCCAATTTCTCTCCCCGGCCACCTTGGACTGACTCCACCGGTCCCAATCCCTCGTTCTACCGTGTCTCAACCACGCGACCCAATCATCTCTCCTTAGTCCTCTGCCCAGCTTGATTCTCATTGGTGGCGCCTGACACTCGTTGAGTGCCTCTACGCCGCATAGGCGCCTGCCGCTCTAGGAAGCTGCAGTGCCAAGACAAGCCGCGCCCTCGCTGCAGATTTGCTGGGATCTAACCAAGAATTAATTGGTGGAGCGGGAAGAGAGGAGGACGGATGTGTGTGTTCTCTAAATTAAATATATTAAAGTCAAATTTTAAGAATTTGCTCAATCCCCACCGGTCTACTCCTTATCACACATAGTATGTTACCAAACCGGTTTTTAAAAATAGAAAAAACTATACTGAAATATACTAACAAGGGCAAAACGAAATAAGAAGTCACGTGCACAGCCCAGGTACATGTCACTCTATTTGTATATTCTAGTCTAATCTTGAATTAAATTGACTGGAAATTCTCAATATTTGAATGCCTCATAACAACAAAATATAGTGCACAGAGAAACAACCTTGTTAATCGTAAGGGCGAAAGAATGTAGTTTAGCTCTCCACTCTAAAGATGTAATAACTGAATGGAGTAGCAAATACTGCTCAAACTAAGAACGTTCAACATTGGCTTGTTCTAACTGCGTAAATGTAGCCCTGTCACTTCATATAATCTGACGAGGAGCGTCCAAAACGTCACAGGTAATCATGACCATTTTCACTACACTATGAACACTGTCTTGAGTAATCTGCTCTCATCTACCAACGGCCTCCCGCTTTTCTTGCACCTGAAACCTGCTCCTCATCAGATTTAACATCTCCATACTGCCAAAGCCGCAGACTTTCCTTCTTTCCTTCCTCTTGGAACTGTCTTTTTTTATTCTGGAGACCTGCCTTCCTCTCCTTGGTGTCCCATCTCTAATATCTTGCTTCTTCCATGCCCAGCATGCCCTTCTTGCACATACAAAATAAGCATATGAGGAATGAAGATAAAGTCTCCTATTCCTAAATACATAAACATGCATGTAACATAGCCTATATGAATGAACCTTACAACGTAATACTCCATCTCATTATGGTTTTAAAATAATGCGATAAAGGTACTCATGGCAGCTATTCAGGGGAAAAAACTAACGAGATGGAGTAACATTCTGGTCAGATTTGTTGCATTTAGAATGGGAGCTATCCACTTTGGTCAGTAATATTCGACCATGAATGAGTCAAGATGTCTAGAATTAAATAAATAGCAGTACAAAGAGGGGAAATAGCCAGTTGCAGACTCACATAACATGTACCCGAAAAACACATGTTCTACATGATTATACTTGACAAATCTCACAAAGAAGATGGACCTTGGCACAAGACAACAATTTCACAATGTTGGCTCTTGCGAAAACCAGTAGGACCTCAAAGATGAATAGGTAAATTACCTTTGGTGGGTACTAATTAGCAAGCTGCTGCAACTGCCATACATATTGCAGGTAAATACACCAAGGAGAGGTAAATAAATGTAATTGCATAGTACCTTTTCTTTCGAGGTGTTTTCTCAACTAATGCTCTGCCAAATCTGAAACAACAACAGTAGGCAAATCTTGAGGCAAATCGTGAGGAAATCTGAAACAGAAGCAGTAGACAAATCTTGAGGCAAACCGTGAGAAAATCTGAAACAATAGTAGGCAAATCTTGAGGAAAACTCCTTGAGAAAATCTTGAGGAAAACCCCTTCACGTTTGGGAAATCTGAGCAGCAGCAGGCAAATCTTGAGGAGCCGGGAGAAAGAAAGAAAAATACCAGGAAAATATATGGGAGCTCGCGGATCTGACGCCCGGGAAATCGTGGACGGAGAAGATCCGGAGGCCCGGGTCGCTGGCAGTCGTCGTTGTCCTCCGCTCTCTGACCCAAAATATTTCAGCATTACTGGGGTCAATGTATATCTATCTGAATACAAAGAAACACATATAAGTAATATATCTAAATGATTGGGAAGCCTGTAAGAACATGACTAAGCTCACTAATTTGAAACAGTTCAGCATTGTAAACACGCTAATGATATGCAATCCCTGTAACCTAGGTTGGTCATGTCCCTGAAGCTATTCTTGAGGTGATGGTAAATGACAATCTAAATGCGTTTAACATGGAATAAAAACCCCATTAACTAAAAAAAACAATACACGTACAGTCCACATATATCAGAGAATGCTTAACCCTTAGATCTAAGGGTCATAGGTAATCATGTAAATGAAGGGAAATCAGTGTAAGAATATTAACTGGAAAATACAAAGGGCATTTACTGGGGATTGCGGTGCACTGTGGAGTGTGGTGTTGAATGACCAATATAGGGTCGTAGTGAAGGTAAGGATAATCTGTGATATCCATAATATGCCACAGTCAAATCATACCAAATATCCCTACATAGATATTTCTAGATTAGATAACTCATGCGACCAAATTAACCTTCAAACTAAGAGAACAACATATCTAAATTCAAGGAGCATACAAAATTGAATAGAAAAATAGAGAAGGATATCATATTAACACAATTCGCCAATGCATCAAGGCAGCCATGCCACGAGCATTATGCTACAAATAGAAAGAGAGCGGGTGAAATTCGCCGATGCATCACGGCCACCATACAATGAGCTTCATTCACCGATTACTATATAAATGCAGTTGACAATTCACTCACCGACAAACACTCTAGCTAGACATGAAACCAGGTTCTGAAAATGACATCTACTGAAACTACTGACTTCAGTGAACATGATATCTTGTAAAAAATGCAATTAGAAAACAGGGAGACAAGCACCTAATAATAAGATCCAATACACACGGGGAAATAAAAATAGAAACTCACAGAATGGAGAACTCCATTATTTTTTAGTAATTAAAAGGGTTACCATAAATGCAAAGGTTTGATACACTCCAAACCTTACCAAGATCCAAAAATGGCAGAGATTAAGCGGAAAATGCTGAAAATTGAGCTGAACAATACTACGAAAGGAAAATACTACGAAAGGAAAATACTACAAAAGGAAAATAATCCCTCTTGCAACGTCCAAATAATCCCTCTGAACATGTACATAAAACATCTAGGATATGAACTGATTGGCTTAAATTTTCATTAGTACGGATTGATTCTATCTAGGATTATTTTGCAGTAAAAGTTCCAGTTTACCATATTTCACTGGTCAAAGTAATTAATGGGCAAGAGGATACCGATCAGCTAAAACACCACTTTGTTCAGTTGTTCTGCAAGATTTTCACCCTGCGCGTGAGCTGTGCACCTGTGCATTTATTCCTACATGTAGGAACGCTATTTTGATATTCAACGAAACAGTGAACACAAGAGACATTGGCACAAAATCAGAGAAGTTGACACCAAATGGTACAAAAAAAAACCTCCAAAGCAAACAAGAAAATCGAGAAACATTGGCAGCCAGGGCCAAATGAACAAAATGTTCTCCCCTCCCAAATAGCACACAAAACTCAACCCAAAGTCCTGAAGCGAAACTCTTCAAGCCGAGATCTGGCAAGAAATCCAAAGCAAAACATTCTAGAGGCTCCACGAATAGCATAACAGTTTAGTAAATGCAGTGGTAGCTCCTTTTGGTTCATTTGCTATAAAGCCTATAATCTTAATTTCGATGAAAAGCTAACCAACACAGGTGAAGAATATATGGCAGAATCGAATCGAAATTTAAACATAAGTATTAGCTTATTTTAGTATTAAGTATTAGCACGTTATTTAATTTCTTTAGTAACGGAGGCTCGCAGTGGTTTTAAAAAAAAAAATACTCCCTCTAGCCCAAATTAATGATGAAAATCCAACTCTCCAGATGTCTTTTTTTCTTGGAAAAGTCACAGTTGCAAAAGAAAGGAAAAATTGCAACCATAAATTGTACCCATGGTGTTATATATGATTGAGATTTATATCTAAGCCATACGCATACACACATTGAACATAATATGTAGGCCATGATTGAAGAACATAAAATTGCTTGCTAATAACACTACAGTCTTGTACCTTGTGAAGAAAGCAGAAGTTGATCAAAGGACTGAAATAAATAAAATGTTCACACATGATAAGGCAAACATAGTTTTTTTTCAGGAAGAGGCAACCAAAAGGTTCTTTTCATTTCATTATGATGTAAGTGGGTGATCACAAGATCAATTACAACCACCTCCACAGAATTAAAAGCCAGTCACTCAAAACCCATGTCTAGTCAAAACCCCACATGCGTCTACCTGTAAAACTTGTTGCAAAGTTGCACTCTTACGGTCAAAACTACTTGCATGTCTTTCCAGCCAGGGTTTTCGCATTACCAGAAGCATCATCACTGCCACCTCGTTGTGATTTGTTCTTGGCAATTTGGTCCACAAATACCTCCATTCTCGAACTGTATTGTACCCTGGCTTGTAGACTCCAAACCGCTGCACCCTTTCGCTGCCATCTTCTGTAATCTATTTGATTTCATGAAGTGCAAGCAAAAGTATATGCAGGCAATCAAAGCTGTGAAACTTATCGGTGCAAGAGTCCATCAGAGTTAACAAAATGAAATGATAAACATCCTGATAGTATGAGGCTTCGGCTTCATAACATAGAAGAAATCTAACTCAAAAAACAAAAGATCTCAAAACGTGGCATGCTGTACCCAAATACAACACATCGTATCTGTACCCTGTAACTCTAAATCTCAGAACTATCTTGACATCGCATATTATGTTCTCGTGAAAAAGAAAGCTGAGTTGACATTGCATATTACGTACCCTTTCAGACATGTACTATATATATAGTTCTTAGTCAATTCAATAGTTTTCTTAGAACCCATGCTACTACTATGAAGGAGACCAAAATACAGTAGATAGAGTCGAGGAATAAAGAAAGAACAAAAGAACCAGTATGTTACTAATACCACATGTCTGAAGTACCTGTCCTGTTGTAGTGGAGAAACGATCTGATCATCGTGACGTACAGTTCAGCCATCATACTCATCTTAGGTGGCGATCATATTGATCATTTGGTTCATTACCTGGATATTAAAATCATAATAAGATGAAAATTTTAACACAAACTCCAAACTATATGAAATGAATATCAGTGTACAAATTATATAAAAAAGAACACCTAATTATATGAATCTCTAGGCAAAGTCAAGGAATTCATACTAAATACGGAAGTGTTCTGGGATTCAGTTCGGTAAGATATTTTAGGAGGAAAAAATCATACATTCAGGTCACATATCATCTAACACAAATATAATATCAGCAGCTAGACTCTCCACCAGATATAAGCTCTAAGTTCTAAGTTGCACAGTCGGCAGAGTTTGATAAATGATTAATGCTACAGGGCAGCTTGCACAACAGAATCAGATATAGCTTGAAACATCATATTATTAATAGCACTTGCACAACACCGCAGATTAAGCTCAAATAACATGAGCCAATACAGATAACTTGAAACATCAGATTATTAATAGCACTTGCACAACACCGCGGATTAAAATAAATTGAACGCATGAAAGGTGGAACACAAGTGACGTTTCCTAGTGCATGTTAGCATACATTAAAAGATACGGTGAGATTGACTACACTATACAAGTCAATCAATATTTGCACTTAGCTCTGTATACAAAAATGCAGTACATTATGTTATCTATTAGTTTCAGGACAGAAGCACATACCAATGGTGGCACGGAGCACATCTAGATATTATTTCGGTACAGGCGTTGCCGCCAGGGATTTCACAGGGAACAATTCCCAGAATCTGGTCAAATTCTGTAACTAAAAACAATCTCAGCCACTACAAAAGTTGGCATCAGGAAAATGGAGAAGAACAGAAACTGACGTCCTAGAAGTGAAGGGTAAAGTTCAAAATTGGGTGGTGCATTAGGTATGGTACAGGGTGCATTATTGCAAGATACATTATAGCTGAAATGTAATACTATTTTCAGTTTTCACACATATATAATGGTTTTGAAGCTGCTTTAATGTTGGGCCTGAAGTGTATATCCTTCTAATTATAACAGCTGATGAATGTCATTCCATATTTTCAGTACCCACTCATCTAAACGTATCAAGTACGAACACACCTATGCCCATCTTTACTGAATCTAGGTGGGCAAATTTGATAGCAAGCCTTTCCTATGGGTGGAGGGAGTTCTATATACTGGACACTAACGGTAACATGTTTTAAATGGTCTGATGGATCCACCTACCGAGCCGACAAAAAAATAGTAAAAAATCGCAGTTCTGAAAATTGGGAGGTTATGGTCTTAAAATAATTTCGCTAAAATGATTTACTTCAGATATAATTCTCCAGAAGTTAAACACAGTACTGCAAAAAAATTATCGGGCTTACCCTATAGGTAACATAGTAGAAAAATAAATTATAAACCAGCATATATCAAGGCTTTGCCGCCCAACCCAGATTATGCTTTTTTCCACATTAGACTATTGTTATAAGTAACCTGTCACAACAACAAAAAATATCACGGCATGAATTATAAAGGAACTAACATACATAGTATACACAGTCAATCAGTCTAAACACAGGGAAATTAAAGAAGGAAGGGATGAGATATGGCACATCCCATGTGAACTAATTACCCGGTTGAAAGCAATTGCAGAATGTCAGGTGAAGAATTCTCACTTTCTTAGGACCAATATATGAGAACCAAACTTGAAGAGTTTCCCAAATCAAATCACCAGAACCAGGATGGACACTACCTGTACAAAAACCAGTCTCACTTTCTTAGGACCAATATATGAGAACCAAACTTGAAGAGTTGCCCAAATCAAATCACCAGAACCAGGATGGACACTACCTGTACAAAAACCAGACTCCAGGCTAGTCTGCATAACAATTGCTACAACCTGAATATGAGGAGAGAAGGAAATAAATGAGTCAAATATATGGTATCAATGATCATCAGGTTCACATGCAATTTATTGCTGAATCCAAAAGGCTAGACTATAAAACAGATTAGAGGTTATGTATGCATCATCCAAACAAAAGTACCAGCAACTAAGAAAGAGTATCGTGATCATCAGGTTCAGATACAATTTGGAAATATCTACGCTGCTTATTAACCAAGCTATCGAAGTATGGAGAAAATTAACGGCGTCTTTACCTAAGAAAAAGTATTAAAAACTACTTGTTGGTATATTATTTCCTAGTTCTAGGATTGAATTAATAAGCCACAGACAACACTGAAATCACGCAAGCTCTCGCAGGAAAATATTGCCTCCGCATCAGCCTAAACCAAAATCTCCGCGTACACTTTGTTGCCTCCACATCAGCCTAAACCAAAATCCTCCGACCCAAGTTAGCACCTAAATAATGTTAAAAGGATTGCAATGGTACATCTGGTGTATGCTAAATAAATCCAAAATACTGCAGGTGGACGGTTGTTTTTTTTATAAAAAAATTACTGATGTTGTATGCAGCAAAGGTGAGAAAAATTATCCGTCAATATACAGCAAGCCATTAACCAAAACTGGAACAACCAAATGAAACTTAATAGGATTCTTTTGGATTACATATTTGTGAATGTAACTGAACATCTCACCTAATTAGTACAACGGCAATATCAAGCATTAGATGACATATTATACCTACTAATTCATCAACTAATTAGCAATTGACCTTATCCATATAATACATGGAGTGGCAAAGTCAGAGCCATGGAACCGAGACATGCTATTTCACTTGGCAAATGAAAAATGAAATGGTTTGCAAAGAGCAGGATATAATTCATATTCAAGGCGGGGATATATGCCCAAGTTGTATATATATACTGATATGATCTGCAGGTCCTACATATTGAGCTAGATTCTATAAGAAATAAAGGAGCTGATATAAAAGCATTTGCGTCTAGCATACAAAGAAAACATATATATGAACTGAGTAAGAAACAATACCTATCCTTGCTATCTGCACCTTGTCTTGCTGCCAGGATTTCAGCACCGATCTGTAGCAACCAGGCCATCCCCTTGAACTTAAGAAACCTAAATCAGCAAGATGAACATATGAATAACAAACAAAACCGGGCAGCCTGGATTTCAGTACCGATCTGCAGCAACCTTCTAATATTCCTATTGAAGGAATAATTAGGACTTGGGAGCTGAAGTATACTATGAAGATAATTAACAAGTAATATCTTCTGGGTGAAGTATTAAAGTAACTCCCCGTGATTCATTAGCTATCAGCATGCTTCTAGGTTAATTAAGTACATGGCAATACCTTATTTCTCTTTCCCATACTTATACAAGTGAAGTTAAACAACTATTACACATGAATAAGGCACACATATTGCACAACTTATGACTTCGTGTATGATAGAAATTCATGGATCTACACAATGTAACCCTAATAAACTATACGTGCATGAATAAAATGGAGAGAGATGGCCAAAAAATAGTTTATTTTTATGACAAACAAACAATGTGATAGAAACTCAATCAGCGTACGTAATTGCATTGTGTACAAGAAAAGTGTGAAAATTACTGCATCGGACGGATGTGATGAAAAGCGGGCAGATGAATTTACTGTTCCCTGGCCAATGGACGCTCGCGATGGATTTGCCTCTTTCAGACCCCCTAGATGGCCAGGTAAGCTAGCAACATTTATAGGAAGTAATTATAGATAAGTAGCTAGCTCATCAACACACTGATGCAAAATGAATTCATGAATGACCGAACTGTGAATACCTCTCGATGGCTAAACCAAAACTTGAACAATAAAATGAAACTTAAAAGGATTCATTCAGATTACATATTGCTGAAGTATGTATATATCCAGAATTCAAATATAGGATGAGAGCAACCTAGCAGTTTGGCTTTCACAACCAATTTGCAGCAATCTTCTAGAATTCGTAGGAAAGGAAGTACAATCAGGAAAACAGTAGGAGCATTATTATTTGTAGATCCGTAAGGATTTAACAATGTTCAAGTGGCACGATGCCATCATCAACTGCCCGGTTAATAAAAAAATCAATTCTGTTAAGAAAGTGCAGACCACTACAAGTGCTATCGAAGACACCGTCAAATTACTATCGAAGCATGAAGGTGATTGAAAAGTGTCAACATATCAAAATAAGGAGAAATGGTGCATCTTCCCTCATGGTTTTAGAATGCTTGATGGATGTGGTAAAGAAATCTTTATGGACACACTGAATGTCGTAATAAGATTTGGCAGGGAATCAATCTCACAAATTCGGAATAAAAAGTACACTGACAAGCTTGAAACTACTAACCGTAACAAACTCGTTAAGTGCCATTGCAATACTTGTGAAATGTTATAGCCCTCTACCCCCACGGACTTTTCCCTCCGAGGTGAAATGCATACCAAAAAATAGCAGCCGCTGCCAATACCCGAATCATTGGAAATAGTCTGGTGTTAGTTCAAAGAATCTCCGGAGAAAAGGAAAGCATGTGAGGATATTGCACAACGATAAAAAAACCATATAAGTGGTACTTTCTCGTAGAGAAATAGATATCGCAAGCCACAATCAAACTGGAGGCCCTCAAAGTTCCATCTAGCCTCGCCTCTGTTCTCAAAACCCATCTGATTGTTGTCTTTTTAATAGGACTGCAATAGACATCATTTCGCACCTACTATCAACCGTACTGAAATCTCAATGGCTTAAAATGTTCGAATGCACCGACGTGCTCTATCAAAGAAAAAAGAAAGGGTGCAAATTGATTGATCGAGCACAACGTATAACAACGGCACAACGTATAATTCGGTTATTTCTTAGGACATTAACACCATGACTTCTTCCCAAACTGGGTGCATATTGATCGAGCACACTTGTCATCGGCAACTGCAACTATTAGTTCCCTAAATGCAGCAAGTTAAAGTAGAGCATTACCTGGAGGTTGTTGAATGCTGGATAAAAATCGTGTCCCCTATTTATCCTCTCGCAACTTCAGCCTCACATGACAATTCATCGGCATGACTGTCATATCACAAAAAAACTTACAATTATTATACATAATATCAAAAAATTATTTACGGAGAGATGTTATCTTACCAAGAAGTGTCCATTTTGTTAACATAAACATATGCTGCCAAACCGATCGTAACCTGATCATGTATCCTACACATTTAAGCGAATGACGAAGTTAACTACATACTGTAACATAGAAACGGGTCTTGATATGATCCATCCAAAATCTGCAAATAGATCTAGTTCTACCAAGAACATTTTAGACATCCTTTCAAAACAAATGAGTGCATAAATCGATTAATTCTCAAGAAAATAATTGCAGGCTTCTGAGAAAGTGGCATTGAAATATGAACACGAAAGAAGAAAATTAGATACCAATGTGAAATTTATTCATACCTAACAAAAATAACAGAGAAATCTCAAGTATCCATTCTCTGGGAGAATCTCCACTTGCTGTTGTATCGGACCTTCCAAAAATACCATATTGCAGCAGGCTGAACCGCATCCTTTTGAGAGTCGGATCTAAATAGTTGATCCGTAAATTAACAAACATGGAGCATCCACGAATGGAGCCATGGAGACCCGTCCCCATCGCCTCTATGTGCCCACCTCCCACGAGACAAGGGCTGCCCGCTGCCCCTACCACCAACCGCCACACGGCAAGTGGATGGAGAGAGGAGCAAGGAGGGGCTCGCGAGCCAGGGAGGGCGTGGGGGAGATGCGATGGCCGTCAGAGGAGAGGCGCGGTCATCTCGTACTGCACGGAGGAGGCCGGGCTCGTGCATCACCTCCTCACGCCCGCCGCCGCGGCCGTCCCATCCGGCTCCGTCGGCTTGCCGGCATTGCGCTGAATCTCACCACGCAGAAGGAGCTCGCAGAGCAGGAGCCTCCTCTTCTTCTCCTGGGGCGGCCGGTGCAGCCTCCGCCACCCTCCTCCTCCCGCGCGCCATCGTCACCGCCTCCTCCCGCCCGCCACCGCGACCGTCCCATCGTGCTCCGTCGGCTCACTGGCGCTACGCTGAATCTCGCCAAGCAGAAGGAACTCGCAGAGCATGAGCCTGCTCTTCTTCTCCAGGGACAGCCGGTGCAGCTCCGCCACCATCCTCCTCCCGCACGCCATCGTCGCCGCCACACACACGACCAAACAAGTAGAGAGGATTTTTCACCACGGGTTCGATCTAGGGTTTTCACCCCACCAGTATGCACACAGAAAAATGAGGGGTGAAATAGACCTGGGCGAGCGACGCGAAGGAGCAGCTCTCTTCTCTCAGCCCCACGGCCCCACTCATAAAAGGGCCCAATTGTCATGGACTTCTCAGCACTGAGCCAAAGTGAACGAGAGGAGGATAAAATGGACGGCTGAAAATCACTGCAGGAGTGGAAGGATGTACTGCTGCACGGATCGGACGACCAACGAGCGTTTGCCCCTTTCAGATGGCCTGGTTGGCCGGGTATTGTTTCAACATTTATAGAAGGAATTCCACCGGATAGAAACCCCTTCAGAAATTAGCCTCAAATCCCCTTTCCGTTGACCTCCCTGAGTTGCAGTGCACAGAAGAAAGGCCGCTACGGATATTCTCCCGCCGCCAGACTCTCCGCTCACGCAGCTGGCCGGCGCTCGCCGAGCTTCCATCCCACGCCTCCCAACTCCTCTCCGTCCGCCGCCCTATCAAATCTCCGCGCCCCTGCCCCCACATCTCTCAGTCGCGTCGTCAATCGGCCTCTCGTTGCTACCGCCGGGCTCCTGCTGGCCCTGGTCTTCTCTCTAGCTGAACGACTGCTGCCTCTTCCAGGAGCTGCCGCTGGACCCCTTCTCCCGTACGAACTGCTGCTGCCAGCGCAAGGTGTTTGAATCCAATATCCAGCTGCAACGAGCAGCTGCAGTTAACTGAAAAATACTAGTACTATTACTCACGAGTCACATGCACAATTCGATTAATCTCAACTGAAAAGTACTATAGTAGCCACACGCACAAATTTCCATCTGCTCTTCTAACTTGGTTTGCATGGAAAAGAAAATACGAACAATTCTGGTAGAACAAAATGTGCTTTTACACGCACAGTTGTTGGCCGCCTGTCAAAGAGTCACCGAATATTTTTATTTTCAGTTCTCCAAAATCAAATTTTGTTGATTAATATTTTTAAAATAATATTTATTAGTAGTTAATACATAAGTCAAATATCATCTTCAGCATATAGGGGTAGGGTTATTTCAGACAATCACCCCCAGCTAGATGTCCACCATCCATCCTAAAAGCAGGTTGCCAAACACCATTTTTACATCTCATTAGCTGTCCAGCTCCAGCTGCTTTTCAAACTCTACCAGCTCTAGCTGCTTCTCGTTTAGCTGCAGCCCAAACAAACAGGCACTAAATTTGCTCTTACCACAACCACCACAAAATTAATCACAATCTACCAGTAGTAAATCAATCGTCTCAGCCACAGAACCACATGTGGGATTCATCTCTCCCTGGTGGAACCATGCCGCAATCACACATTTGTTCATGACTTGTCAGAGAAATTTGGTCAAACTGGCACGATTGAGTTGAGTTAAGGGTCAGGCCAGCCTGAGCTCGATGGAAAAAAGAAGTACAGTAGCGGATTAAAACCGAGCCGAGACAGATCAGGTTCATAACAAGGCCGAAGACTCCATTGTCCAGCAAGTCAATAGCCCGGGCTGAGCCCTTAATATACAGCCCAGTAGGCCCATGCTCTAAAACCCTAGATGTTCCACGGCACCTATATATACGCAAGCCGTATAACACCAGAAACATCGCCCACCCCAGCGCCCGCCGCCCTCCACCCTCCACCTTCTCTTCCTCCTCGCCGCCGCGCTTCTTCTTCGCTTTGTTTCTTGAATGAACTCGTGATCTGATTCTTGTGCCACTTCTCCGATTTCCTTCAAATCCTCTCGTTTTGTTTTGTTCTTTTCGGTTCTGATCTTGGTAATGGATTCGCGAAATCAAATGATGATAGCAAGACAGGGACATCAGAACCGTTTCGCGGTTATGACAGACTACGTCTATAATGGGAATCTCTCTGATGTTTTCGATCTCCCAAAGCCAAACATTGATTTGATTTTCTGTCGCAATTTGTTTTTAGGTTTCTGTTTTGTTTTACTTCTGCTAGTTCTTCGATTTGCCTTTGCAATTCGGATCTTGGATGGGAATTTATAGATGCAGATGAAGACAATAAGACAGGGACATCAGAACCATCTAATGGTAAATGATAGATCACGTCTATAATGGGAATCTCTCTGATGCGTTCTTTTTTCCAGTCCAAACATAGTTTTTACCTCATTTGATTTTGATCGAGGATTTGTTTGGCTGCCGGTGATGCATAAAAATGCACGTATTATCGGAGTACTCCATGACGATCAAAACATATATTGTCACTACCACTGAGGCAGCGTTCTGTTTCTTTTTTCGATTTTATCTGTTGTTGTGCTAGCTGGTTTCTGTATTGAATGTTATCGGCGTTGTCAAATTGGTTGATATTGATTGGACGTTACTGCCGGTGATGGTGTTAAATATACTTTGCAGCATTACGCTATGAAATAAACCTACCAACTGAGGCATTTGCTTCCTAATCGTTTCTTGGTCTGAATCTGTTTTAGTCTGATTCGTTTGAGATCTTGATCCGAGCGAGACTTGCTCTGTATATCCAGTCCTTTTTGTGTTCTATCGGGAACTTCGAAGTTGCAGACCACGCCTGTTAACGCAGAAGACAGACAAGATAGCTTAAATTTTTTATTTTTTTGCAAATGTCTTTTTACATCTTTAAAGATTACCGACAGGAACTATCAGGTTCCTAATTTGGTCTGCTCCAATGACCGGAGCTATCATCGCCCATGCCTTGAAGTTGAGGCATACATCGACTAAAACCAGGAAATCTAATTCTGATGTCGCAGTTTTCGCATAAGCTACGTGTGAATTGTGTCAGATTGCTTTAGCTTATCAATTGAGACTCACGTAAACAGTTTTGTTTCTCTTGTAGTTCTCCCTATCGCCAATCCTATGCTTTTATTCCCCATTCTGTAAAAATATTAATTTGAGGGCAATTTAACCGGATGCACCAACAAGATCTACGAAACGTACTTTTCTTATGAATTGAATCGTAATTACACAAGATGAATCAAGGTCTCCCAAATTTTGTGTTATAGTATGACAGCAGTGGAGGGCACGAGCTGCAAGTAACATAATTTGGGCTTGCACATCGACCACCGGCACAGAACAGTCGCTGTTCATCACTACTTCAGATACTGAAGTATCATGTCAAGCGTACTACGCAGATACCTCAATAAGAGTCGGAGCAGGATATAAAACACAAGCCACTCTGTAGTATCATGTTGATCATTAGATACTCTCAACCAAAATATTTTGACTAGATTTATTGCATCTCTTTCATCAACTCCGTGGAGCACGAGCCACTCTCTTGTGTGATGCTTGGTGTCCCCCCTCCAACTAGCGACCGATTGGTACTGCCTACCCCTCCTCTCCCTCTCCCATCTTGTTGCCACTAGAGGGCTTAGCTGGGCAAAGCCTTGGTCAATCTTGTGTTGATCTGCTTGTCGAAGGCATTGTTGATGCACCTCTCGAGTTTTAGCTTAGGCTACTCTGCATAAAACCCTAGATCATGGTATTCCACATGGCTCTATGGTAGAAGCAAGCACTAATTTAAACCATCAGTTTGTGCATAAAAAAGCTGAGCTCTACGTAGCCCACTAGTTCGTCAAATGATGAATCGTATCCATCTGATTTCCAACGTTGGCCGCCAAAAAAGTGTACCGTTTGCTGGCCTGCTCAGTGAGAAGGTAACATATTGTCGCATATGGTCATTGGAGAGGAACCATATGTGTGGAGAAGATAGCACACGGTCACTGGAGAGAACTATATGCGCGGAGAAGAGAGCAAACGATTGGTACGCTACCAAGCAGTCACCGGTGTAGTATGTGTCCAGCTACCAAGCACTTCTGTCCAGCTACCAAGCAGTCCAGACGCTCGGAGTGAGGATGGAGGTGGCGCTGGCAGCTCCGCTTTTTCGCCTCTCCGCCAGGAAATTATCAAGCAATGCAGACGCTCAAAGTGAGGATGGAGGCGGCATTGGTGGCTCAGCTTTTTGTGTCTCTGCCTGGTCGTTCATGGGCTGTTCATGTTGTCCTCATTCCTGTTGAAGGCGCACCACTGGTGTTTGACCCTAGTGTTGAGTCGTCATTGGAGGACAAAGAGTCACTAGAGGTCTTCATCGAGCCATGAAGAATGACATGTGTGTCCCGTGGATGTCTACGTGGCTCTTCCAGACGAGTGCTCCCGTGCGTATAAGCTATACTGTGCGAGGAAAAATGCTCCAGGCTTATTTACTTATTAGATTATCTGTATGTACTGTTGGCGGACTTTGTTGATCATGAGCCCTCCAAATATGAAGCGTATCACACTTTTGTGTTGTCATGTGTACATAGTTGTATCCAAGAACGAAGATGTTTGAAAAAGAAAAGATGTAGATGGAACTACAATTGACAAATATTAATTGTGCATGTACAAAAGATGAAGGCAAAGTTAGACAAGTTAAAGAATATTAGAAATTATGATTGGGATATGGAAAATAGGCTTCATTATGTTTTGGCTGTTGTTGTAATTGTAATAGGTGTTGCAGTAGCATTTTCAGGTTTATCTAGGTGCAAGGAGTTGATATTTTTGAAGAATTGTGATTGTGATGGTTGAAAACTCAAAATAATGTAGCTCTCAAAAAATTGGGAAAAACTTGGCACGGTTAACATCGAAAAAAACCTGTTTGCGAGTTGTACAAAACGCAAACGGTTTTTCTATTATGACCCAACAACTAAAAATTACCCTACAAACTTTCTCTTATAAATAACGACTGCCGATCTTATTTGGTCTCGTTTCCGGGGGACTAGGGAGGCGGCTATGTTCTTATAATAGAAATGATATTTTGGTGATACTGCGTAATAACTGGACAACCTTGGCTTTGCACAATCACCTATAAGTAAGAAGACAAATCATTTGAAGTTGCATCTATATATTTAATTTAAACTTGTCTATGTTTATGACTCCAATGATTTTATTTCTGCAGTTTGTCGGTCTTGTGCCATGAATCTAGCGACGCTGAGCGTGAGAACACACGATTACGAGGTGATGATGCGGAGTGTGGTTCTTGCGCTCAATCTCCTCCTCCACCGGAGGCATAATAAATAGAAGGTGACAGCAGATGCAAGGTGGAGGAGCTGCATCGTTGCAAGAGGCACTATTTGTGCAGATATCTCATTCTTATAGCTAGGAACTAAATTTATGTTGTGATACATTTATAGATGTGTTGTATGAAATGTACAATTAAATCAAAATAAGTTTTGCAATGTATTTGCATTAAGTGTTGAGTTATCTTCAATAGTGGGTGGTATTATAGAGTTAGGGCCGGCTCTGGCCCAGGGCAAGAACTGCGACGGCCCGGGGCCCAACTAAAACAGGGGCCCATTATTTCTGGCACAGTGCATATAGGAAAAGGTAGAAGAAAAAAATTTAGGCCCATCTAGCATGCATGCAGCCTAAATAGGGCCCATTTATAAAGTTCGCCCTGGGGCCCTCCAAATCCTAGAGCCGGCCCTGATAGAGTAGTATCATATTCTTCTAAATTTATTGTTTTGTAGAATCCCAATACAAATATGTGTACACGATCTGTTTTGCATTTCCACCTATGTTAGTCTAATCCTATCTCTCCTCCATAATTAGATGCCACATCATCATTTTTGTGGATCTAGGATACATGATACTACCTAAGATACTAGCACTATGGCAAGCCTTAGGTATTGGAAAAAAGTCTGCGACACTTGCTGAACGTTGAAACAAACATGTGCCATCTATGTTCAACACATACACCTAAATAAACAACATTGTTTGCGATCTTTCAGCCGACTGACGGTCTAGTACGAAATATCGTGTGCGACGGCGTGTCGTTTCACGCATGATTTCTTGTGGAAAACCATTTACGATATTTCACCCTATCGCATACCGTTTCAGAAACCGTGTGCACTGTGGAGGAGGATCACCTACCCTTGCATATCGACTGTTAGGTTTATCTTGTGCGACAACCCATTTCAATCACGTGCGACGACCCGATCTGTTCCAGTGAGTAGTAACAACACATGCCATAAATTGAGCATAACATGCTCAACGTAGCTTAACAAATTTATGCACACACATGTTCCCCAAAACTATACCATCCATTGGATTGAACCGGTTGACAAAACAGGTAAAGGAAATGCATGATAATATGTACATGTCACAACAAGACAACATCAGAAAAACCAAACAATATTCAGACTCTATCTACACTGTCTCGTTAATAAAACTAATTAAGCAAGACATCACAGATAAAGGCCAAGTAATGGCTAACAATTGTAACATACCAACAAGACCATCTGCAAGATAAAGTTACAACACTGCATCATTACCACAACACCACAACGCCAAATCACCTAAGAATCATCTCAGAGGAACCCTAGAAGTTAACTGATAAAACTGAACCAAAGGTCCAGTAACATCAACATGAAAATAGCACCAGGGTGTGATTTAATTCATCAATTGATGAACACACTAAAGAAACTAGACTCACATATGTGAGTTACCAGCGGGAATCAGGACAAAGACCATGTAATAGTCACTGCAACTAGGTAGAGTTCGTGACCGAGAGGTCATTAGTAAAGCTAGAGATAGTTGTAGATAGATAGATAGATAGAGAGAGAGAGAGGAAGAGAGGATAATTACTAGGCGGAGCGCGGAGGTAGTTTCCGATGAGACCTTGACACACCGTCATAGGAGGTGGCGGTGCACCCTACGTGCTACATCGGGCCGCAACTAGCGCAGCCAACGTAACCATAGATAGGGTTAGGGTTGGGGGCGATGCAACGAGGCGACGAGGGTAAGTCGAATTGTACTAATTCACTGAGTGGATGACATCGTGTCGTTTGTGATCGACGCCGGTGGTGGAGCTAGCCGAAGTCCATCAACATCGAGGGGCCACTATTGCGGTGTCGACACAGTGTCGCGAGAGCGCGTGAGAGAGGGGAAAAGAGAGGATGACACGGTCGTCTGGTCGTTTGACCCGACCAAGCCAACTAGTTTGCTAAACCTATTGGATTGGTTTGATTAGTGGGCCTAACAACATTTCTATCTTTCAAGTTTTCCCCCTAAATACGAAAAATCTATTAAACAGCAATGATATTTTTTATATCATTTCAAAATAAGTTATCAAAATAATATTTTGGTTTTTAATCTACTTCGAAATGTTTTTTTGTGAAAGTTAAAACTATTTGAATAATATAATTCCCAAAAGATTTTTTCCTTAGTATTTAAAAATCCTAGAAAAATCTTTGATGCACCCAAAATAATATTTTGGAGTAAATCCTTGATACTTTGACAATTCAGCGTATCATTACCATGCATAATAGTAATTAATGCGTATTCTTACATGAATTAAATACGGATATATCCACCAATAATTCAAAAAAATAGAGTAGATCCATTTACAATTCATAAATAAATAAAACTAAGGGGTTAACTACAAAACCAACCCAAATGCGTATCATTACCATGCATAATAGTATGAATTGGATTTTTAAACAATGTCTTACCACACGAGTTTATGCTATCTTTGCAAAACCCGAGGTCTTGGGTGTGACATAAGCTTTAAACTACATTACCTCACAGTTTCAAGAAAACTTCAACACTTTCTAAGAGCATCTCCAGTCGCGTCCCCCAAACCGTCCCCCAAAGCGATTTGGGGCGCGCCGGACAAAAAAAGCGTTCCAGCCGCGTCCCCCAAAGCCCTTTTTTGTCCGGCGCGCCCCGATACGGTGTCCGGCACCCCGAGCCCGTCCCCGTCCCACAGGGGACGCACCGGGGACGCCGGACACAACGAAAGCGAGGCCAACCGACGCGGGCCCGACCCGTCGGCCGGCACAGGGAAAATTCATCTCACACTCCCGCCAAATCCCGCCGCTCCCGCCAAATCGCGCCTATACCGCCGCGCACAGGCCTCCCAAAACATATCCTGCCGCCGATTCATTTCTCCTATCCCGCCGATTTCTTTCTCCCTCCCTCCGTGCACCCGCCGCCACTACCCTCTCCCCATTCCATGGCGCCGCCGACAGCCCCCAAAAAGATGGCGAAGAAAGCGGCCAAGAAGCCGCCGGGCAATGCGACGATAGGGGCGAAGCGCCGTTCGCGAAGCCGCGGAAGGCGCCGGCTGCGAAGAAGAAGCCTCGAAGGCATGACCGAAGATGAATGGCAGCAAGATTGCTCGCGCCGGAAGCTATCGACGGCGGAGCCGGAAAGGACGGAGGGCGGCGGAGCCTGGAGAAGAAGGCTCGCGGCGCGCGCCGACACCGCCGCATAATCGCCGGGTGTATCGCCGCCACCAACGCGAGCCCATATAGTACGAACGTGCCGGTGTACGTTCCGGGAGTCTTCTCTCGTCGCAAGCCGCCTTCTACAACGACGGCCCCTCCGCCACTCCCGGGTGCGTGACGCCTAACTTGTCGCCGCACTACCGAGATGCGCTGCCGCACGGCGGCTTCAACCCCAACAACCTCTACTCCCCGGCGTACGAGCCACGCGAGCCAGGACCCGGTCCGGACGGCGGCCCTTTCACCGGCCGCAGGGGTCCGCTCGAATACGACGGCGCCGGTGCTGAGGAGGACGACGGGGTTGAGGAGGAGGACGACGAGGAAGAGGACGGGGTGGAGGACGACGAGGAGGACGACGTTGAGGACGAAGAGGACCATGCACAGGAACAGGCAGATCGCGACGAGGTCGTCGTGCTCGACGGGCCTGCGTCGACTCAGGACACGACGCCGTCGACCAACCCCTTCTTCTAATTTGCATGCACCACCGGTCTGTAATATGACCACGCGCCCAGTACTTTGATCGATCGCCGCTACTCTGATCGCGACGAACCGGCGGGAACGATCTCTTTTGAATGCATCTATTTGAATTTCTGATTGGGGGCGGCGTTTGGGGGACGCGGTCGGGGAGCGACGTCCCCAAACGCGGCACGAACAAAACACGTCCCCCAAACACTCGATCCGGCGCGCTTTGGGGGACGGTTTGGGGGACGCGACTGGAGATGCTCTAATACCTTTGAAATATTTTTATCAAACTATTTACGAAATACTATTAATATTACCTATGTATTTTAAAGCCAAGCACTACTTACTCAAATATGAATATGAATATGTAATGCGCGTTGGAAGTATGGTATGTGTTGAGGTGGAGGTTCGATTGCAACTGCGAATAAACTCAGATATAGGAGTAAGAAGAAATGTTATTATTTATTCTTGCACCATATATTACATGTTTACCATGAGGTCTACAGTGGCTCTAGGGAGGTTAACTAGGTCTTTCTTTTCCTTTCACATATCACCGGATGACATGGTGACTCAGACTATGTGGGTTGTGATCTAACAATAATAGATGGTAGGCTACTTAATCTCCCTGCTCGAGTGACGAATGAGCTCCTTGGACCTATGATGTATTGTAATGACTCGTCGTGGAGAAAGACCTAAAATCGAGGAAAGACCGGGGGCAGCTGGCATTACAAAATGGTTGGTATGCTAGGTTAGCGAATTGTGAAAGAGAAGATAGTGTCTTGGGTCATGGAAGAAACATGGAGTTACCCACATGTAGTGGGTATGATTCATGTATACATTACCTCACAGTTGCAATTGAAATGAAAGTTTAAGATATGTGGCAGAAGTCGAAGTCTATATATGAGAGGAAGACACTGTGAATACGGCCTTTGTAATAAAAGAATGATTGGGATTTGCTAGTTGTTAGTTAGCTGAGAACTAACTTAATGCTCAGTCAAGTTCTACACCATTTGATTTACATTGTAATTTGTGCTAGTTATGAGTTGCAACTAAAATTTGATAACATCATCTGATCGAGAACTAAGTTAGTTCTTAGTTGACTGAGAAATAGTTACACCCACAAAATATAAATTAACTTTAATCAATGAAGATACACGATGAATATGAGGTGTGTGCTAATCCGAATTTGTGCTCCGGTTTGCCCAACAATATCTGCATCGAGTAGGCACGACATCTCGCCTATATCAGCTATAAGAATGGCAAATTACTGACGCTAAACCGAAAGTTCACAGATTCCCTTCAAACGTACATACGTGCAAGCAACACTCCAACAGTATGCATCGCATCAGATACAGTGTTGCCTCGCGGCTCGCGTTGAAGCTTCTCCTCCTCGCGGCTCTTGTCCATGAAAAATGGAGCAGTGCCGTGTCGGCATTCGGTGTGCTTCCGTTGCGGCCGTGGCATGCAGGTTACAGAGACAGGCTCGTCAGGCTGTGCCTGTCCTGAGCCTGCGCCAAGCTTTGACTTGACAGTGAGCAGGCAACGCCCCTGCTTCGTCGGCTTTATCTTGAGGTCGATCGACAGTAATTTGCTGCCCTCGTGCGATCGAGCTTTCATCTGTACTTCGATTAGCCGAAAGGCTTACTTCCGAACAGCACGACGTACGTATCAGTACCTTGCAATTGTTGACAACAGGAGTCTCCGTATCTCTCCGCGTAAATTCAGCTAGCAGCATCTTCTAGTGGCGTCCACAGACACACATGACGGAAACTGTTTGTGCGATGACCAAAAGGAAGAGTGCAGCCGCGTAGGGCCGTAGCAATAGGGCGATAGGTGATGGAGCCGCATGCTGCTGCGTACGAGGTGACCCCTATGCATGTCCTCGTGTGTCCAATCTCGGAGACCACCACATGAGATCGACGTACCCACCGGCCGGCCGGCGGCCGCAGGCGAGCTACAAATGCTAGGAAGAGGGAGCTCCCCCCCTATAAGAAGAATCACACAGGCGAGGCGATGCTGCACTTCCACAAAGTCCACCGACACACCCATCTTCTTCTTCCCCATCCAATGTGCGCTTCCTCCCACTGCCGCCATGAACACTAGCTTGCTAGTCGCGAAGATCGACCTTCCAGCCAGCCATGAAGCGTGATTTGTCTATTTCTCGCATGTTTGCAACTCCGTGCGTGTGTGCTAGCTAGCTTAATCGGCATCTTTTAGCTCTCGCATGTGGGGAGGAGGTTAGCTAGCTCTAGCTGCAGTGCACATGTAGCCAAGGATGAATTGCCGGCGTCTGATTAGGAAGATCGATCAAGCCGGCAAGTCATTTCTGGCTACGTGTTTGCCTCCTTTTCTCATGCTGGAGCCAAGATGTGATCCACTAATAACTGATCATCCGATCGGCTTGCTTGATAAGCGACAACGCGACGACCAACAAAATGGAAAGGAGTAGCACACACAGGTAAGCCGAAGTACTCATATGTTTAGTTGCCATTCTCCTGACAGTAGCAACGTTTTCCTTGTCCGAGATCTGGTCTCCGTTTTCGCACAGACTACGCAGTCGTTGCGTTCTGAGTAGTTCGTCAACACCGTTTCCGGATAGATAGTATGTCTTGAGATATGTATGCATCAAGGCCTATTAGCTCAGCTGGTTAGAGCGTCGTGCTAATAACGCGAAGGTCACAGGTTCGAGACCTGTATGGGCCACATTTTTATTCAATTTTTTTTTTTTGGCGGAAGAAGGCGCTAAAATTAGATTTGTTCAGCGTCAAGTCGTTTCTTCTCCCTTCTTTGGATCTGGAGTCACGTCCAATGCAACAAGATCAGAGAGAGTGGAAACTATCTCCAGAGTCCTAATAACGCGCTCATCGCATCTAGTTTTGCCATCTAGTTTTGCCAATAGTCCAACACCCGTGCCGGCATATAGAATCTTTTGTTTTGCCAATCATTTTTTTTGCGGAAGACGGCGCTAAAATTAGATTTGCTCAGCGTCGAGACGTTTCTTGTCCCTTCTTTGGCATATGGAGTCACTTCCAATGCATCAAGAGCAGACAGAGTGGAAACTATCTCCAGAGTCCTAAGCGCATGCTTCTCAAAGGTCATCGCATCTAGTTTATTTTCATCATGTTGTTTTTCTCTAGTTGGAATAGAACCAACCCTTGAACAATACCGTAAAGATTTGGATTTCTAGGGAGTCTTCAGCTTTTCAGATCCATATGTTGGGAGAATCGCAAACATCACGTTCCAATTCCGTACACTGATTTTTTTTTATCAAAGATTCCTGTGAAGGTGTATGTTTCTATAATTTTTAAGAGGCATTTGCAACAAGGGGAATTAAATCTAGCTTCAGCTAAAACAACTATTGTGATATGTGTAGTGTAGAATATGTATATGTGCTTAGCTATAATTGGACTTATAATCAGTGGTAGATTACATATTGGAGTCAAACTCTTATAACCCTAATTTATGAAGGCACCGTGGGATAGTAAAATAGACTAGACACAAGTTTTAGGTTAGCCAAAAGATTTTTGTAAGGATAGTCCAACACCCGTGGCAGGGGCTACCTGTCCAGCATGGTGTTAGAGATATGATGTGTCCTTTGTCCTCAATGAACTTGTCGTCGGTGGTACTATGTCGATTAGTACAGGGGGAGGAGCACCCATTAAGCAGGCCCACGGAAGTAAGCGTTACTCACTGAACCGTGCTGCCAAATTCCGATGTTGTGTTGTGATTGCTTGTCCTCGCATGATTTATATGTGCCTTCGATAACAACCATATATTGATTTCACAAGTATTTGGCTCTAACATTTTGTTGCGAAGGAGGCAAGGACCAGATTGGGTTTCTATTTTCCATCACCAATTACACAAAATACTATTTTTCTCTCAAGGATTTAACACATAGTCCTTGTTTAAAGCCGAATCTGCAAACTCTAGACCACCTGACGGTATGACATATTTTCTTAGTCTTGTGGCATACCAACAAAAGTTCCATCCCATAATTATCCATTTTTTCTATAAAAGTTAAGTTAAGGAGAACCATAGACATGCAATAAGAAGGGATACTCGTGATACAAACACTCAAGAGGATTTTATCTCCTAAGATTGTATCATCTTGGCATATAGAAATCACAATAGCACGTTTTTAAAGTAGTGAAAGTGTGAAACTAATTGGTACACGAAGATACACTTCATAGGAAATATTCCAAGTTAGCAACCAGACATGTTAGCACGCAAATCAGTGATATTTCTATCACGTCCAATATATAGTAAAAACTTCACTTTTCATAAAATTAACCATTAAGCCATCAACTAAAAATGCAACGAATAACTTTAGATCTAGAGCTTTGGCATGATCATGATTGGTACAAAGTACAATTTCATCAGCAGGCTATAAATGGCAACATCTTTGTAAACCTATGAGATATGTCTATTGGCATACATCTAGAAACATCACCTGATGTTTAATAGGAGCCGAGCCTCCATAACGAAAACCGAGTGCTGTATCTAGTATACAAAAATATCCTAAAACATTATGTTGCACAAAGTCAGTCATGCCATGTAGTGCTCTTCGTTTAACCCATGCCCATGGTAATGATTATCCCTTGTTAAGTTCTCCTAAATTTCTTTAAAGAATAAAACATGTGTCTCCATTTTTGCTGAAAATCATTCAACTAATTTTTTTTTCTATAGGTAACTTTTCATGGAAAAAAACTTTCATAAAGCTCTATGCCGTGACAAGTTAGACCAATGTGTGGTGACTGATTTGGATGAACTTTGAACATCTTTACCAATTGCACCGACTTGCTTTTGAGATTTATTACTTAGTAAACCTAAGTTTGTGTACCATCATTGGCTCTCTATGCTATTTATAAGTTCTATGTATAACATATTTATCTACTTTATAAATTGAAGAAAAAGTCCTTCAGGTAACCCCCCAAAATTCCGTCCGCCATGGAGCTCTCGTTCTTGTCGACTACTCCGTCCGGTCCTATTTAATTGACTCAGATTTAGTACAAAGTTGTGCTAAATCCGAGTCAATTAAAAGAGACCAGAGGGAGTAATTTCTTTGCCCCCCCACCTCCGGTAATCGATTTAAATGTCGTGAGGCCAAGAGCGACCATGGATCTTCGTGCTTGTGGAGAATATTGCTCTCATTTATGTATTTGTGTACTTATGTAATTTGTCCAGAAAGTGCAAGTGGCGATGCAGTTGAATAAGTACCTTCAACCATATCACCGTCGTGTTGGAGCTGGTTCTCGCATTAGCGTGTTTTTCCCCACATCTGATTTTTTGGGGTCGCATGGAGAGTTGTCAACCACGATGCTTCCGTCTCTGGTTCATGATGGTGTTGGTGTTCTCGTCAATAACTACCTATCACGATACTTTCAACATCAACATGCGGTTTGGGCCCCCTCACCCATTATTCGTCTTTTCTTCTAGGTTTATGTTTTGTTTTTAGGTTTGTCGTTGCGGTTTGGCAATATCCAGTGACTTCCAGCCGGAATTAGAATGACTCCCTAGCTCTGACACTGCGAGTGCAGGTGTAACATCGAGCTAGCATCGGGTCACACCATCGGTGATTCGTTGCGTGCATGCCAAAGACGATCATGATTCCCCTTGAACATTATTTTTTGTTCATATAAGTTTTGAAATTGCTCAATACAATAGCTTTGTTAGGGAACAAAGCAAAGCTTCCAGTTGTCTTCTAAAAAACAGGATATTATTGCAGAAAGTTGAGCCCAGTGGGCCAGACGAACAAGGCTAATTTTGCAGTTTTTATTGTAGAATGCAGAGCCCAGTGGGCCGGCTGCAGAAGGCCATTTTTGCTCGTCCCGTCCAAAAATCCTTGTCCCCGGCCTGATTCGATTCGTTGTCTTCGCCTTGACTCCGACTCTCATCTCAATCTAGAGCCAGTAATTGCTAGGGTTTTTTTTGTTGTTGCTCGGAACCAAGAACCCCGACGAACGCGGATGGGGAAGGACGGGAAGGCGAAGGATGCCAAGGGCAAGGGCAAGCAGGCGGCCAGCTCCTCCGACGACGCCGGAGGCGGCAAGGGAGGCAAGGGCAAGGGAAAGGGCGGCAAGGGAGGCGACGACCTCGGCACCTGCACCTACGTCAAAGGTACTACCACGGATCCTTACTCGCAGCTTGTTTGCGGTGAGATCGGAATAAGACCCAGAGAGATTAGGATGGGATCTTAGGGTTATTGGTCTTCTGTTTGGTAATTAGCAGGATTGTGAAGTTAGAATGTTAGATTCGATGCTTGTGCTGGAAAAAGATTCGATGCTTGTGCTGAAGGGTTGCTTGATTTTGATTCTCTTGTTTGTGGTAAAATTGTGCCCTTTTCGATAGTAGTAAGTAGTAACGGGTGGATTGTTTGTCCTGTGGCTGCAGCTAGGCACGTCCTGTGCGAGAAGCAGGGGAAGATCAACGAGGCGTACAAGAAGCTGCAGGAAGGCTGGTTGGACAACGGGGATAAGGTCCCTCCTGCTGAGTTCGCCAAGGTAATTGGCAGATTGATAAAACCTCCCGTAAATTGTATCCATGTCAGGTTTGAAACTAGTGTAGTATGCTGGAAGGGGAAGTGCTTGAGATTAGTCAGGAGTTAAGTGAACCTTAGACTGAAATTTCACCATCTGCAATTTGCATTCTGCACGCTTTTTCACCTGTTTCTGCTAACGATATATTGGTTAGGGTTGTTCCTTTTATCCTTATGTGAGTTTTGCAATTGATTGAACCTTCTGTACTCACCTGATAACACAATCCACAAACTATGTTACATTCTTTTCTGTTTTTTCATGTATGATTCGAAATCCTTCAATCATCGTGCCTGAAAGTTGGATGCACGCTCAGCTTGGCACAGTTAGTGTTTGTGTGAAGCACATATAGTGTTTGTGTGAAGTCAGGCAAAGATGGGATCACTTTTGATGCCATTGCATGATATTTAAACAGAAGTTGGGCTATTTGATTATATTTGGGGCGAAAGGTACTGGTAGCAAAAATGATAAGGCAAGGTCCTAAAAATGGTATATGACTTAGGGTTTGTTTAGATTGCTACCAAACCAAAGCATACCCTACCAATTTTTTGGTCATGGCCAAAAGACTGGTTCTTGTTTGGATAGTTAACAATTTTTTTGGCTTGTCAATATTCTTTTACCAACTCTAGATCATTTTTTTAGACAATGTTGGCCAACTGCAAGGAATAGCTCAACCAAAATATTGGCTGGCCAAAGTTTTGGTAGGGAAATGTTCGTCACAAACCAAACACACCCGTCTGCTTATTGCTGATGCCAATTCTGGACTCTAGATCAGTACTTGCTCCATCCCAAATGTAAGGCGCCCTTAATTTTCGCTGGTCAACAACTTACAACTTTGACTATGATTTGTACTTATAATATATCCACAAAATTACTATAAAGATATATTAAATGAAAGGAGTTTATAAGACGAATGGAATGATACAATTTATATATTTCAAATTCATATAATTTAGTATATATATTAGTGGTCAAAATAATGCATCAAAGACTGCAGAAAAAGCTTCTGTACATTTTTGGGACAGAGGGGATTGACCATCAGAGTGGCTCACAAACGGAATATGCCAGAGGATATTGGGAGCTTTTACTAGGACATGATCGAGCTGTTCTCAATGGAAAAAAATTAATCATCGAGTTTTTTTTTGTTCTCAACTAATTGTCTTGACATGCAAGACTACTGTACAAGTTGGAATAAAATCCCTCCATCAGTCTGGTGCAGTCTGTAAGCGAACTGCTTTCTGAAAGCTGGCTGGCTAAGATATCTTTCATGTACTTTCACTTGCATTGCCTGTGACTGCTCGAATTGAGATATTTGTTATCAGTGGTGAACACTAATAATGGATTAGATCTGATGGGAGTCAGGTGTCGCGCCTGCTACTCGGTACAGGCCTGTGACTGACTGCAGTTAATATACAAGACATTGAGATGAAAAATATCTTCCTAGCAATTTTACCTTTAGTTTTAAATTAATGTTCTGTTATGTATTACAGTTCTTATACATGTTGTCTTTAGAGTGTAGACTGTATTTCGTACGCTATTAAATGTCATGAAAAATATTTCATTTGACTTACCCAGCAGTGTTTTTGATACTGTAGGTAGCTTCAGAATTCTCTGAGTGCCCATCAGGAAAGAAAGGCGGAGATCTTGGATGGTTCCCACGCGGCAAAATGGCTGGTCCTTTCCAGGAAGTTGCATTTAACACACCTGTGGGAGCTACTAGCGCGCCATTTAAGTCTACGTATGTTAACTATTACTGGTTCTCTTCCATAGTTTGCGTATGGATCATGCAAGTAGTGCAGACACCAGTCATGATCCTTGCAGTATTGTGATGCTCTTTTTGGATATTCTACTGAGTACTCCGTACTTGCTTAGGATAAAAGGGAATATTGCTCTCCTGGATTATTAACTTGCTGTTTGCTTCGTCAGATTCTTAAACATCTGCCTCATCTTTTGCTATGTGCTGACACAAAATATGTCGATTTTTATGTAGGCACGGGTACCACTTCATCCTGTGCGAAGGGAGGAAGAACTGATCGGAAAGTATGCTTCAGGTTCTGGATGCAAGCACCTCAGGGTAATATGGGATGCAAAGGCCCCCATGTATTCTCTGTTG
Source organism: Lolium rigidum (assembly GCF_022539505.1). Classification (NCBI taxonomy): domain Eukaryota; kingdom Viridiplantae; phylum Streptophyta; class Magnoliopsida; order Poales; family Poaceae; genus Lolium; species Lolium rigidum. The sequence goes on along the minus strand of NC_061512.1, from coordinate 188,901,046 downwards.
ACTCAATAAGCGCGTCTGGACATGTGTATTCTAGCTAGTTAAGAATTGCCCAAACAATGTGCTTGCTGTTGTAACCTCTGAGGTTGTGATTCCCGATATATCATATTTGTGTGGAATATGCTGAGATTGAGCATGTGTCTCCATTTGATGGCCATCACTCTGTGGATGCTCGTGTCCGTTTTGCATTTGTTGAAAGGTCCTTCACGGGAGACGATTGTTGGAATTCACGTGTTGGCGTGATATCCGTATAAAGCATGACAAGGTCTAGTTGAAACATTATAATTTTGAACAGGGGAGCAGAAAAGCTGGTGTTACATAGTAGTAGATTGGGAGCCCTTTTCGCAAAATAAAAAGAAAGAAATACGAAGGAAGAAATTAAGCAGAGGATGGAGAGCACATAGCACAGTTTGGATCACGGCAAAATCATCGCTAAGGTCCTCGCACAATCGCAAGATCCTCGCGCTTCATTTGGGCCCCCACATGATCGATCTTGTATCAAATGAGCAAAGCAACTTCATGAAGAAAATGAGCATGCACAACTTGCTCTATGTGAAGAATCTTGCAAGACATCGGCTTTGCTTTTCAAGCTCGATATTAGGAAGCCATTTGGCTATATTCGTTGGGAGTACATTATGGACCTACTCCAACGCCATGGATTTCGAGCCGTTTTTGTTATTGGGTCACCGCCTTGCCCACCACCTCTTCTTCGCGTGTTCTTCTAAACGGCATTGCCGGCAACTCCATTGTGCGTCGTTGGGGTCTATGGCATGGAGATCCGTCATCACCGCTTCTATTCGTCCTTGCCAGTCACCCACTCAACCAAATTCTTGATGGGGCCACTAGGCATGGCCTCCTTCACAAGCTCCGGGGACCTGGAACTATCCTTAGGACTTCTCTCTATATGGATGATGTGGCGGTGTTCGTTGCTCCTTTGAAGGAGGATATCAACAACTTGGTGACCACTCTTCAAAGTTTTGGTGAGGTCACCAGGCTATGCACAAACTTTCAAAAGAGCTTTGCCGTGCCTATTAGATCCGGGCACTTTGATCTTGATTCCATCCTTGAGGGCATCCCGGCGTCACATACAACCTTTCCGATGAAATACCTTGGGCTCCTACTATCGGTGTGACAACTAAAACAAGTGAATTTCCAACATCTTGAAGAGAAATGTGCAGGGAAGCTTCCTACGTGGAATGGTAACTTCATCACCATGTCCGGCCATACGACACTTGTCAAATCAATCATCACATCACAAGTCACATAATACCTCACCCCTCTCATCGTTCCACCCGAAACCATCAAATTCATTAACACGGTCGAAAGAGCATTTCTTTGGCAGGCCAAGGAAACCACAACCGAGAAAAATGCAAGGTTAATTGGGAAACGGTTTGTCGACCCACAAAGTTAGGCAGGCTTGGGGTAAAAAACTTGGACAAATTCGCAACAGCAATTTGTCTCCGTTAGCCTTGGCTTGAATGGGCGGACTCCAATTTTTTTTTTTTTTTGGGTTGGCCATGGAAACCCTTGCTCCGAGAAAGACACGGAGATATTCTACGCAACAACCACCATCTCCGTTGGCAATAGGTGTAAGACGCCTTTTTGGGACGCACCTTGGCTTCAGGGGAGGAAGCCCAAGGAAATTACTCCTCTTATTTATGCTTCCTCTGTAAGGAAAACTTGGAAAGTGAACCAAGCTTTGCAAGAAAATGCTTGGGTGGGGAAGATAGTTATGGATGAAAACTTTACAATGGCCCGTCTACACCAATTTGTCGACCTTTGGCTCAAGGTTCATAAGGTTCACCTCACCGAGGAGACAGAAGATGACATCTCATGGAAGCTCACGACTAATGGTCAATATTCTGCCAGGTCGGCATACGAGGTGCAATTCATTGGCCCCACCTCCTCCTTGCACAAGGCAGTATGGAAGGCATGGGCTCACCCCCAAAGCAAAATATTTCGCTTAGCTACTCACTCAAAACCGCATATGGACTGTCTTCCGGCTACAAAAACATGGGTGGCCGAATTGTGGTCTTTGCCTCCTTTGCAAGCAAACCACGGAATCGGTCTCCCACCCTCTTCGTCGAGTGTAGGTCTCTTGTTTGTCTTTGGAGCTACATTCAACAATGGTTGTGAATCCCTGATGGGGTGGCCTCTCTATTGAGCTTTGGTGGTGAAACATGACGAGTGCCCAGATGCCAAACCGCTAAGCCATCGCCTCTCTCATCCTCCTTGTCACTTGGGAGATTTGGAACGAACGCAACGTGTTAGTTCTCCTAGAAAAAAATAAAAAAGGAAAGCCCGTTTGGGTTGCGAAGCGTTTGGGTCAAATCATGCCGAGAGAGTAATCATGTTTTGTATTTTATTTGAGCCAAACTATCCTGTTAAATACTTCTTCTTAATTAATAGATTAGGGCAAGGCTTTTACCCTCCTTTTGAAAAAAATGTGTGGAATATGCTGAGATTTAGCATGTGTCTCCTTTTGATGGCCATCACTTTGTGGATGCTCGTGTCCCTTTTGCATTTGTTGAAAGGTCCTTTACGGGAGACGATTGTTGGAATTCACGTGTTGGCGCGATATGCGTATAAAGCATGAAGGTCTAGTTGAAACATTATGATTTGGAACAGGGAGCAGAAAAGATGGTGTTATTAGTACTCCAATAGATTGGTAGTCCTTTTAAGTAAAACAAAAATACGAAGGCAGAAATTAACCAGAGGATGGAGAGCACAGATCACAGTTTGGATCGCGGCATTGGCAGTCGGGTTGGTGGGAGCGGCCTTTGTACGGCACATCTCAGCTAAGTACAATATTGCTGCATTTCTTTGGCATGGTGTACATTCCTCATCGGCCGAGAATAGGTAGCCGTTTGTTTGGCTGCAGCGTTCACTCAACTCCAAAGTCTCCAATTAATCCCGATCCGGCGATCCCATAATCACGCATACCTTTCGGCGCTAGCCGTCACTTTCTGTACAGACAGCTCACGTTTGTTTCGGGTGAAACGCAGGCGCGCGCGCGTGACAGACACACATGTCAGTCTCTCTCAGACAAGAGAACAAAGAGGGTATCTTTTTGCCAATATGCCCCCTTGGTGAAATTAAGGCCATCTTGAGGAGCTCGATCCAAACGAACGTAAAGTAACTGTTTGTATTTGCGTGGTTAAAATTTACATCTGTCCCAAACCCAGCAGCCCCACATAAATTGATCGGGCTATCCACGGCAAACGCATTCCTATCCCAAATTTGGATAGGAAATGCGCTCGCGCGGATATGATGCGATCAGGTTGCGCATCCGGCTTGGAGGTTTCCGGGCCCGTCGGGCAGTGACTTATATAAGCAAAAAAGTTTTTTCATTACTGCTGGTTGGTCAAAAAGATCATCCTTACGAAGATGGTTAGAGTCGAATTAACCTAAACTACGACGGCTGTATCTACTCGTCGTCACGTGACCTACTATGGTCACTCATAGTTGTGCGGGCTATTGGCCACCGTGTGTCCTGCGGCCCGGCCTCGCACACCCGGCGGCCATCGTGGCGGGCGGCGAAGGCCTCCCAACGACGCATAGTCCTCTCCGTGGGGGAGGGGGGACCCCTGGCGCCAGCAGGTCCTGTAGCTGGCGACGTGCTTGCCCTCGGCCATTGCGGCGTCCCAACGGTCTCTCTCCGCCGCTGCCTCCACCGCTCTAGTTGCCGCCTCATGATCGGCCTAGCGTGGAAGTCGATAATCGCTAGTGGCGGGGCTCGATGGAACGTTAATCACTATTAACGAGTTTGATGGCCTAAAGAAATGAGTTAGCCCGCTTCAGGTACGTGACTAAATGGACAAGCGCGTCTATTCGATCAGCTTGCTTGCGGCGCCCGATCTAGGTGACCAAAATGTGTTGGACCCCTAGAGATGGAGATGCTCTAATGTCTCAGCGCCGGTGAGATTGCAGCCAAAGTAATTCAGGTCGGCGTCAACATGGCTGCAACCATTGCAGCAAGGTCGGCGTGGATGCCATTGGTGCGAAACCCCTTGTGCTGTTTTCCGACGAAATTACATGACGCCAACCTGCATAATTTCGGCTCTATTCCCGTTGGCACAAAGGCCATTAGTTTCACCATAGGGCCAGATTTAGAGAAAAACAAAATACGCAAAAAGGACAGCATAGCACACCACGCCATGGACTGCAATTGGCTCTTGCTGCTGCTGTAGACCACTGTAGGTGCATCGCATCGACCCTTTTTCGCCGTACAAAAAGCACGCCGTATTTTATCGTCATATCCGATGCGATCGAGGCAGCAGCGTGGTTTGCCACTCCTAGCTGCCTAGCCAGTCCTACCCAGTGCACGGTCACTGTAAGAGCATCTGTAGTCCATCGAGCCGGCGCCGCCACTGCCCCACCGTACCTCGTTGCGCCGGCAACAATGCTGCTGCTCCTCGCCCTCCTCCTCGCCGTCGCGGCGCCGGCTGCGCTTGCCGGCGGCGAGAGGACCCCGACGCTGGTGTTCATCCTGGCGGGGCAGTCCAACATGGGCGGCCGGGGCGGCGCCACGGTGGGCGGCCGCTGGGACGGGCGCGTCCCGCCCGAGTGCGCCTCGTCCCCGCGCACGCTCCGCCTCTCCCCTGGCCTCCAGTGGGAGGAGGCCCGCGAGCCGCTCCACGCCGGCATCGACGTCGGCAACGTGCTCGGCGTCGGCCCCGGCATGTCCTTCGCGCACGCCGTCCTCCGCTCCGACAGGATACCGAGAGGCACCGTCGTGGGGCTGGTGCCGTGCGCGCAGGGCGGCACGCCCATCGCCAGCTGGTCCCGCGGCACGGACCTCTACGACCGCATGGTCGCCCGCGCCAGGGCCGCCGTCGCCGGGACCGCGGCCCACGGGAAGCCTAAGCTCGCCGCCATCCTGTGGTTCCAGGGCGAGACGGACACCATCCGGCGCGAGGACGCGCTGGCGTACGCGGGGCGCATGGAGGCCATGGTCCGCGACGTCCGGCAGGACCTCGGCATGCCCAACCTCCTCTTCATCCAGGTTCCCAACCCATCGATGCTCCTCCAGCTCCATTGATCTCTGCTGCTCCATTGGTTGTCAACATTCCTAGCTAGCTTCCTGAGCTCTGTACCAACATGCACGATCTTTCTTGTGGATTCGTTAGGTTGGGCTCGCGACGGGGCAGGGCAGGTTCGTGGATCTGGTGCGCAAGGCGCAGGCGGCGGTGAGGGCGCCCAACCTGAGGTACGTCGACGCCAAGGGGCTCACCGTCGCCAACGACAACACGCATCTCACCACCCAGGCGGAGGTCCGCCTCGGCGCCATGCTCGCCGACGCCTACCTCGCCACGCTCCACTAATTCACTTCCGGCGTGATTGGCTGATTGATGATTGGTAGGCTAGCTCGCTCGTATGGATTTTTGCGTGCTTTTAGATTTGGGCATTTGGCTCGGCAGATGCTGCATGAGTGAAACCCGAAACTTGCAGAAGTTTTTGCATTTCGTTCGGTTGCTAAAAATATTTTGATGCAGCTTCGGCCCATGGTTTTCCTGCTCCCATTAGTCGATGAACTTGGGCACCTGGCTGTAGAGGGAACTTTCGGATGTTTGGCAACACGCATACGTAGCACACATAAGTATTGCACTTAGACTCATAAATCGCATATTTAGTAAGCACTGTCTAACACCCAGGGGTTACGCTAACACCCCTGGTCAAATGCTAACATGTTCCAGGGGCACACAAGCCCCTACAATATCAAGGTTGAACCCTGATCAAAAGCCACCAGAGAAGTCTTAGCACCATTAGTTCAGCATACTTAAAAACCCTAACCGCTAAAAAACCCTAACCGCATTTCTAATTTGTGAGTCAGAGGACTAAGTGTGGACAAATCGGGCGGCGGAGTCACTGATGGAGCCCTCCTAGCAGCCGATGAAGCCACCGCAGCAGTGGACAAAGACCCCTGCACGAGGGTTCCACCGTCGCGTCAGGCGAAAAAATCCCCTCCAAATCCCCGGCGAAAGCAAGCACTTGACTACCACCGCAGTGGAAGGCCCGACCACCATCTTCGGTGACGATGTGCCTGGTAGATCGGTGATTCCCGATGCCGCCGCCGTGGCCGCCACCCTCGTGCCGCGCGGTCTTGAACAAACTCGCACACTTTAGGGTCGCAGAGAGGTTGGTCTCGGTGGTCGCGAGCTTGTCCAGTTGCCGCCCCGCCCAAGCTTCCTGGGTCGACATCTGGCGGAGGGAAAGGTCGTGATGCGACGGAGGTGGAGGAGGAGGAGCGTCGGCCATGTGGGGTGAGACAGCGGGGTTGATGGTCATGGGAGTGGAGTGAGGAGTTATGGGAGATGTCTCGTCTTCTGCGTTTACCGACGTGTGCAAACCAGCGGGCACGTTGCGCTCGCTAGGGTTCGTCCATAAAAAAAAACTGTCAAATCAAGGATTCCTCTAGAACCAATTTTTAGGCTGTTCATAAAACTCATGTGGTGCAAAAATTTCATTCAATCAAGGCAACCAAACTACCAAATTTTGTCCCAGAAAAGCGGGAAATAGGATTGCCATTAACCAATCACGGCAGACAGGTGCGTGCCTGATTATTGTACTGGAACACTACTGCCGTACTAGTTGAATGCCCGTGCGTTGCTACGGCTCAACATTTTTGTCATCCGGCATATGTCAAAAGATAATAGACATGAAAACAGTTCTTGTCAAACAATTCTGCTACCTTTCTTTTAGCTGAAAGCTGTAAGGGAGAGCCCCAGCAGTAGAAAATTAAAAGCTATATCATAATATTTAATTGCTCTAGCCAAGGATTTTTATTAAATTTGCAGGAAATTACATATTCTTAAAAATATAACTATAATCATAAAGCACTGCAAAAATTGTGAGACTGACAATTTTGGAGTGGCTATCAACATCAAGTTAGAGAGTAGGAACCTAGAACTATGATGTGATACAAGAATGTCCAAAAACGCCTCAATGTAAAAAATCATGATTTCTCTAAAGGTCTAGAAATTCCAATATCACTCCCATACACAAAAATCATACAAATCTTCTAGCACGAACATGTTTCATCTCCCCTAAACATTTTATCCTGGAGCTCCAAAATGAACCACCATGAGCAATAATGTAGCTTCAGGCCAATGATTTTCAGTTATACAATGCAAGCTTCTCGTACAGATAATCTATTTTGTAAAATCTATGGATAACCTGAGTGGCTAAATCTTTAGATTACAGTTTAGCACTAAAATGATGTATGTATAGCATATACCACACATATATGACGAAGAGAATGGATGCATCTACTCAACCAAACAGAAGAAAGTAAGACTGTATTTCTATCTATGTGCTCTATATCTAACGAAAGCCAGACCAAAATTTTATCCTGACCTAGTAGTCCCTGATGTTGCTTCTTATTGGTGGTAGCTGGTACCTGCTCCGATGCCCATGCTCGCCACTCCGCAGTCGCTGTAGTCCCAAATATCTGTGTATTCTGTATGGTGCATTGGTGCAATAATTAAGGGTCATGTGCATCGATGATGCAAGGAATGGGAGCAATACAATCTTATACCAAAAAACAATAGTTTAACAAAAATGGAAAGGTGGTTGGTAATGTTCAGTAAGAAAGATGTCATGTTCTGTATGTTATGGGAGTAGCAGACAGAAAATCTAGGCGATCGGACAATAGACTAAATATGTAAGTACCATTTCAATTATAAGACAAAAAGTTCTACAATTCTTTAATTATTATGAATACTTGAAGGATTGATCATAAAATTAACGTATACTTTTTGACACAATATTAGAGAAAAGAAGATAGGTTTGCAAAATACCTGAATAGGGACTTCAATACCTAATGATATTTAGACTTAAAATTACATAGATCCTGCTTGTTCTAATAATGAAACAGGTAGCCTGCTGAAAACTCACTTTTGAGCATGTCATGTCTACATAGATAAAATAAATATCACTGCAATATGACATGAGATGCAGGAAAGCAAGTATCGAAGAAGACATCAGCACTTATTTCTATATGGCCATCTTTTACTTTGAGCATTGCCAATTTTTTGAATGTATGAACATTATTTATCCTAGTAAAAAGAGGTCAGAAATAAATAATACAATTAACAAGGATCATGAACAGGTTAGAATATTTGATGCTGCCTCCTAGTATAATATTAGAGTATTAACATTGCTCATTGTACACATGATCAATCTACACAGAAGAAGAACTCATGGGTGCGAGAACTCATCCCTGATCTCAAAGATGCCTGCTCCCAGGCGTCCAAGCCACACTTCATGAAGAAAAACTAAACCACACCAATGGTGAATAAGCAAATCCAAAACGCACATATTCAAAACTTTCAGTACATAAAGTTAAGATCTCTCAGCATTAAACATTATGCATCACGTGCTTAAGATATTTGCAACGTTTGAATGCAACAATATCTAGTTACATGTACATGCTTGTAAAATTCATGAAAAGTACAGACCTATGTGTGGAAATATCCTAGCTTCAGGCCAATGATTTTCAGTTATACAATGCAAGCTTCTCGTACAGATAATCTATTTTGTAAAATCTATGGATAACCTGAGTGGCTAAATCTTTAGATTACAGTTTAGCACTAAAATGATGTATGTATAGCATATACCACACATATATGACGAAGAGAATGGATGCATCTACTCAACCAAACAGAAGAAAGTAAGACTGTATTTCTATCTATGTGCTCTATATCTAACGAAAGCCAGACCAAAATTTTATCCTGACCTAGTAGTCCCTGATGTTGCTTCTTATTGGTGGTAGCTGGTACCTGCTCCGATGCCCATGCTCGCCACTCCGCAGTCGCTGTAGTCCCAAATATCTGTGTATTCTGTATGGTGCATTGGTGCAATAATTAAGGGTCATGTGCATCGATGATGCAAGGAATGGGAGCAATACAATCTTATACCAAAAAACAATAGTTTAACAAAAATGGAAAGGTGGTTGGTAATGTTCAGTAAGAAAGATGTCATGTTCTGTATGTTATGGGAGTAGCAGACAGAAAATCTAGGCGATCGGACAATAGACTAAATATGTAAGTACCATTTCAATTATAAGACAAAAAAGTTCTACAATTCTTTAATTATTATGAATACTTGAAGGATTGATCATAAAATTAACGTATACTTTTTGACACAATATTAGAGAAAAGAAGATAGGTTTGCAAAATACCTGAATAGGGACTTCAATACCTAATGATATTTAAGTGTTGCTTCTCTTGCTTCCCTATTTGGAGGTCGATGTCGCCTTCATAGCTGAAAATTTACAATGAATGAAATTAAGCTTAGATTATATGATGGCAACCTACCTAAGCAACTGTCCTTGATAAGTGAGGTAATCGGATGGTATCATGATTCCGATAACTTAAGAAAGACATCTAAACTTAATTTGTCTAGCATCAAGGTTTGAGGAGCAAGTAATGTTGTTGGTATCAAAATATACGTGGTAATGTATTGCATAGGGAAAGAATACAAACTTCAGAATAATGCATGTGCAGAGCCTTGAGAATGTCTCCAGAGTCCTTGCTAGCTAATTATTCCAAAGATTTCTGCATTATATGGACATACATCAATGGGGCTTATTATTCTATTTTCTTTTTGGCTAAGTTTCCAGTACTATGATGGGTTATGGCTGGCATACTTTTTAAACCTATAAGTTGGCAATTGCTATACAGATCATTGAGAGTTTGGCTTTAGAGGGGAAATCGACTCAGTTTTAGGTGACGAAACATCAGATCGAGGTGTAGTTGTTCGACGATATTTTGTATCAATATACTTAAAATACGGGTAGAGTATATCCACGTGTATCGTGAATGCAAACGTGAGGAGAATCTACCTTCAAAAATAATATGCATCGCTGCACCATATAAGTATGGGCAGGATCAATTATACTTGGATGGACTAATAACTTAATTAGGCCAGTTCTTTAATTATTAAAGACTTTGACCTGGATATGGGCCAGTTCTGTTTGTCCATGGAACCGATTCATCACATGATAGTTCATGGGCTTCCTAATTAAATCTGGTCGATGGACGTCTGCTGCACGATCGATGTGCGCACGAAAGATTGGCCAGCTACGTACAGGACTCCAGTTATGTGCGTGTACGAAATATAGTACCTTATTATATATGCGTGCAGCTCACGACACGAAAAGGCTGAACCCAGGTCCTTACCAAACGAAGAGTCGCCCGATCTCGTATCTTCCACTTCCTTAAACCAGAGACCCTCTGCCTATATATATAGAGGACCAGGCGACGCGTCCAGGGAGGACGGACGGAAGAAAATCTCCACGCAGAGAGAGACCATCCTCCATCGCCAAGCACAGAAGAAACCTCCACGCAGAGAGATCGCCCTTCGCCCCACGCACACGCATCCAGCCGTCGCGAACTACGTCTTTCTCTCGCGCAGGCGGCCGAGAGGAGAAATCGACTCGGTGTGCGCCGTGAGGAGCACGCGTGCACCGTAGGCTAACGAGCTTGCCGGAGATTCGACGAGATCATGCCGGTCGTTTTCGCCAATGGTGAGAAGCAACGCTAATATTTATGTCATCTTCTTCCTTGCATCTAGCGTGGCGGTACCAATCTCCCGATCGGTCGAGGCGCGGCCAACGCCGCAGATTGGTCGTCGTGTCCCCTGGACCGCGGGACTACATACCCGCGCTGTTGACAAAGGCGTTGTCGACGGTGCGGTGGTCGCCGATCTACGGCCACCTTCCTCCACTGGCAGGTCATCGGACCGCCGGAAGTGGCGGTGTTGTTCTCGGCATGCCATGCTGGGGGCAGCCTCCGACGCCGGAGGTGCTTCCTAACGCGGCCAACGCCGAGTAATCTTCTTTCACGGCAGCGACGCTCACGCGCCGGACGTCGGCGTGGTGCCGGCAGCGACGCTCTCGCGCCGGACGTCGGCGTGGTGCTGGCAGCGGCGCTCTCGCGCCGGACGTCGGCGTTGTTCCCGCGGCAGCAGCCGCATTGTGATGGGCGTCCGCGTGTTTTATCAGCTGCGGCCATATCGCGCTGGGCGTCGGCTCCATCCGCAGCATCCGCATCGCGCCGGGTGATGGTGTCGTTCTGTCGGCAGCGGCGTTTGTCGCGCCGGACATGCTCATGTCGTGGGCAACATTGGCGCTCTTGTCGCGTCGGTAATCGGCGGCCGCGATGCTGCCGCGCTGAACCTCGGCCGGGCGTGTAGCTGTTCTGGGCGATGGGCTCGTTTGAGTTCGATCTACGCGGCTAGCTGGACTGTGCTTGTTGCACACGCTCTAGCTGAAACTCATGCATTGCATGCGCGTGTACGTTAATACATGTGCAAATATTGTGTTTCACCCGGCCATGCCTGCTGGGAACCTACATGTCTACTTCCGCGGACCCTATCTCCGCACGACTCCTCTACTACGACTACTTCCGCGCGAGTGTACCCCTCGCGCCTTCGGCGAAACTACAAGTCGTTGCGACGTCAAGCCAAGCATAATCATGCATGCTACCTCGACACCAACACCCGACGCCTCTCAAGACCGACGAGGCAAGACGGCGAGGCGGGCATGGCCGGAGCAAAGGCCATGCTATCCACGGCGCGTGTACACGCTAGTACACGGACTCTGCCGTCGCCAACACACACCACCACCATGCATGAAGAACGCGAAGCGAAGACCGAAGACGACGACCAAGCAGCTTAATCGGAGGTGTCTCGCGGTTCTATCCGCGGGAGTAATTAACCGGGTGTCTTCCGAGGCCCCGGGAACCAGGAAACCACAATCGCCTAGTCATACTGGCCGCGCCAGCAGGCCACACGGAGCGCACACTCGGGATTAGTTTATTAGTCGTGATGATTAATATGTACCTTTTCCCTTTTTATTTTTGTGTACTTGTACACTGGCACGCCCGCATTATTTTTCCCCGGTGTAAGGGAGACGCTTTTCACCTTAGCGTCCTCTTTTTTCGTGACAAACAAATTGGCACGCCCGGTGGGACAAGGTTCTCCTCCCATCTTTGCTGCACATTGGTCGCGGCTCGGTCTTCGCTTGGTCTTCCAAATGCATTGCATCTTGCATGACATGTTGCATGAAGGGTCAATGGCGGCATTCCTCTGATGGTAAGCATCATCTTGCAGGTCTTTTCCCTGACCTCGCCGACGTGGTAATCCAGTTTGGGTCCGTGATCCCCAAGTCTGAGGACAACCGCCAGGTGCAGGATACCATCCAAGAGGCGGAATCAAAGAAAGCCCGAGCGAGGGCGTTCACCAACACTAAGAAGGTGCGATGCGAGCTTATGCTTGAAGCACGCACCCTCTTGAAGAACACTTCAGTTTCAGTCTCGGTATCCGGCGTCAAACCGGAAATTACCGAGCGGACTGAACAGCGCACGGAGGCTGAGCTTCTCGAGGCTCTTGAGGCTGTCTCCGCTAACCTGCGGAGTCTCAAGGCAAGCGCCCGTGCATCAGGGAGCACACACCGCCTTTGTAACCTCAGGAGGAAGTACCAAAAGGTACAACGTCTTCATCAACTGATGAGCTCCCGCATTGCCCAAAAGGCCGTCTTCGATGAGGACTGGTCTTTTGGCGCAACGGAGTTCGCCCACAAGGTGTTCACGTGCGACACCCTAAATTCCCCAGATGGCTGGTTCCTCGCTCAATGCGGGAATGAGCCATCCAAAATCAAGGAGCTCGTACGCCGGGCGATCATGAGGGAATTCTGGAAGCGGCGCCCCCGAAAGCAGCCCGTGCTGCCGGGCCAAACCATCGCCTTCGACTCGATCAGCGACGGCTCGCTCCGCCCGAGTATGTGGGCCCCATGCTTCCATACCTCGGCGGGAGACGGGCTGCCCTCCGCCAACGCCAACAACAGGTTCTCGCTTCTTCGGAGCGAAGCGCCCGCTCCGCGAGAGGAGGACCTGCGACAAGAACTGCGTCAACTCCAAAACCAAATGAGCCACCTTCAAAGGAGGCTCGATGGACAAGGGGAACGCCCTGAATCATCGGCGCAAGGTGCGAACAGGAATCGGCGTCCTGCTCCAACCCATCGCCCTCAACATGAGCGCCAAACTTTGGCGCCTAGACGACGCCTTTCTCCTACACGCCTTAACTCTCGGGGGCATCATGCTTTCCCGCCACGCGACAGTAGGTGGCCTCGAGACGATGCCGCAGACCACCGCCCCATGCAACAATGGCGACCATGGAGAGATTCGGCGCCCACCCGGGCACCACCACTTGTAAGGCGCGAGCCGGCACCCATCAGGGTACCACCGCCTCGAAGCGAGGACGTGAGGCGCGAGCCGGCGCCCACCAGAGTATCACCACCTCGACGTGAGGAGGTGAGACGGGAAGAGGTGCGGGAGCGGGCAACAAGCAACCCGACCGCCCCACCAGCTCCATCGACTCGGCGAGGTGTACCACCTCTCCTACCTACACCGCCCATTCCACCAAGAGTTCAGGGTGCTCTTACCGAGAACCAACGCAAGCGCGAACGGCGCCGGAGGAATCGACAAGTCCTCTACAAGGAGCTTGAAGGCTTGGTGCTCCGGCACACCCAGGTCCGCCTTCGGGGCGATGGCGATGTCTTAGAGAACGACCGAATCACATTCCGCATCTCCCCAGACTTGGAGCGGCATGAAAGGTATACCTACCTTCTGAGCCGCCTCACGCCAAAACCACGCAAGGCACAACCCGGTGCCGCGGAACAAGAAGGAGCGGGGGTCACGCCGGCCGCGGGGGTCACCTCGGCTGCTCCTCCAACGATCCTTAAACAAGGAAGCGATGTCTCTCCTATGGAGGGAGTGACGGACGTCTCTCCTATGGAGGGAGTGGAGGATGCTTCTCCCATGGAGGGAGTTGAAAAGATGCCCAAGGAGCGTCCCGATGACGCCCTAGACGGAGGCGTCGAGACTAGACCCGTCGAGGCGCAACCCAATGCTGCCCTCGAACTTCCTCAACCCATGGAGGAGGCGCCTGCTCGGGTTTCTCTCAACGGGGAGGAACAGGGAAGGCGAGACTACGGCCCTGCACCGCGGGGAGGATGAGGCGAAGAAGAACACGGCCTCATGCGGCACTCTAGCAGTGCGCTCGCGTGACGAGGAAGCGGGGTGGCAACCACCAAGTGTCACCCACGAGTTTACATACTCTTCGGACGAGGAGATTGTGCCAAACCCAAGGGCTAATTTCCGCACAGCCCTGCTGCCGGGCCTCGGCCATGTTCGCTCATGGTTCAAGGGAGCCGAAGCTGCAGCAAAATCAAGCACCTCAGAAGAAGAGGCGAGGTCGACAGCCTCCTCCCTCCCCATCACGACCGGAGGTGGCAAAAAGCCTAGGTGCTCCAAACGTGACCGGGATATTTCCCCGGTCCGGTACACCGACATGGCGTCGAGGCTTCCCGAAGATCAAGCCCGGCTACAACAAGTGGCGGGCCGGCCAGGAGCCGGAACTCGCCTAAAAGCACTGGCGCTTCAAGGCATGGAGAAAGGCGTTTCAGCTTTGAGTGATCCTATCGAAGCTCAAAGTGAGGACGAGGAGGCTTCCGACGCCGCCTCTTCCTCCTCACTAGAGACGCTCCCCACCCCGCCATATGACGACATGGACGCGTCCGTCCCTTCGGACGACGAGTCCTACCTACAAGACCTCCACACCGCACCGGTGCGCATGGCGACGGAGAGCGAAGACGCAGAGGCGGCAGCTGCAAAGGCCAAAGAGCTCGCGGCGCAAAAGGGCATCCTCGATAGCTCTTCCAGCAAGGAAGCTCTCGGCGACGAAAACTTAGCCGATCAAGTGCGCCGGCAAGACTGCAAACTCAACGAGCTAACGTCAAAGTTAGACAAATTCATGACGTTCATGATGCAGAATACCAAGGTGGCCGACCCACAGGAGGAGGAACTCCTATCCGGCGAAGCAGGAGATGCCCTCCATAACGAAGGAAATCAGCGACAAGACTCGGGCTCGCACGCTCGACCATTGGTCCCATCCGGCCCTGCGCACGCAGAGCCAAGTCCGAGCGACCTCAAGGGCTAGTACGGCCTTCTTGAGAGCATGGTCACCAAGAAATTCAAACAGATGGCCATTGACCAGGCGCCTCGTTCCTCGGAGAACGAGCTAGAGAAGCCCTATGAAGCATGGCATGATCTAGTGTCATTCCCCGCTGGGTGGCATCCGCCCAAGTTTCGCCGGTTCGACGGAACTCGGTGATGCAAGGAGCACTTAGCCTACTTCGAGGCGGCATGTGGCGACACCGCCAACAGCTCGTCGCTCCTTCTCCGACAATTTTCGGGGTCATTAACCGGCCCCGCCTTCCACCGGTATAGCCGCCTTCCGAGTGGGATCGATCAGCAGCTGGGCGGGCATGAAGGAAGTCTTCAAACGACACTTCGTCGCCATGAAGAAAGACTTCTCCGTTGTCGAACCTGTCGCAAGTGCGACAACGGCGAGAGGAGTCCATCGACGACTACATCGTCCGTTTCCGCAACAGCTATGTGCGCCTCGCTAGAGAGATGCACCTCGAGGATGCCATTGAAATGTGCGTCCACGGCATGCTGCAACACTGGTCGCTTGAAGTCTCTCGGCGCGAGCCCAGAAATTTCAGCGCTCTCAGCTCGGCCGTGGCAGCCACAAAGCTAGAGTTTGAGAAGTCGCCGCAAATCATGGAGCTCTACAAGAACGCCACCGCCTACGACCCCGCGAAGAGGTTCAACTCAACGTCCAAACCACCCGCCAACAATAGCAAGCAAACGGCGAGCGTGGAAACGAATGCCACTAGAGTATTCGCCTCCGCCCCACGAAACAATGCGCCTTTCGTAGGCGCAAGGGGTGATCAAGGAGGAAGACAACGACCATCCATGCAAGAGCTCCTCAAGAAACAATATATTTTCCGGCGGGACTTGGTGCACGATATGTTCAACCAGCTAATGGAACACCGCGCAATAAACTTGCCGGATCCGCAAAGACCGGACCGGGTAAATATGGTTGACAATCCTCTCTATTGCCCATATCACAGGTATGTGGGCCACAAGATAGAAGATTGTATCTCCTTCAAGGAATGGCTCCAAAGAGCCATCAACGAGAAGAGGATCAACCTCGACGCTGATGCTGTCAACCCCGACTACCACGCCGTGAACATGGTGAGCGTGGATTCTTCCACGACGAAGAGCGGGGCATCATGGGTCCCGTTTTCTCAAGTTGAGCATCAACTTTCGAGCCTCGTCATGGCTTCAGCCTCGGCACCTTCCGTCAACAACGGGGCCGTAGGCCCCTCGTGCGGTGAGGAGCCTTGGAGCACGGTGCGGCGCCGGACGCACGCAAAGCCGGTGCCCTCGCGACTCCCTCACCAATTGTTTGAGAAACGTACCTCTCTCACACTCCCGAGACGCTTTGATCCAAGTCAGCGTCGCCCGCCACCAAGATTCGTGCCCAAGTCGGAGGGCGACGAGGCTTTCCCTCGACGCGGGCGGATATTGCCCACTTTGGGGCAGTTCTTCCCGCAACGTCCAACTCGAGCAGCAGAGGACGCCCAAGAAGAAACCAATGCCTCGAAGTCGTCAAACGTAGCAAGTTGCAACGTGGTCCTCGACTGCGGAGATGCAAGCAGCTCCGCGGCCGACGATGTACTCACCTCTCAAGAGCAGGAGGTGTTCCGCGCCGAGGGCTCCACGACGGAGCTCCTATTGCAGGAAGTCAACATGAACCTGCGCAGCGGCAAGGTTTTGCCCGAAGCAGCGAAAGCAAAACCGCAAAGGGCGGACAAGACGGCTGCCTCGAAAGAGGCGCCACCAAGGGAAGATGCACAACTCCCCCAAGACAAAGAAAAGTTAACGTCTAAAGACGTCGACTACAACATCATCGCCCACCTGAAGCGAGTTCCGGCACTATTGAGTGTTTACGACGCTCTCATGCTAGTGCCGGACCTGCGTCAGGTGCTCATACATGCACTGCAAGCACCGGAGCTGTACGAGGTGGCCATGGCAAAGCATCGCCTCCTCTCAAACACGTTGTACGTGAATGAGATCACGTTCGACGACGACGACCGGCTTTTAGAGGAAGGAGACCACAATCGGCCCCTCTACATGGAAGGGAACATAGGGGCTGCCCACCTGCGGCGAGTCCTCGTCGACCCCGGCTCCGCCGTGAACATTCCGCCCGTCAAGAGCTTGACGCGGGCAGGTTTCACGACGAGCGACTTGGAGCCCACCGACGTGATGATCTGCGGCTTCGACAACCAAGGGAAGCCCACCTTGGGCGCCATCACTGTGAGGATACAAATGTCCACCTTCAGCTTCAAGGTGCGGTTCTATGTCATCGAGGCGAACACATCCTACTCCGCACTCTTGGGGAGGCCGTGGATCCACAAGTACCGTGTGGTACCATCCACGCTTCACCAATGCCTCAAGTTTCTAGATGGGAACGGCACGCAGCAACGCATCATCGGCAACGCCGCTCCTTACACCGTGCAGGAGTCGCATCATGCCGACGCAAAATACTACTTCCCCGTCGACAACAACGGCCAAAAACAGGGGCGAGCTGCACCGGTAGCCGACACTCAGCCCAAGGCCGGCGCCACTTGGGCCATTGAGGGAAAGAGCCTCATCACGCCATCCTCACCCACAAACATGAGAGGCTCATCCTCTCGTCAAGATGGTGGCCATATGACGGGGGCAGATTTTTCCACGCCCACCCCAACCAAGCCCTTGCTGTTAAAGCGAGGATCCCTACGTCGACGACGAGCAGGTCAACCTAAGCTGACCCGCCCGACCCTTCCACCTCCTCAACGTCGGAGTCCGGAGTTAACACTCGCTCACGGTGCTCAAGGCCGCGGCACGCTGAACGCCGACAGCGGTGCGCCGCTAACACTTCGAGCACGAGGATCGCTCAAGACGAAGCCCGCTCCTTCCGTAGGAGCGGCTAACAAGCAAGGCGTCATCAAGGAGGCTCTAAGGGGAGCTACATACGTGCAGCCCCCTTCCCTCTACATTTCGGTAACCTCCCCACTTGAAGTTTGGGCGATACCTAACTCGTCCGGGTCGAGAATTGAAACCTTGTTCTATAAAGTTCCCCAAGTGAAACATTGTGACTTTATACTTGAACTCCCTAATCGTTGTTCTGATACAGAGGAAGTGCTATCAACGATGAAAGTTGAGCCTAGGATGGCTCGACTCTTGGCGAGCGCCGGAATCACGCTCCGGCAAAACAACAGGATGCCGCCACCGCCCTCCATATGCGAGGAGTGGTGGAGGCAATCGGAGGCCCTCAACAAGACGGAGGGCAAGAAGAAGCCCAAGTATGGGCTCGGCTACATCCCCAACTCAGAGGTCAAGCATGAGGGCAACGTACAAGCCTCGTGCCACGCCACCTCCGTCTCATCGGGAGACGACATGTATGACCAACGTCCCATCCAGGATCAAGACGTCGGCGCTACACCAGCGCC
The DNA here is from genome assembly GCF_022539505.1 of Lolium rigidum. Taxonomy (NCBI): domain Eukaryota; kingdom Viridiplantae; phylum Streptophyta; class Magnoliopsida; order Poales; family Poaceae; genus Lolium; species Lolium rigidum. Next base: position 188,882,646 of record NC_061512.1, on the reverse strand, counting down.
ACAAGAGCTCGAAGATGGTGGCCAACCCACCATCGACGAGCTGGTGGAAATCAACCTTGGAACGGAAGACGATCCGCGCCCTACTTTTGTCAGTGCCACACTGACGGAAGAGGAGCGCGAAAACTATCGAAGCTTCCTGATGGAGTACCGGGACTGCTTCGCCTGGACCTACAAGGAAATGCCGGGGCTCGACCCCGTGTCGCCACACACAAGTTGGCGATTGACCCCCAATTTCGGCCGATCAAGCAAAAGCCACGACACTTGCGGCCGGAATTTGAAGATAAAGTCATCGCGAGAGGTAGACAAACTAATCACTGCAGGTTTCATCAAGGAAGCCCAATACACCGAATGGCTCTCCAGAGCATCGTTCCCGTGGAGAAGAAAAACGGCCAGGTGCGGGTCCGTCAGGACTTCCGCGACCTGAACCGTGCATGCCCTAAAGACGATTTCCCCATACCCATTACGGAGATCATCGTCGACTCCACCACCGGACATGGCGCGTTGTCTTTCATGGACGGCTCGTCGGGCTACAATCAAATCAAGATGGACCCGGACGACGCCATCAACACCGCTTTCAGGACACCGAAAGGCAACTTCTACTACACCGTCATGCCTTTCGGATTGAAGAACGCCGGCGCTACATATCAGCGTGCCATGACACGCGTCCTTGGCGACTTGTTCCACCATAAGGTGGAATGCTATATCGACGACTTGGTGGTCAAAACCAAAGACCGCCGCGACCACCAAGAGGATCTTCGCGTGGTCTTTGAACGACTACGTCGACACCAACTCAAGATGAATCCACTTAAGTGTGCATTCGCCGTACAATCCGGCCTCTTCCTCGGTTTTGTGGTGCGCCACCGAGGCATCGAGGTCGAACCAAAGAAGATCAAGGCTATCCTCGACATGCCGGCGCCCAAAAACCTCAGCGAGCCGAGGACCTTGCAAGGAAGCTAGCGTACATACGGCGTTTCATCTCCAACCTCTCGGGGCGCATTCAGCCCTTCTCGCACCTCGCCAAGAAAGGTGCTCCGTTCGTGTGGGACGAAGCCTGCCGGCGTGGCTTCGATGACATTAAAAGGTACTTGCTAAACCCACCTGTCTCGGCAGCTCCTTTAAAAGGGCGCCCACTCATACTCGTACATTGCAGCCCTGCCCAATTCGTTGGGCGCTTTGCTCGCCCAACACAACGACGAAGGCAAGGAGGTGGCGTGCTACTACTTGAGCCGCACCATGGTGGGGGCTGAGCGCAACTACTCTCCGATAGAGAAGTTGTGCTTGACCCTAATGTTCGCTCTCCGGAAACTACGACACTACATGCTAAACCACGAAATCCAACTCATTGCAAGAGCGGATCCCATACGGTACGTATTAAGTCAGCCCGCACTCATGGGGCGACTTGGAAAATGGGCGCTCCTCATGATGGAATTCGACCTCGCCTTTGTACCGCGAAGTCGATCAAGGGGCAAGCCTTGGCGGAGTTCCTCGCGGCGCATCCCGTCCCAGACGATTCCCCTCTCATCACCGACTTGCCCGACGAGGAGGTGTTCGCCATCGAGCCGGAAGCACCATGGGAGCTGTACTTTGACGGTGCCTCGCGCACCGAAACCGACCCCGACGGTGCTCCGAGGCGGAGAGCGGGCGCCGGCTTGGTATTCAAGACTCCACAAGGAGGGGTGATTTATCACTCTTTCTCCCTCATGAAGGAGGAGTGCTCCAACAACGAGGCGGAATACGAGGCCCTCATCTTCGGCCTACTTCTCGCGCTCTCTATGGAGGTGCGCTCGCTGCGAGCGCTTGGGGATTCCCAGCTAATCGTTCGCCAAGTGAACAACATCTACGAGGTGCGTAAGCCTGAACTCGGTGCCATACTATAATACGGCCCGGCGGCTCATGGACAAGTTTCGGCATATTGAAATCGCCCACGTACCGCGGAGCAGAAATGCACCAGCGGATGCGTTGGCAAAGTCGAGCGTCCTCATTGGTCTTACCGGATGGTAAACCCACGCAGGTTAACGTTGAAGAAAGATGGCTTCTACCCGCCGTCTTGGAACTCGTACCCGCAGATTGCGAGGTGAACACCATCACCACAAACGTGGTGGAGGAGGGAGAATGGCTACAGCCATTCCTCGACTACTTCCGAGCACGGACGTCTCCCCGACGATCCAACCGAGAGGCGCCAACTCCAACGACGACTCCCTTCCTATGTCTATAAGGCCGGAGTCTTGTACAAACGGTCTTATGGACACGAGATGCTCCTTCGGTGCGTCGGCCGAGGGAAGCTGACCGCATCTTGCAAGAGGTGCACCATGGGGTGTGCGGCGGCCATCAAGGCGGAGCCAAGATGTACCACGGCATCCGGCTTGCCGGGTATTACTGGCCGGGCATCATGGTCGACTGCTTGCAGGTGGCTAAGTCGTGCCATGGATGCCAAGTCCACGGCGACTTCAAGCACCAACCACCGGCGCCTCTACATCCGACCATCCCCTCCCGGCCATTCGACGCACAGGGGATCGACGTCATCGGCCCAATCGAGCCGCCCTCATCCCGGGGGCACCGCTTCATACTCGCGGCAACCGACTACTTCTCCAAGTGGGCGGAAGCCGTCCCACTTAGGGAGGTGAAGAGCGCCAACGTCATCAACTTCCTAGAGCGGCATATTATATACCGCTTTGGGATACCATACCGCGTCACCTCCGACAACGGCAAGGCCTTCAAATCGGGCAAAATGTACGGGTTTATGGAGAAATACAAGATCAAGTGGAGCTACTCCACCGGATACTACCCACAAGCCAACGGCGCGATTGAAGCCTTCAACAAAACCCTCGGCAAGATACTCAAGAAGACGGTGACAAGACACCGGAGGGATTGGGACGACCGTCTCTATGAGTCATTGTGGGCGTACCGGGTCACCGTCCGTACCCCAACACAAGCAACGCCTTATTCTCTCGTGTATGGGAGTGAGGCGGTCTTGCCGCTAGAGATTCAGCTACCCTCCTTACGGGTGGCTGTGCACGAAGAGCTCACACAAGATGAGCAAATTCGGCTACGATACCAAGAGTTGGACGCCCTGGAAGAGGGGCGCCTCGAGACGCTTCAAAATCTGGAGCTGTACCGCCAAAACATGGTGCGGGCTTACGACAAGCTCGTCAAGCGCAGGGTCTTCAGGAAGGGCGAGCTGGTCCTCGTGCTTCGCCGCCCTATCGTCGTTACACACAAGACGAGAGGGAAGTTTGAGCCGAAGTGGGAGGGACCATACGTCATTGAACAGGCCTACGACGGGGGAGCATATCAGCTGGTCGATCACCAAGGATCCCGGCCTATGCCCCCAATCAACGGAAGGTTTTTGAAGAAGTACTTTGCTTAACGTTTGCGCCTTCCATCATTTTTTTTTCTTCTTCTTTCTTTCTCTTTCTTTTCTTGTTTTTCTTTTCTCTTTCACTTGTTTTCTCTTGCCCTTGAGCGCTTTGCAAAGAGGGGATTTCTTCTGTTGCCTAGCAAGTCCATAATGCACCTCCCGTTGCATCATGTGACTTGTCCGTGTTTTTCTCGTTTTTCCCGGACTTTTAAGTCCTACACAAAAACGGCTTTTCCAAATAACGCTTCGTCTTCGATTGAAGATTTGGCTGCCTTACGACTATGCTAACGGAAGCACGGAGGGTAAGTGGAGCGGCACCTACACCCACGACACCCAAACACACCTCACAGGCTCCGAGAGGCGGCGGAGACGACTACCTGGGCGACTTGTGGATATCGAAGCCGCACACCCCCATTCTGCCGGAGGTGTCTCGGGGCACAGAGACACCATGCCCCGGGGAAAACGCTAGGAGAAGACCATATTATGTGGCACCCCGGGGCATGCCACCAAAAGCTCCGGATAATATGCCCGAGGGGGTCGTAGTCCACCAAAGTGGACGGCTGCCAACCAAGTTCTCAAGGTGGTTCCCCCGAGGAAACGCCACAGAGGCAAGTCAGCGTCCTATCAGCAATCGGCAAGCAAGTCAAGTACGAGTTTAAAAAAAAAAAAGAGAGAAAAAAAAAAGAGAGAGCAAAAAAAAAAAAAAAGAGAGTCAAAGAAAAAATGATCGTTCAAGTCAAACACCTCCCATCGTTCAACGGCGCCCGGCGTCCACATCCAGTCGCCAAACCACGGGAAGGCGGGCGGCAGTTGTCCACCACCCTTCGGGCATGAACACACCCTCAAGCCGTTTCCCTACAAACCAAATTGCCCCGTTGCCTCGCCTATGACTCCGGGTTCTTGAGGCACGGAAGGGAGCATGGCGGAGCTGTGGGGGCTACTCGTTACCCACATGGGCTAGGGTACGATTTTCCGTCGCCTCTCAGACATTCGTCCAACCACATCATACTCATACACATCACACTCACGAGCGTCATGGTACTTCGACGGCTCCTATGTTTTAGTCCTTCGGCAGCCTTTTCCGATGTCTTTCTCATGGCAAGGGTAACGGAAAAGCCAACATTTAAAAAAAAAAACAAACCACAAGCTTTTTTTTTTTTTTGTTCCTCTATTTGGTCTTTCCCATGCGTTGGATGACTTTTGCCTCTCCGGGCATCCTGCACGGTGCAATGTGGTAGTCCTTTCAGGCTCTTTGGCTACGTTCTATTTTTCTGTGCAGCAGGTGTGAATCACGCGACACCGTCCAGCGTCGCTTGCGCATCTACAACCATGAACGTACTCCCTGCCCAGGGCGTGTGCCTCGCCGTCAACATTCACGCGGCGGACAAACCTCCGCATCGCCCCTCGTCAAGGGAGCTGGGGGCAGTGCGCACTCAGCAAACAACGGGCGCAGCGCGCACTCGTGACAACTACAAGCCGGCGTCCGCCCGACGCGGGGCACTTCTCTCACAAGCTATACTCCGACAACAACAACGCCAACCGTCGCCGGTCGTCACCTGGCTCAGCGACGTCCGTCACGCCGTTGGGGGCACGTGCCTCCAATCGCCGCGACACATCTTCCCCGACAACAACGCCAAACATCGCCGGTCATCATCTGACTCGGCGGCGCCCGTAACCCCATTGGGGGCACGCGCCCCAACATCTACTCTGCGTCAACTACAACAACGGCACCAAACGCCGTCTAGCTCGGCGGCATCCGGGGGCAACATTATGCCTTTAATATTACCACCCCACCCGTCGCAGCACGGGTACCCAAGATATCGACGGATGTTCCGATGTCTTCATCATGACGGGAACAGTGTAGCGCGCCAATGCGGCCAGCGCGAAGCTGCGAAACCCTTCGATCTGGTCGGCTGGCACCGTGGCAGCTAGACGGTCGCGACTAGATCGATAAACACCTTCAAGGAGCGGCACGGATTTCGCTGCAAATTGAGGATGA
>NC_061512.1:188833882-188877189 GCF_022539505.1 Lolium rigidum | reverse complement strand
TTCGTGTCAAACAGTAGTGTTGCCAAGCTCATGTGGCAGGCTCGGCCCGCATCTGCTCCAACCAGCTGATGCAGAGTGGGGATGGACTCGTTGCTGTTCTTCTTGGACACACACAGGTACGTGGTCACGTGGTGCCGACTGCCCCTACGTAGCTTCTTATTGATGCGGTAGTGGCCGCACATGTTGGCCATCTTGTGCGGCAGCACTGACACCCGCCGCACGGATGCCACCGACATGGAGATCTCCCGCAGAGGCTGCGCTTTCGGCTGCATTGGCAAGTCCCCAGTACGCACCCTGGATCAAGAACCGCACGGGCGCCGTGACATTCAGGATCAGAAAACTAAGAGAGGTCAAAAACTTGGTGCACGGTAGCAGGATGCGATCAAGAACCGATAAAAGAAACGTGAAGCTCGTTCACCTCCGATGGGGATTTCGGCGGATTGCAATGAAAGAATAGCCACCGCCGTTTGGGGACCTGGGGCAGTGACCTCCCAACTCTTGGCTTCTGCGATCTCATCCCCTCTCAGTAATGGGTTGCCGAGATTTCAGGCGGAGGAGGCACAGAATCTATTTAAAAAAAGAACAAAGAAAGCATACTTCAGTTCAGCATACATAGCGGATAATAATGCACAGAGGTAGAAAAATAGTCATGCTCAGGAATATAACTGGAAGCAAAATTACAGCTAGAACACTTGCACAAACTTGCCGAGAACATGTTTGATAGTTAAGGGAAAAGATGGATTCTAGGAAACCAAGTAAAGTACTAATATTTCCACACATTTGTCTACATAATATAAGAAACATGATGATGTTACTTTTCAAGGATATGACATTAGATCAGTCTCCGGAAATTCCTCAATGAAGTCACTCGACATGACCTCCGGGTAGAGCAGGAGAACCACAGCTGATACAGCTTCGGCTTCTTTACTCAAGTGAGCTCCTGAAACGCCTTCCTCAGCCTCAGCTTCTCGTCTCTAGAGCAGTAGCTAGATCCTATATGCATCTAACTCAATCAATTACACATACAGCAATAAGGCAATGCTGAACTCCTAATTTGGAACAAAAGAGACCTTTGCTGTGTAGACGGCATGGTTAACCTTGGCCCTTTGATGGAATTGCTCGCGAGAAATTTCTTTGGCTCCTCCTTCTCGAGCCCCGCCGGGAGAAGGACTCCGACTCTGGCAACAAGTTGAGAGCAAGAGCGGCCTTCGCCGCCGGGTAGTGCGTCTACCTACACAAATCCGCACATTAAGGGAGCGTGTCGTCGACGTCGTGGCCGTACCACCAGGCACGGCGGCCGGCGGTGTTGAAGCGGTCGCTCGAGCGGTTGGCCGTCCGCGCGAGCTCGACGACGCGCTCGTTTTCGAAACACCGTGCCCAGCCGGGCTGTCGAGAGCATTGTCCGGCAGGCTCCTCTCCTTCAGCGTCATCTGGCTCCGCCGGTTCCCTGGCAAGGGCCCGCGTCTGTGCTCCTGGCGGTGGCGGCACGACGAAGCCGTCGTTGGAGACGTGCCAGCTGTGCGACAACTTGTACAGTACTGGCACGACGGCGCCAATACAATACGTCGGCCTCGTCGAGGCTAAGCTGCAGCGAGCGGAGCATGCCGCCGCCGCTGCCGCCGGCCTGGTCGTTGTGCGCCATCGTCAGCGGGGTGCGTCGGAGGTTCGCGCGGAGGTTGAACGGCGGGGAAAAGCGAGAAGTGCGCGCCGCTGGGATTTTAAGGGAGGCGGCAGACGCACATTGAAGGCGCGTGGGTAAGGTAGGTGGACACCGCGTGGCCAGTCGCCGCCCTCGCCGTTTGGGTTTCCGCGTGGGAGGACATTAACGCCGATGACCAACCTCTCCCCGCGTCGTTTCCGACGCGAACCGTCGCTTCCTCTCGCTGCCAAGGCGCCCCCACCCGCGAAAACCATTGTTCCGCGAGGCGCCGGCGCGCCCGATTCGCGCCCTTGGCGAAGGGGCCGGTACAGGGTTGCCGGCGCTTCTATTGGGCTCGAAAAACCACCGGCGCCGTTTGGGGCGCATAGGTGCGAGCCCATTTTCGCTCCCCGACCCCAAAACGCTATCGGGGTCGCCAGTGAAGATGCTCTAAGTTTGCACTTAGACTCATAATCGCATATTTAGTAAGCACTGTCTAACACCCAGGGTTACGCCAACACACCTGGTCAAATACTAACATGTTCTAGGGGCATACAAGCGCCTACAATATCAGGGTCGAACCCCTCATCAAAAGCCACCAGATATGTCTTAGCACCATTACTTCAGCATACTTTTTTTTTGTTTAACAATTGTTTAGTTGCTCACCACGTGTACCACTTGGTTACTTCAGCATACTTAGGCATACTTAAGTACAACTACTACATATGGACTGGGACGGAGCTGCCTTAGTGGTACCGGTGTATGTAGAAGTGCAGATCCTTCACTAATCAGTACTAACTCTTGATGATTTATGGAGGTGGAGGAGGAGCGTCAGCCATGTCAAAAGGGGTGAGACGGCAGGGTTGATGGTGATGGGAGTGGAGTGAGAAGTTAAGGAAGACGTCTCATAATGCTATTGTAATACTCATTTTCCGAAACAAGGGTCATATAATACTTTGACATGGTCTGGATGTAAAATCGTGGCAATTAATGCTGAGCGATATGGCTGATGACAGATGGGCTAATTCTTCTTTCATGCGACTCATGAAATTCATTCGGAGTACATTGGTGGTCAACATTCAATAAGTTTCATTGTGCGCATTCAAAGACAGACTCCTATTTAAGGATGAAAGGCATAGTGTTTAGAGTTCATGCACTCCCTCCGTTCCTAAGAAAAGCTGCCCAACTTTGTCTAGATGCGGATCGTGGCAATTTTTCCCCCCTATTTGTGTATCTCACCGTTGCTGAACTAGAATTCCAAATGGTCTGCTATTTGAAATCCCGTCTTGTTGTTAATTCAGGATATCAGGTTCATCATCAGGATGACTGTTACGAACAACTATACAACCAGCAATGTCTACAGTCTAAATGGAAATCAAACAGAGCGAGCCACGAGAGAAGAAGTAGAGGCATCATCACCTTCTCCACAGGGTGACTTCCTGGTGGTGATGTTGAGCACCTTGGTGGGCATCCTGACGGGGCCCTTGACCCTCAGGCTCTTGTCCTTGGCTCCCTTAACCAGATCGGCGCAAACTGTCGCGACACAGAACGAACATGATATCAGAATCAAACGGAGAAGCACCGAAGCGAGAACAGGACGGGGAGCGCGCGAAGATGCCTACCCTTCTCGAGGTTCTTGACGCTCTTGGAGGAGAGGGTTATGCGGATCCTGTGCTGCGCCTCCTGCGTCCCCTGGAACCCCTCCTTGCCGGCCTTCATCGGCGGCGCGTATGCCAGCTCGGTCGCCATGGCTGGATGCTGTCGGCGGGGAGAGAGGGTGGCGGCGGCGGCGGCGGCGGCGCGGGGAGTGAGATAGGTTTTGCCGAGTGGGCAGATGTATCTGGTTCCACCGGACCAAGTTCAGGGCCCGGCGGCGGCACTAATCATATCCACTCCCGCCAATTATACAGCACAAAACCAACGGTCATCGTCTCCCAATCCAAACTGAAACAATCGCCTCCTGGAGAATGCGCAATAACTTGAGAATGCGCAATAACTTGAAATTCATCCGGACTATACTGGTGGTCAACATTCAATAAGTTTCATTGTGCGCATTCAAAGACAGGCTCCTATTTAAGGATGAAAGGCATAGTGTTCTAGAGTTCATGCACTCCCTCAATTCCTAAAAAAGCTGCCCAACTTTGTCTAGATACGGATCATGGCAAAAAATTCCCCTATTCGTATACCTCACCGTTGCTGAACTAGAATTCCAAATGGTCTGCTATTTGAAATCCCCTCTTGTCGTTAATTCACGATATCATTTTTATCATCAGGATGACTATTAAGAACAACTATACAACCAGCAATGTCTACAGTCTAAATGGAAATGAAACAGTGCGAGCCACGAGGGTAGAAGTAGAGGCATCATCACCTTCTCCGCAGGGGGACTTCCTGGTGGTGATGTTGAGCACCTTGGTGGGCATCCTGACGGGGCCCTTGACTCTCAGGCTCTTGTCCTTGGCTCCCTTGACCAGATCGGAGCAGACTGTTGCGGCACAGAACAAACATGATATCAGAGTCCGAGTCACAACCGAAACGAGCAGAGGACGACGAATTCATGGCGGGCGGCGAGCGGAGGAAGACGCCTACCCTTCTCGAGGTTCTTGACGCTCTTGGAGGAGAGGGTGATGCGGATCCTGTGCTGCGCCTCCTGCGTCCCCTGGAACCCCTCCTTGCCTGCCTTCATCGGCGGGGCGTACGCCAGCTCGGTCGCCATGGCTGGATGCTGTTGGCGGGGAGAGAGCGTGGCGGCGGCGGCGAGTGGGCAGATGTATCTGGTTCCACCGGACCACGTTCAGGGCCCGGCGGCGGCACTAATCATATCCACTCCCGCCAATTATATACAGCAAAAACCAACGGTCATCGTCTTCCAATCCAAACAATCGCCTCCTCCTCGTCGTCCCACGTCGCGGCGCCCGTCCCTCCATTCCTAAAAAAGCTGTCCAACTTTGTCAAGATATGGATCGTGTCAAATTTTCCCCCCTATTCGTGTATCTCACCGTTCCTGAACTAGAAATCCAAATGGCCTGCTATTTGAAATCTCCTCTTGTCGTTAATTCACGATATCATTTTTATCATCAGGATGACTGTTAAGAACAACTATACAACCAGCAATGTCTAGAGGCTAAATGGAAATCAAACAGCGCGAGCCACGAGAGAAGAAGTAGAGGCGTCATCACCTTCTCCGCAGGGGGACTTCCTGGTTGTGATGTTGAGCACCTTGGTGGGCATCCTGACGGGGCCCTTGACCCTGAGGCTCTTGTCCTTGGCTCCCTTAACCAGATCGGCGCAGACTTGTCGCGTCACAGAACAAAGATGATATGGGATGATTACCTGGTAGGTGGCATCGATCTGGAGAAGAAGAACTCAAGAACGTATTGTCGGCGGACGGTTCAACTGCTCGCACACATTTGCATGCCACACCTCGTCGTCTTCTCCAGCCATGGTGGCTCTCCTCTCCTCTCCTCTCCTCGACGAGTAAAGAGTCAAAGTCTAAGTCGTCACACACGACGCACGCGTTGGCTCCATCCCTCCTAGTACTTATAGGCTGGAGGAGGCCCAGGTTGGATGTTTGAATTTTGGGAGAGGGAGCATAGATATGCCGGGAAGAAGACGAAATTTCACTTTGTTCTGTCATCCCGCTTCCTTGGTGGTTATTAGCAGCTAGCGTAGCGCTGGATGGGTGCCTGAGATTAAGCTGTCGCGCGGATAGCTGACATGTGGATAGCTAGCTGATGACTACTACTTGAATTTCTAATGTCATGCAGACTCCTTGATTTCCTAATCTCATGCATGCCAGAGCTTTAATACCACAGTTGTAGCATGCTAGCGCCTTAATACCGAATACCACAGCTGTAGCATGCCAGAGGGATGGAAGGGATCGATCCGTCACTTAGTTTCGTCTAAAAATCAGGACCCATTCAATTATTACGTTTTCTAAGATTTAGCGATTAGTTTCAACCGTTGGTAACCCCAAATGAATCTAATTAGTTTCTACTGTTACTATTGGTAACCCCGTAAGTAGTGCAAATTAATTATGATGCATGACGCATGTTTTACCGAGATTGGGTCGCACGGGTGATGCTAATTTTCCAAGATGGATTAACTAAGAATTAGATACTCCAGAACCTGCATGCCTGTTTTAATTTCGTGTCACCAAATAAACACAACATGGACTGATAATTGTTTTTCTCGCAATAGGCTTTCGCACCGCTATATTAATATAGCAACCACACGATACAACTGTCACACGGTACAACTGCTGGGGCATCAGCACAAGCACGCCCAAAAGAAAACACAAAGGAAAGAAAGGAGAAAGAAGGTCGACAAGGTCGGATCGGCGAAAACGAAGACGCCAAGTAGCCGCCGCACCCTCCGGAGAATTCTCACCACGCTCCTAGCACTCTGAAGCCCCGCGTACCAAGCACCACCTCCAAGAAGGGGTGCGACGACAACGACGCTGCTGCCCGGACTAAGCCTGGGGTTTCCCCCGGTACGCGCAGGGACAAGGGAGGAAGGCTTCACCCAACGCCCTTCAGGAAGGGAAGATGGCGCCCGCAGGCGTCACCGCGTCGGTGTCGGTCTGGACAGAGATTTCTCCCGACCCTCGCAACCCTGCCCCGGACGCTCCATCGTGCTCCACCAAACACATCGCCCACCAACTTGCGCCACCATGGCCACAGGGACACCACCGCCATCTTACCGCGACCAACAAACCGAGGCCAGCAGGACCAGGGAGGATCCCGAAACCGAGGAACGGCGAGGTATTGGACACGCAGGAGGGAACATTGAAAACTGATAATCGTTTTCAATGTTCAAACTTGAAACTTTTTTGGTGGCCTATCCAGATTAACAATTAGAGTGGAGTTGAAGTCGTCAAGTCGTAGGAACCACTCCGAACGACACCGGACACACCGAACGACGACTTGATCAGTGAACTTGTTTTGTTCCAGTAGCACACCATCTAAAATTTGGAGTAATCACGACTCTGGGATATTCGCGCCGTTTGCTAGCTTTGTTCCTTCTCTTTTCTTTTCGCGCACAAAGGTTGCGATTCGACTTTGGACACCCTCGACATACCCGGTAGGTAACACGCGCACACAAACGAGTAGGCACGTGCATGTTTGCTTTTTCGGCCGCGCGTAGATGCGTGTTTTAGGTAAAACACACTCGCACAGGTAAATGTGTTGTGCTCTCTCTCTCTATCGATGGAGACCCACGAACGGACGGACCTCTTATTTATTTTCCGTCTCTTTGAACAACACAAAGCTCAGCAACATATATCAGAGAAATTTCTTGGCGATGACTGGTTCACCTGGCTGCAACATCAGTATATCACACCGCGATTCCGAAAGCATAAAAGAAGGCCATGGTCGGCCGGCATCCATCCATAAAAGAAGGCCATGGCAGTCCAATTGACGTCGAGGGGAAGCACCGATGTAAGTGTAATTTCTTCATGCCAACTAGACATTTTGAGCTCCCCTTTTCCCATTTCGTCTCCTAACACACCGAGAGCTTGCTAAACTTGGAAACATGGCTCAGGCGTTGTGAAGGATGGACTCCACTCCAGCATCCATCAAGTGCGGCACCGGCGAAAACAAAGACGGGGATTACCATAGTAATTGACATCCTCCCTTGTAATGTCTTCTTCGACTCCGGCCTCCAACAAGTCAAACGAGCACTCCTTTATCCGACAACTAGAGGAGGCTGACGGTTCTTGCAAACACGGTCTTTCATCAACTCTCCAGCCTCCATTGACACTAGTATTGTCTTCATCAACACCATGTAGTGCACAAATGAACTAGATGTTCGAAACTAACAACACTTGTAGCTGAAACGTGTGCATGTGTGAAGGTGAGCATGATTGACTGATCTAATCGATTCTGATCACATTCTCTGCGTGTGTAGTTGTGTGGTTTTAAGAATATCCTGCAAGCAAGTAGAAGTACCCACGTCATAGTTTCCATGCTTTTTCAACCTCACGGTGAAAAGAAACAATTTGCAAAGAAAATAAATATATGCACACCTACATGTTTAACCTTGATGCATAAATGTCATGCTCACATGCCGGCAAACACAAAATCAATAAATAATCAAGACATGGAAAAGACGTTCGAGAATAAAACGTGCTTGCTCCAAGAATCGACCAAGCTAGCATCAGCTTTACTTATGGATCATGTCCAAGGTTGTTGTGCATGGAGGTCAAAATTTAGAAACTATCATATACATGTTCAAGAATAAATCGTGCTTCGTCCAAGAATCGACCAGGCCAGCATCACCTTTACTCATCGATCATGTCTAAGAATTGGCCAAGGTTGTTGTGCATGGAGATCAAGATTCATAAACTATCATATACATTAGAACCGCAAGCAGATCCTCCGCAACATGGATCAAGGCAGATCCTCCACAACATGGCTCAAGGCAACAACCGCCTTGATCAACTACAAATCACAGGATAATTAGCAGCAGTATCAAAAAAACCAGCTTGACATCTCTCTATTATTTGGCCATTCAGTCACATATCAAATGGATGTTACAATATAATGCACACATCACGCAGCTCATGTGACAGTTCAAACAGAATCGCTGGTCTAACCAAAGACACTCCCACCACAAAAAAATGGATGAAACAAACATCAACCACCACTCAGCATTATAAGCAACTTAAATCACACATAAGGCCGCCAGCATGGCAACACTAGAGCCAACACAGCTTCTCAGGTTGCACTAGACTCCAAAGCGGCGACATAGGCCAGTCGGCAAGTGAGTCCGGTGGAGCGCCATCACGTCCTGTAAAAAGAGAACCAACACTGAAAATGGATTTGAAATCAATAAAAACAAGCGCACATGAATTATTGATTATTGGTTTGATAAATGGAGCGAAGAGTTTGCGGATTTGGAAGTTCTAACAGTGAGTTCCTACATGATTGTTGGTTTAACACCAAGGACAATGAAACTATGGTTGATGATTTCCAAAGTACAAAGATATTTAAGGCAAGTGTCATAAAGATAAACCTGCACAACAAATATCATATTTCCAAATTAGCCTAACATGATGCTGGAATTGCAAAATAGCAATACAAAAATGGCTTGATGGTGTCACGGATCATCATGTCAAAAACACGACTTGTACATAATATAATTTACTTATGTCCTACATATCCTAGCTACAGAAATATATTTTATTTCAAGGCATGTCTTGGAGATGCTGACTCCAGACTCTTAACATCAGATACATGATGGTAGAAACTGACCGCTCCGATAAATGACATGAAAAGGAAATGGTAATTATAAGCACACATAAAAAGAAAAACAAACACAATAATAATACTACCTCGCGATAAAGAAAAATATGCCTCACAATAAGGTTGCCCTTGAACTACATGAAAGTACCAAATACATATAGATATCAAGGGAATGAGTAATAAATAGAAAATCTTATATGACCACCAGATATAGGAGTATTGCTTATATGTTGGATGAAGTGGAAATTAACAAAAATATTACGATCTCAGATGGAAGTGCGCAGCTATAAGGACCATGATTAACTTGGCTAAACCTCCTAGACTATTTAGCGTGAAGTGCAGTGGTGCCATTTATTAACTTGAATAAAAGAAAGAAAAGGGCATGGGAGTGTTATTTTTTGGCATGGCCTTGCCTGTTTTGGGGACATCCAAACCTGCACAACCAACAATATACTACAACTAAAACAATAGTCACAACCCATGTGACACACAATCAATCTTAATTACCGCACCATCAGACAACAAACAACCGGCAAGGCAAAGCTAATGCACATGATGAAAGTTTTCTGACATGCTTCCGAGTCTATTACCCTCCTCCATATATATTTCCTTGTTTCCTTCCAAGTGATGGATGCATCAGGCTCTGCAGGTTCCAGCTACCTCCTTGTTATCATCCGACAAGAACACATATTTATGGTCAGCTGGAGTTCACATTATTCTACTAACACCACCATAAATTCTACTGACATGAACTGATAATAATAGTACTAGTCAGGAAGAGAGCGCAAGCTTAACATCACCATGTAAACAAAACAGAGAGGTTTACTAGCAGCACGTGTAGTACCTGTTGATGATAGCATTATTGATACCACCGACGTAACACCAACACCATCTAGATTAGGTTGGCATCGTCATCGCCACAGCATCAACCACTTAGGTGTTGGTCTCACCGAAACCATTGTTGATACCATCGACATAACACAAAAAAAATACATGATTGCTGAGTTCGGATTCAGCCTTGGCCAACTTCTCCAACTTTCCCTGGCAAAATTGAAGAAGACACGAACGCGGATTAGAAAACGAGATAGAGTTATTACTATCTGGACAAGCAGAGAGGAAAACAACAACACCTCTCCTGACAACATTGCTTTCCATCGCCATGCCATTTGCAACCTGTGAGGTCACTTTATCCCATCTGCGAAATGCAAAGATGCCATAATTTGAGCAGTGTAAAGGGCACAAGACAGAAATTCTAGTTCGTAAAAGAATGAAGATCCGCATCCTTTTCCATTAGATGAATTGATCAAAAATTCAAGGGAATATGTCTATGTGTTGGCTCTAGGGGTGGCCACAAAACAGAAATTCTAGTTCGTAAGGTTTTTATCTCAAAAATTTCTTAGAGGCAATATGTCTATGTGTTGGCTCTATGGGTGGGCATATTAACCTATGACTGAACACCCGAACCGAAAGAACCGAGACCGAAGCCAAATAGACCTACACAGGAGAAAATATCAGACCTACACCAATAAGATCCACCTGTGTCAAGGAGAAAATATCAGACCTACACAGCACGATCAACCTACTATACGCTCTGAAATAGATTTTTTTGTTGTTAAGAAAACGCAAAGGACCGTTGCGTTTCATTTCATTGAGAAGATAGAAATTTGTTTACATTCTCCTAGGAGGCAGATTACAGATAATGGAGAGGAGCTATCAGTGCACATCCCAGCTGGATGGTAGCACTACTCGTAACCCCTGGCCCCTGCCCGAGCCCAAAGCCTAAGCTCGTCCTTGATGTTTTGCAGCAGCAGCAGTATAGAGGGTTGGGCTCCTTCGAAGACGCAATCATTTCCGTGTTTACAGGTTATCCAGGGGATTGGGAGGGTGGCAGATGCTAGGCCTTTGCGAAGCAGCGTTGGCGTGTCTTGCTTCGCGTTGTGCCACCAATCCATTAGGGTGAGCTCGCGGTCTGGTGCCACCAATCCAATAGAATTTACATGTCAACTTTCGACACTTCGGCCCCAGTTCCTATTGTTAATGGAAAATTTGAACATGAGAGTTTTCCCAAATACAGAATTCCTGCAACCTAACAAGAAGATAGCGTGTAATTAGATAGTGTTTGCTGGCAATATTTAGAGTAATTCAGCAACACATATGAGAATATGGCAGTGCTAATCCAATAACAAGTACTAGTTTGCCGCACTTCAGCACTAATCCATATGATAATATAGCAAGTTAATGGATAAGAACTGTTAATGGGTCAATTTATTTCAAAAATTGGCGGTGTTGCAGCTAGAGATGTACATGAGACCATAATTCTAGGTGCACACAAGAGGCATCGAAACAGGAAAATGACCTTGACAAAGAGTTGGACCAGCGATCATACTGCTCCATCACCTTCTCCCCCGATTTATCCGACCCATAACTCCTCCAGTTGCCAAAAAATAATCACTAGGAACTTTGTAATATGATAAAATTAAAGCTAATAAAGTAGCTCCTATCATTCTCTTGAAAGAAGTCAGGCAGATAGCATTGCACTGTCCACCTCACTATTAAACCTCACCAACCTAACAGGCAACCAGGTATTAAATACTAATTAGGTACAGCAAACCGGTAGTGTTTGTTAAATTTGCTAAACAACAGAACAACTGATATTAAACATATGATAAACTACACTTCTCCAGTAGCTCTGAATTGCAGAACATTGATATGCACAGCGAGTTATTGCATGCTGAGAAACACATGATGAGTAGGATCTAAAATCTAGTAGTCCTCCACTAAATTGAGTACCACATGCTGCCACAAGGATAGGAGGTCGGCAGTAGTAGTATCTCAATCTGAACTAAGCTATACAACAACTGTACTAAATTGAGTACGCCTCAAACTGCAGCTACGAGGATCCAACAATAAGACAGTAAAAAAACTAAGTACACAACAATGGCCATTTAACTAGTCTTGCAGACTAGATAATGCATAGTAGTGCAAATTACTGGATATATCAGTGCAACACACATGCAGTAGTTTGGTAGTCTAAGTTGCATGCTATGGATTGATCACTCTAACCGCACCTAGCATTACTAGAAAATGGCCAGCAATGGATGCCGCACTTGGCTGCTGCCTATATCTAACAAAACACAAAAAGGTGAACCTTCTTAAATCATGTATTTGGTGGATGGATGATGCCCATGAAGCAAGATGGGAAAGTTTTCAGTGGGATAATATAATTCTTGTGGAATCCATCAAGCACATCGCGGGATTTTTTTATTGTATATACAGGTTGTATATACAGGTTGTACTCATCGTACACGAACTGGATTTACTTGTATCTGAACCACGACAACGGTGGTGACCACCAACAGGAAGGAGATGGAGAAGGATTCACAGGGCCTTGTGAGGAGAACCGAGGAGCCACAACCACAGCCGTGCCTACACAGAAATGCGAGAACATATTAATCATGTGAGGAAACAACTACTGAACCTTACCTTTTTTCATACAGTAACAGTAATGCACGTTAATTAGCAGCAAAGTAAAATAGCTATAGCCGATACATATATGTTGTAACAACAAACTTATGCACTCAATGGAGACCAAGTGCCTAAGTAAGAGCATGGTATCAACCTGATCCTGATCCCCCTTTCATAAACTACATAAAACTTAAGTCTGAGACGTGCCACAGGCTGCTAACCTGAAGCCTTATACAAGTCATATTTAGGATAGATCACTGCTGCAGGTACAACTATACGAATACAATCCCCAAGTGGCAGCAAGTGAAACACATGATGAGTTCAAAATCTCTTTTTAAAGTTTCAGAATCCCCAAATTAGATGCAAATTCATCATCCATTCTCTTTCACAATTTCAGAATCGATTTTGAAAACAAAGAATGACGAAGCGAATCAGTTCACTATTCATTCTCTTTCACACACTAGATGCAGAAATGAATCAGTTCACTGTGCACACGGTGCACACGGTTTCATTCTCTTTCACAACAAAAATATAGACTTTTTGTTTGAAAAATTGAATTAGATGCAGGAGGGGCGATGGTGCTCACTGGGCAGCGGACCGCTGGGGAGGTGACCGGCAACCGCATGCCGGGGAGGTGGCCGGCGGCAGGAAGTCTCGGGGACGTCGTCGGTGGTAGCAGCCGTCAGGGTGGTGGTCGCAGCAGCTTCTTGCAGACGACCACCATCTCTTAGTCCGAGCCTCCCCGCCGCCAATCAAGTGCCGCGGCGACCTTGCTCCCGTGGGTGGCCGGCCAGGAGATGGGATGGAACCACGCAGCGGCGGCGGTGATACGGGATCTTGCTCGCTCGTCTAGGGTTCGTCACGCGTGCGGCAGATTGACGGCTCAACGCCGCGGATTCGGTATAGGATTACGAGCTGGTGTTGGGACGGAGGCTGGCTGCGCGAGGCCTCGCCGGAGACTGCCGGAATCGGGCTGTGACAGTGGCAGCGCAATGGGTGTCGCGGGCGAGCTGAAGTGCAGCACTAGACATGGTGATATTTGTACCTGCAGCAGTGATCTATTCTAATTTCCTCGAAACTATACGCGAGTCCGCCCCATAGAATTCGCCAGCGAATTATTGCGTCCATAATTTCCTCGAAACTATGCGCGGTGTTTGGCTTAAAATTGTTTCTCCCGCGTGCCTAATAAATCAACTCGTTTCCCGCCGTATTATTAAATCACTCCGCATGTAAACAATTAATCCAGCATGCAGCTACAAGTCACATGCTCCAGAATTTGAACTACGTCATGCATTCGTGTATACGATGATCGGCGGTACTACTCGATCACTCATTGATCATGCTCAGCTAAAGTCTTTGCTCCATGGGACGGCCATTAGACTATAATAATACATCAATCTATGCATGGGCAAATGTTGCACGTTAGGCTCTAATTTCATATAGACTCGCGGCCATTAGACACTAATTTCATGAATATGAAAAAAAAAAGTCCATTAAACTGTATTTTATCAACCTATCTTTATTGCCGAATCTAGTCCTACATATGAATGGCTAAGCATCGGAGCACGTCGCAAGCTAACATTTACATATTTAAAAAGTAGTGGAATGATTTATGAAAAAACAGAAGAAGTAAAATACTTGTAGAGATGATGTCTTTGTAATCAAATCGCCTACTCTTACACACATGACATTATAGGTGCACATGCATCCAGGGGCGGAGCTGCAAACAGCTCATGGCTGGTTCAGTACCTAGTATTTCCATATTATAGCATTGAAATTTTATGAATGCTTGTTAAATTGCAGCTGCTAGTCTGGTGCTACGGCACTGGTAGCACCAGCCCTAGCTCCGCCTCTGCATGCATCGCCACCGCCACCAATGACGGTGATCCAATATTGAACCAAGCCTTAGCTGTGACGGGTTGTGCTTAATTTACATTGGTAGTATACAAAGGGAAGTAATTCGCCCTTGTTATGTCGTGACCCATGTGCCACCAATGACGGTAGATTTTTTATTACCTAACGCCTATTGATGACAACTCCATGTTGGATAGAGTAGCCACTAGGGTGTGCATCGTCTAGCTTTCCACCCCACCGATGGCGCCTTGAGACGTCAAGGGGATGGGGCGAACGGGGTGTGCATGGGCACACTCCCACACCCCGATGATAACTTTGGTGTCGGTGGTCAACACGTCGCTACCATTATAAATGGAAAGGAGATAGATCATGTGAAAGGAGATAGATCATGTGAATTACTATTATTACTCACTAGTAAACACAAGGGTGGGATTGTCGATCACGCTGCAGGCGGGACGCAACGCAGAGGCCGCGTTTGCGCTGCACGTGACCGCGACGCGTTGCGGTTTACCGCGTAGGGCCGCGTAAGGCGGTAGCGCTTTTGCGCCGCCGCCTAGAGCCGCATGCGTCGCTCGTCTCGCCGCACGCGCACATGCAGGGGATCGAGGGATTGACGCATCAGCGCATGCACCGGAATCGGGGCTCTTGTTTTGGATCGCCTCTAATTTTCTCCTTCAATCGAATCTAAAATTGCCGCTTTTGTTTTCTTCTCTCGCGTAGAGCGGTGATGGCTTCAGATCCCAAGCCTGGCTCCAACGGCCATGGCGGCACTATGGTGCAGAGCCGAAGGAGGAGGATTTGGTCGCTGGTAGGCAAGCGAAACCCCTAGTTCTGTGGTATGCGGACCTACTGCGGCAGCTGCGTGGCCGACCCGCATAGGCCGTTTTTTCTTCTTCTTCAGTTTTCGTGGAGCCCGCAGAAGCAGTAAAACGGGCCCAAATTCGCGGTGCCGCGGTCGTCCTGCTAACGTTTGCACCCTGAATTGTCGTATAGACTCACTAGTGAAATTTTAGTGCGACACTTGAAATACCAAGACCACGGTCCCAACACGTACAAGAAATAGGGATCTTTATGGGGTTGCTCACGACCATATGACATATCCTAACACCACCAAGGATTAAAGTCGCGTAGGTCGCCACTTTCGCATGAGATATATGTGTAAAGTGGAATAGCTAATACACTTATGTGAAGTGGAACTTGTTTCAAAACATAACTATCCCTCAAGAGGTTTAGGACTTAGAGTGTGAAACTCTCGCATCGGGGTCACCGACCTAACTTTCCTTCCAAATTAAAGTGGTGATTCCATTTGACTCTACCCTTTTTTGTGTTAGTATACGTCCTAAGAACATGAAATACTCAAAAGGAGGCCATGTGCTTACAAGAGTTGAGCCAGTGGCCTCGAAGTGGGAGTTAGTTTTGCACTACAAGTGTGAAATATTCCTCGGGGGTAGTATTGTTTGCTAAGGAGGTTCCGCTTCAGAGATGTTTTTATCGGTTTTTTTATCTTCACAACGCACTTATATACCTATATTAGATCCCTACGCAACATGGGTTGTTTCCTACCCTTCCTCTCCGAGTTTCCGTAGAAACTCTATTTCATGGCCCCCACAATGTCTACCCCTACCTTTGCTTCTGAAGTGGGCATTTCCATGTGAATCTTTTTTTATTAGTGTAGATAATAGGAACATCAAAACTGCCAAAAAATGCCAAGTTCTTACAGGAGTTTGGTCGGTGTCCTCAAAAATGGGAGTTTTACACTATGAGTTTGATTTCCTCCTTTAGATAGTCATATTTGCGAATGAGATGTCAATACATCGATGTAGATTCTTTTTGAACTCATTGTCGCACTTAATATGCCCATATTAGGAACCCATGGAAGAGGGGGTGGTTTCGGACATTTCCTCTCATGGTTCTAGGCGAAACCTTGTTTCATGGGCCCCACAAAATCTACCACCAAATTTCCTTCCAAGTGGGGTGATTCCTTGTGACTATTCTCTTTGTTTTGTTTAGTGTAGGTCCTAGAAGATGAATCCCCCAAAGTAGGCCAAGTGCTTACAAGAATTTAGGTTTGTGACCTCGAAGTGGAAGTTTTCACCGTGAGTATTAATCTTCCTCTGAGGTAGTAATGTTTGCAAAGGAGGTTCCATGCACGAGTGGGGGGGGGGGGGGTCTGATCCTTCCTATCATGGTTTCAGGTGAAACTTTGTTCCGTGAGCCCCACAAGACGTCTATCCCCGTCTTTTCCTTCCAAAATGGTGATTCCATGTGACTCTTCTCTTAGTTTGTGTTATTTTAGGTCATATGAACATAAAACACCTCCAAAAGAGGTCAAGTTCTTACAAGAGTTGGGTCGGTGGTCTCATAGTTGGAGAATTCTGAAATTTTCCTCCTAGGTTTTCATGTTTGCGAAGGAAGTGTCATGCATTAAAGAGTTTTGTATTGGATTTTACTCTTCACAACACACCTATATACCCATATAGGACCTCATTCAAGAGGGGATTAGTTTCCGACCCTTCCTCTCGCGGTTTAATTAGGTGAAACCCTTTTCATGTGTGTGACGGCATCTACCGCTAGCTTTCCTTCAAAAGTGGTGATTCCATGTGACTACTATATTTTTGTGTGTGTTAGTGTAGGTCATAAGAACATAATAAATATAGAAGGACAAATTATTACAGGAGTTGGGTTGGTGGCTTGGAAGTGGGAGTTCAACACAATAAATGTGAAATATTCATCCCGAGCAGTCATGTGTACGAGGGAGGTGGCACTTCAGAGTTTTATATTGGTTTTCGCACTTCCTACCACACTTATATTCCCATATTAGGATCACATGCAAGAGATGTATAGTTCTCGACCTTTCATCACCCAGTTTCAGGCTAAACCTTGTTTTGTTGAGCCTGCGACGTCGACCCCTAGCTTTCCTTTCAAAAATAGAGATTTCATGTGAATCTTCTCTTTTTTAGTGTTAGTGTCGGTAAGGGAGAAACTTCTAGAGGAATAAGATCACGAAAGAGTGGTGCAGAAAAATGGTGGTTAGGGGTTAGGGTTAAGGTTAGGAGTTTCTATGTGAAAACAAAAAGAACTCTCTCGGTGGTGACATCATCGCTGTCGCCGGTGGCGGTGAGAAGGAAGGGATCCCTATGAGATCGGTTCGACATCCTCTCGCCTAAGCACTAACACCGCTCTTTGACCATTCAACCACGAACACCACCCTTAAACTGCGATTTATATGAGATTTTATGTGAAAACTCTACCCGCAAGGAAAAGGTGGTATCAAAAAAATGCAAAGAATGTTGGAAGACACACGCATGGACAGCCATGAGCATACAATACATGGACGCATCGTTCTCTCCAATACTTGGATCATCAATTTTCGTTTATGAGACGCGCTCTAAACGAGGGGTTTGGTTGCCTGTGATTGTGGGTGGCGGCACAATTTTCGTGGGTTTGTAGTTATGGACTGTATATATATACTATATATATGCAATTAATCGTGGACGAATTTTAGGGGTCACACCCAACCCAACGCATGCGTCAAAAAGAAAAAGAGAAAGAGAAAGAAAAAGAAAAAGAAATCCTCAACTCACCTCCATTCCCCCTTCTCTCACCCCGGCCACCCACCATGCCCCCGCGATCGCCGGCCAAGCTCCGGCGCGGGCTCCTCGCTCGCTCCCGCCCCAACCATGCAGCCCTCCAACGCCCCCAATCACGACGCCGCGCAAACCATAGCGGCATCGAGCACGACGGGGGGCCTCGCCGTCGATTTGCCGGCCGTGGGAGCCGCTGCTCTTCCGCCGGACAAGCGCGTCTCCAAGGCCGCGAGCGAGCTCCGGCACCCCTGCCTCGCCAGCGTCTTCCCACGCCATGGGCGCGGCCGTGAGCGCCGGATTGAACGCGCCCACGACCTGTAGGGCCTTGCCCCTCTGCAACTCTTCCTCGATGACGCGAGCTCGCCGGCGCCTCGTTCTGCAGCCCCTGCCTCCCCGAACTGATGGTGGTGCTCTCCTGCCCGTGGTGGTGCTGCCGACGAGCACGTCCCCGAGCACCTGCACGACTAGCTGCTGCCGGTGAGGCCCCTCTCCTCATCCTCCCTCTACTCTTGCAAAAAATTGAATCTTTGTATTATGTTGGATGTGCTAGCACTTGAGAAACCGTGCGTTCATCCATGTGCAACAAATTTGATGCAAATTGTTTCATCAAGTTTGCTCTGCTGGATCGATTTCAATTTATACCTGTACACCTGTATCTTGGATTAGTAGTTGGCACTAGGTGCACCAATAGTTGTATCCAGTGAGGAATCAAGATCCCGTTTGAGGGAGGACATGGACGTTTTTAATCTTGTCCAGTTGTTCATCGTGGGCAGCAGCAGAAGTAGCCCCTGTTTAACTCCTATATATGCTTTCTTGTTTTACTGCTTCAATGTGGTTAGATTCAGTCCCAATCTGCTAACCTATGGATGCATGGCAGTTCCCGAAATGGTCACGATTTATTAGGAATTTCTATAATTGTTGATCTTGAATAAGCTGTGTCCATTCTCACGTATTTTACTGATTAGGTGGTCTTGAAGTCACTTGGTCTCCATCATACAACATTGGCTGCTTCTGGCCGGCTTGCGCACACTGGAGCAGTAGTGCGTGCTCACTGACCGACTTTCGCCATGCTGGATGTCTACATCTTCAAGGAAGGTAATACTTGTGCAATCAGCATGTGTGTGTCCGTTGTGATGAATGGACAGGCCATCTTGATTTTGTTAGCTTCACTTGCATTAATTCTGGAGTAGAAACCTGATGTGTGCATATATACACGAGTTTACGGACAGTTTGTGATGCTTCTGGCTCACTTTAATTTGATTCGCCATTGAACTAGTCTTTGTCTTAAAATCTAGCATGGCCAGTCTTCTCCTAGTGTGTATTATGTGTCAATCTTCAGAGTGCAACATATGAGGGATGTCCATCACACATATTCAGATTTGAGCGTAACAGACTTTTATGTATGCTGTCTATTTCACTTTTCTACCAAGCACTCATATTTGCTATATTATTGATGTAGGTGAATGAATGAAGCAACATGTAGCAGATCTGGCTACTACCGTTGTCATGATGCTACTAGTAGGACCTCTACTTCGAGAAGGAAGTAGGGCTCGCCTGTTGGTTGGTTCTTGTGTGGCGCCCTCGCTGCCTGTGTTCAGCACCGACGAGTCTGAAACCGGAGAGGACGCCGCTGTCCTGCTTCTTGGCTGTGGACGACCTCGAGCACGAGGTCCCCAGGGTGGACACGCTCGCCGGCATCACCATCAAGTTCAGGTTCAAGGTAATTTGCATATGGTGTTCTGTGTGCATTGTGGTCTTGCCAAATGAGAGGGGTAAGCTAGGGAAGATTAAGCAAGTGAGAATGTTTGCGTGGTCCTTTCTTTTTTCTTCTTCTGTTAGCCTATTTGTTTGATCTGAATTATTAGTCCTTTTCTGTTGGGGATGCTGGCCATATACAGGTAGAGATCATGGCCATGGCCATGGATTTGTATCTCAACTGCTCTCTGGAGCCACCCGCCTCAAGGACTCATTGCTCCGCCAAGAAAATGCCTCCCTCCTCCAGGTTGTGTATTACCTTCTCCCCATAAAATTCTCTTCTTTTATTTCTTACCAGCTGGCAGCTGCTCATGTAGTTCTGGGTGGTTAAAAAATAAAAATAGCCGCCGAATAAAGTTGACTTCTACTATATTTTAAATTACTTTGCAGTGTGCCACTACAATTTATTGGCCAAGTTGGCAGTTGCCATCAACTGCAACTTACTCGCCTTCCCAGAATATTTCAACATCACCATTTTCACCGCTAGCTCTGCTGCTCTGACTATTTCTTGATATTTCATTGGCATGCCTGTGAACATGTAATTGCTGGCGCTAACTAAGTGACAGATTCTATTTGCAGGACTGAGAAGCGGAGCTGGAGGTGGTCAGAGGAGGTAGCGGTGGTGGCCTTCTTCCTCTACTTCTCGGTGGTTTAGGTGAGTATCCCTGCTGTGATATACAATGGCATATAGAGCCATGGCTAAAGTGTGATCCGGCCATCGAGGAGATGATGATCCTCGTCTAGGTTCAGTTTTGGTAGTTGTGTAACCAGGACGTGGTCCTGACGCGAAGCGTTTTTCTAACCAATTCTTTGGTTGACGTGTTCATAGCTGCATGTGTGTGTGTGTGTTTTTTTTTTGTCTTTTGACCAAGTTGCCATGCTGTGCAATGTTGCAACATAGCAATATTGAGGCCCTGAATAGCATGAGTTAGAGATAAACTGAGGCCCTAGAATATCCAGGAGCATTTGGTCTCCATTTAATTTTGATCAATTATATTTTGTCTTCACCTGGGCATGTCTATATCATCTTTAGCTAGCTATGTGCACAGAATGAACTTGCTACCTGCATGTACCTACTCTAATGGTGTTAGTTCCCATGATAGATGAGATCCCCCAACTCGTTTCTTTAATGGAGTCTACATGCATCCGTTAGTTTATAATTTTGAGATATGCGACTAAAATGTACGTATGCTTTTTTGCCGCTAGTTGTCCACACACATATCTTACATGGTTGCCTTGGATGCAAACAGGTAGACGTGGCGTTTTGAATGACAAAGATCAGCACCTGCATCTCCAACTGATGGAACCAGAAGAGGAGGCTGATCATCTCCACCTTGTGCAAAGGATTCTGCCTAAGGTAGTGAACGAAGTTTTGGGTGAGTTCCTGGTGTTCCCCTTTTAAACCAAAAACTGCAATAATGATGTTTAGAAGTCGTGGTAACGTTGAGACTGAGTGAAGTGCAGCTGATCTGGAGCTTTATAGTAGCCTCTTTTTGCTCTTACAGTTGTTATGGATTGGTGCTGTGTAATCTTGATCATTTTGTTTAGGAAGGATAGCTCCGTTGCTTTTCCGTGGTTTGATTCTGATGATAGCATGGATATCAATGTAGTATTCTTGTTATAAATCATAAGTGAAAATACTGTTAATTTTCTATTTGGGTCAATGGACCAACTTGTGGCAGATCTACTAGTAGGACCTCTACTTTGAGAAGGAAGTAGGGATCATCCGGTTGGTTGGTTGGTTCTTGTGTGGTGCCCTTGCTGCTCGTGTTCACCACCGATAAGTCTGAAACCGGAGGTCGGTTTATGATCTCTAGGATGTTGTGTTGTTTGTGATCATGTAGCATTTTTCCTCTTTCTTTAATGTACATGGGCTTAAGAACTTAATGCTTGCTCATATTTTAGCAATTGCATGAGTACGAGTATGTATAGTTGATCATGAACTTGATTTCCAATAATAGCTGTTTTAGCCATCGAGTCAGTGCCCTGTGTACGTAGGGCCACTGAGCCGTTGGACTTTTTTATAATATTTTGGTGCTTTCACTAGTACTGGAGTGTGGGGTTGCGGGTGTAGTTGATGTTTTCAACGTTTAACATGCTAGTCAAATTGAAGTGTATGTGTTGAATGCCTCTAGAGGCATGCTGTATGAACTTTTACTGTCATTTGAAATTGTGGTCTGGATGTCCATAAAAGGGCAAAGATCATGGAGTGATTTAGTAAGTTTAACTCTTAGTGGCTGTGAATTGATAGTATTTGGCTGCTGCTGGTGATGAAGGTATAGTTTCAGGTTTGCTGCTGCCAGCTGCCGCTACAGATTGTATACTTTAATTTATTTGGCCAAGTTGACAGTTACCATCAACGGCGATTTTATATATGTTACCAGAATTTTCGACATCAGATTTTAGCCGCTAGCTAGCTGCTGTTCTGCCTATTTCATTGGCATGCCTGGTGAACATGTGCACTAATTAAGTGTGCAAATTCTATTTGCAGGACTGAGAAGCGGAGCTGGAGGTGGCCAGAGGAGGTAGTGGTGGTGGGCTTGTTTGCTCTACTTGTGGGTGGTTCAGGTGAGTAGTATCCCTTGTGTGATATACAGTGGGATGTAGAGCGATGGCTAAAGTGTGATCCGGCCACCGAGGAGATGACGGGGATGCTGGTTTAGGTTTAGTATTGGTAGTTTCGTAACGTTGGATAGCATAAGTTGTGATAGTATCCAGGAGCATTTTGGTTGGGGTCTGTCCATTATGTTTTGTCTTGGCCGGGGCATATATGTATATCATCTGTAGCTAGCTATCTGCACCCATGGCTGTACCTACTCTGTTGGTGTTGCTGTACCAATAGATGAGATGAGATTGCCCAACTCATTTTTTTGTTGTAAACAAGTGTAGCTGCATCCGGTTAGTCTAGAATCTGAGATATGAGACTGCTTCCATTGACTTGGTTGTTTTTTGAACCTGGAAGCAGCTTCCATTGATTTGGTTGTTTGAAACCGTAGAAAGAATATACCTTTTAGCCTTGGAACAAGAAAAGTGTTAGTGCCATTAATGTTGTGTTGTTTAAGATTCAAACAAGATTTACTTTGCTGAATAACATGGTCAGAATGGATAACTGAATGTAGCTGTCGATCTTCTTCAGGTAACAGTCAGATGAGCTGAATTTTGGTTGTCAGCTGATGCACGGGAGGAGGCGCCGCAGGAGCTCCACTTGCACCTGGGGTGCGGCTGCAGGGAGGACGGCGGCGAGCTCGGACGACGCGACGACTAGCTGGGGCGTGGCGGCGCGCTGCAGGCAGGACGACGACTAGCTCGGGCTCCGCAGCAAAGAGGATGTCGACGTACGCGAGATGAAGCGGGGCGCCACCGGACGTGGACGAAGATGCGTATTATTTGTATATATTTGAGGTGGTGGAGAGGATTTTTGGTGATGCATGGCTAAGACGCTAAAAAGTTGATGGATTCTCGTTATTTTGGCAAACTTTTTCCTTTTCTTGACACGTCGTTTGGTGACTTGGACCAAGGAACGAAGCAATAGGTGGTTGTTTACTTCGATCCATCCACGCGCGCAGGGGCCACCACCGTCCGCGGCTATTTTCTCTCCACGGTGGGGTTGGGCGGTTATGAGGTCGCGCGTCAAATCCAAAAGTTATTGGCGAAGAAAAAGAGGATGACAGTCCTGATCGACTGAAAAAAAGGAGTGATCGATCGGTTTGTTTTGGCTAGCTGGAGCCAGCCTGGCATGGCGTGGCTTGAATGAAGGAATTAAAAAAACCAGGGAACGCATCGAAGAGGAGCGAACGAAAATAGGCGCAGACAGTCAGGCAAGTCGATCCCTCACGTCTCGAGACGGGGACGCTGCGGTCGATCGGCCGCTGTGCTCAGCCGGACGCGATCCAGGGAACAGTTTATAGTTCAAATAAATTGCAGTGTGCTCATAGTAAAGGACCCACCCACAAGGACCGCGCGTTGACTGGTACTCATTGCCGCCATCCTGTGGTTCCAGGGCGAGACGGACACCATCCGGCGCGAGGACGCGCTGGCGTACGCGGGCCGCATGGAGGCCATGGTCCGCGACGTCCGGCAGGACCTCGGCATGCCCAACCTCCTCTTCATCCAGGTTCCCATCGATCGATGCTCCTCCAGCTCCATTCATCTCTGCTGCTCAATGCATGCTCCACTGGTTGTCACCATCAATTCCTAGCTAGATTCCTGAGCTCTGTACCAACATGCACGATCTTTCTTGTGGATTGGTTAGGTTGGGCTCGCGACGGGGCAGGGCAGGTTCGTGGATCTGGTGCGCAAGGCGCAGACGGCGGTGAGGGCGCCCAACCTGAGGTACGTCGACGCCAAGGGGCTCGCCGTCGCCAACGACAACACGCATCTCACCACCCAGGCGGAGGTCCGCCTCGGCGCCATGCTCGCCGACGCCTACCTCGCCACGCTCCACTAGTTCACTTCCGGCGTGATTGCTTGATTGATGATTGGTACTAGCTCGTATGGATTTTTGCGTGTTTTTAGATTTGGCTCGGCAGATGCTGCATGAGTGAAACCCGAAACTTGGACAAGTTTTTTGCATTTCCTTTGGTTGCTAAAAATATTCTGATGCAGCTTCGGCCCATGCTTTTGTTGCTCGCATTAGTCGATGAACTTGGCTGTAGGGGGGACTTTCGGATGATTGGCCACACGCATACGTAGCACACATAAGTATTCCACTTAGACTCATAATCGCATATTTAGTAAGGTAAACACTATACCTAGGAGTCCGATGGGAAACAAATATCGGACCGATTCGGCGCCTTCCGTCTGAGCTTCATCGTACGGCTGTTTCGTATCTTTTTTTCCTCCCGTTAACCATGCAATTTGCCAACCTAAAATCTCCATATTTATGGTTAGTTATTGATCTTCCGCGTCACCTCCGAAAATGCCTTCCCCAAATCGATACCCGCCGGCCGCCAGCGAGACGACGGCCCTGCTCAGCTCGCTTCATCTCTCCTCACCGCGCCGCATCCTCTCATCCAGGCCGACACCTCCGCCTTCATCTGGTTCGACGGCGCATCGGAAAAAGTCGCCCGTCGCTCATTGCTTCCTCCGTCGGTGCGCCTACCGGCCCTTCTCTACTGTGGTGGCCGGCGCGAATACCTATCAAGGCTATCACCAGGCTCCAAGGGGCACATGGTTGTGGATGCCCACTTCGCGCACGAGCACATTTGGGCACCAGTCAGATCCAATTCGCCCTAGATTTTGGTCACCTACATCTTTGCAGCGGCACCATGTATATTTTTCGTTTATAAGCTTCCGCCTGGACTCCCAAGTACTGTGATAGCAGTATTAGATTGCTACAGAGACCCGGTGCCTAATATGTGTATATATGCAACATGTGCTTACTTGATTGGCAAATACAGCTATGCTTCTGAATATATCTATATATGTTTTTTTTGTGGGAAAAATATATCCATTGTTCTTGTATCTCCTACACTGGCTTCCTCAGTCAGTATACTCGCTTCAAGTTTTCGATCAAATTTTAAACATTACCATTACCTACATCTTTGTAGCAGCGACATGGTGATTTTCATTTATAAATCTCTATGCTTCCATTAGGTTTCCCAAATGCGCTGATAGCAATGTTTAATTGCCATAGAGGCATGTTGCTTCATATATATATGCAATATGTGCTTACCTGATTGGCAATACAGTCATGTTTCTTAAGTTTGTATTCATGATTCCTATATCTCCTTCATATTCTTCCTAAGTAAGATGCACTGCAGCGAGCTTCCTCCGTTTGTAACGGAGTTTTAAACATTTCCACGTGGTTTTTATATTTCTCATTTTTGTTTTCCAAATGGTGCCTGTTATCACATCTGAGAATTCTCTTTTCATTGTGGATGGCATATGCATGTTGTGTAAGAAGTATGCAAACTGTAATGTGAATGCCAAATAACGTGCTATTCAAATTTCTTCTTTTTTTTAGTCCACCCTTTTGCTACATGAAGGAGGCCCAATTTGGTTATCCACATGAAGCATAAACTGTAAGAAGTATACAAAATGTAATCGTTTCATTGTTCTAGAAGCAAACTTGTGAAGCATGACCACCATCTAAATGAAGCACTACCACAAACTGAATGAAGCATAGTGACATTGGAAAGTAGAATGCCAGGATTGACCGGTGGCGTACAAAGGAAGCACTAACACCATATGAATGAAGCACAATGACCATCGAAACAAAGCGGGCCAAATCAACCGATGGGTATGAAGCCATGAAGGAAGCATAACCACCATCTGAATGAAGCACAATGACCATCAGAAGGAAACAAGTAGGAAAGAAGTAGCATAATGAATGAAAATAGTTGTCATAGATCTTCTAGAAATTGTGCTTCGTCGACTCGAACGGCATGCATACCATCTGTACGTAATTGGGAAGCATCCAATAAAAAATAGCAAAATTATTGTACACATTTTCCATTCCTATCTTGTAAAAATGTGATTTTAGACTAAAATGTCTTATCCGTGGAGCAAAATTTTCCATTCGATGGAAGCAAATAGTTATTTTTTTGAAGCATCATCGCCAATTCTTTTGAAGCAACATCCCAAATTCTTTGAATCATGCCTAATCATGACAGTAAAAATAATTCATTACCAAAAGAAATAGTTGGATCTGCCATGATTATATTCAAAAGAAATAGTAAGAGCATTTCTCCATGAAACGGTGCTTCCAGTGTAGAAAAAAATATATTTCATCGGCACAAAAATAATTGTGACTAAAGAAACATGGTTAGTTATTGCATTTTATTAGTTGCAAATAACATGTAATTTTCCAAAATTATCTCCAATTAACAAGAGATAAATTTGGATAGTACGGACGTGCATCACGGAAGCCGTTTAGATGTAAGCATTCAAATTTGTTCCTAAAATCACGTACACCAGCCGAGGCTGCACACCGGAGTTGTTGGCTACATTAACGGACGTCAGTTACAGGATATGTGTAGGAAGCATGCGATCAGTCCTCAATTAATGGAAATTGACGACCAGCCCCTGTTTGCCTTGTTAAGATCGTGTGGTTCGGCTCCTTCCAATCCTACGGTCATTTACTGGTCCGATCAGAAGCAACAAATCGGCATCCGATTCCTAGAGGTGCCCAGTAAGTAAGCACTGTCTAACACCCAATAGTATAGCCGGCTATAACAAGATGCTATGTCATTTATAGTTAATATATAGCTAACATGTACAATAGTTGGCTATAAGAATGAAGCACTTTACTAATATATGACCCACCTTTCACTCTCACAAAGTGCATAGGAGCACATGCAAGAGCTAACTATTGTATAGAAGCCCACCTCCCTTCCCCGATGCCGCCGATGTGGCCGCCACCCTCGTGTCGTGCGGTCTTGAACAAACTCTCACACTTTAGGGTCGCAGAGAGGTTGGTCTCGGTGGTCGCGAGCTTGTCCAGTTGCCGCGCCGCCCAAGCTTCCTGGGTCGACATCTGGCGGAGGAAAAGGTCGTGATGCGACGGAGGTGGAGGAGGAGCGTCTGCCATGTGGGGTGAGACAGCGGGGTTGACGGTCATGGGAGTGGAGTGAGGAGTTAAGGGAGATGTCTCGTCTTCTGCGTTTGCCGACGTGTGCAAACCAGCGGGCACGTTGCGCTCGCTAGGGCTTGTCCATAAAAAAAACTGTCAAATCAAAGATTCCTCTAGAACCAATTTTTAGGCTGTTCTAAAACTCATGTGGTGCAAAAATTTCATGCAAGCAAGAGAACGAAACTACCGAATTTCGTCCCAGAAAAGCGGGAAAAAGGATTGCTTCCATGAAAAACTACAGGTGCGTGCCTGATTATTGCACTAGACACTGCTGCCGTATATACCTGCATTGTTACTTGTTAGTGTGTTACATCATATTGGTCCGCGGAAAAGTTTGGTGATTGATTGCCACCAAGTTTAGTGGCAAATGAATGAATGAATCTTATGGGGTCGCCGGATCAGGATCAATTGGAGTTAAGGAATGTATGCCAGGCCACTGGCAGCCAAACAAACGACAACCTATTCTTTGGTCGATGAGGAATGTATGTCACGCTGGAGAAATGTAGCAGTATCGTAGGTGAGATGTGCCGTACAAACGCCACGCCCACCACCCGGACTGTCAATGCCACGATGCAAACTAGTGCTATGTGCTCTCTCTGCCCTCTCGCTAATTGCTACGCTTGTAAAATATACTTATTACCTCCCATAAAAGATGTTCTAGATTTACTATAATCTAGTACTCGTATTTAAATGTATCTAAACATATTTAGATAAATCTAAGACATTCATTATGAAACGGAGAGAGTAATAAATATAGGTACCAACAATGTTTAAAGGACCATTGATGGTTTGCTCAAAGACTGTCAGGACATTTTTTACTGCAGTACACTCGCGGGGATTTCAGCAAGGAGCAGGTAAAATAAGTAGACGGTTGGAGGAATCGCGACGGTGTCAGGACAACCTTAGCACGTGTTCCAAAGGAGAGTGCTTATGGGAGTGGTTGTTGACATGCCATCATCACATCGCATTGTTGGAGAGATCAAGAAGCAAAAAAGGAAAGAGGCGAGACCATGTTTCCGGCTGTTTCCGTTCCATTTTCAATCCTTGTTGTCACCACATACATATATCAACACAACTGCACCACCAAGGATGTGGCAGGCAACACAAAGCTTACAAGGCTGATCTTCTGTCACATCTTCCTGTGAAGCCTGCATTTCTGAAATTTTTAGGTCATCTTTCTGATCTTCAGTTTCGTATCCAACTAGATTCCCACTTTTGCTGAGTTCTGAAGTTTCAATCTTGTGAGTTTCCTCAATTATTGCTGGCATATCTTCGGTTCCAAGCACATCAACATAATATTTCCATTATCTAACATAAATTGAAAAAAGGGTGTGCCTATGTCTCAGTCGACCGAAATTTTCTTAAGTCTCAGTCACCTCAGAAAAGTGCAACTGCAGTTCAAAAAATGTGCAACTCGGATCAGTTGCAATTTTCTTAAGCCTGGTAACTAAATGTCATCTTTCCAAGACAAGTGTCATATTATACTTTGACAGTGTCATATTATACTTTGACATGGTCTCGATGTAGAATCTTGGCAGTTAATGCTGAGAGATATGGCTAATGACAGATCAGCTAATTCTTCTTTCATGCGGCTCATGACAGTGAGTCCGAGTATATTGGTGGTCAACATTCAATAAGTTTCATTGAGCGCATTCCAAGACAGACTCCAATTTAA
Organism: Lolium rigidum; assembly: GCF_022539505.1. NCBI lineage: Eukaryota > Viridiplantae > Streptophyta > Magnoliopsida > Poales > Poaceae > Lolium > Lolium rigidum. The sequence continues at coordinate 188,848,397 of NC_061512.1, read as the reverse complement.
GGATGAAAGGCGTAGTATTCTAGAGTTCATGTATAGTAAATATTGGGCTGTAGTCTATCAATGTGTGTGTTGGTGCTATGAAGCAGTAAGGTTAATTTTGATTTTGTGTTGTTTCTGAAGGATGCAGAGTTATACAGGCTTGGGCATGCAAGTACTTTCCATTACTTTTTTTTTTTTTTGAGGAGAAGGAAAGTGATATTAATACTCTGTTCTTACAGAAAGACCCAGAAAGAACGAAAAAATACAACGAAGCCCTTCTTCTAGGTCCCGACGGCGCCGACGCACAGAAGCCGACGGTGACGCGCCGCTGCCGCTGCTCCTCAACACGCCTTGGATAGGAACCAGCCCCTTGGCCAGCGGGAAGTCGCCGAATGCCGGATCCGAAGATCCTACCGCTGAAGACGTCGCCGACGACGCAGAGTATCCAGAAATCACCTTCATCTTCTTCTTCACACACCGGGACCGCCGCCTAGTCGATCCCGGACGGGGCACAGCAAGCACGCCAGATCCATAGACCTGCGGGCTCGAGGAAGTCGGCCACTTGACGAAGAGGCTCCGTGGAGCGCCATCGCCGGAAGGGGAACGAGCCGACACCAAACTCCAAACCGACAGCCTCCCCGCCTCCGAGACGCCGCCGGCCGGTACCATACCTACCCCTACGCTATGTACAAGCCTAGATCCGTGGAATCCCCAGCCTCCCGCCACCGGAGCGGCCGGCGGAGGCGGAGGATTCCACGGACCGGCGGCGAGCAAGGTTACTTGAATCAAAGGAAGACATGAATTGGAAGGGACAAATAATGAAGATGAGTACTAGAAGACGAAAAGGGCAACGGATATTGTTGGAATCAGCAGACACAATCAGGTTTCTAGCATGATGTGTACATGCACAGATGTTATCTGGAAATAAGATACTAACAAAAAGCTCACTGTACAGTACTATAGTGCGTAGCTTTCGCCTTTTTTTTCGAGAAAACGCAAAGACTTTGTGTTTCTTTTCATTGAAAAGAAGAAGGGTACAAACCTCCTAGGAGGTGATTACATCATTCGTTACAGAGATTTAGTGGACGTCCCAGGTTGTTGGGATTATTACTCTTAGACCAGCAGCTCCGGTTTTCGCCCAGAGTGCCGCCTCTAGCCTAATCCTTTCTAGGAGCCTGGTAACAGACGGTTGCTCGTTTTTGAAGATGCAGGCATTACAATGTTGGCAGTCAGCAGGGTTGCAGAGGCAAGACCTTTGCACATGACCTTCGGCGTGGCCTGATTGGCAGTTAACCACCAGTCATTGAGCGATGAGTCGTCCTCAGGTGGCCTGTGCTTCAGTCGTAGCCAGGACAGTATCTCGTGCCAAACTTGCCTCCAGAAGGGGAAGGTGATGAGCAGATGATGCATTGTCTCCGGCTCCTGGTCACACAGGACGCAGCGAGGGTTGTGTTGCAGGCCTCGGCGTTGCAATGAAGGAGGCGAGGTAGCAGGAGCGTGCGGATTAAACACCGCTAGGACTCCACTTCCAGATCAACTGATCAGCTGACTATTTGTCTGTTGAAGACACGCAGGATGAGTCATAAGCATGCAGCACTCGAAAGGCAGTAATCTAGAGCATTGGCTGTTCAAAGATAAGACTTGGGAGAATTAGATGGCTGAGGTCCGTCTCTCATTTTCCCATCTGCTTTGTTATGTGGTATTTTGATCTTTGGCTGTTGTGCCAAGTCTGGTAAGTTCAAGGAATTGTACGTCTACTATCGTTTTGCAACAGATTCAACTAATTAAAAGCTATGTATGACTGCAAATTTACAGATCACCATTACACGTTTGTGAGGTTGAACAGAATTTGCTGGAGCAGCAGGTGCAGTCTCTTTGTCAAGCATGCATTAGGTTATGCCCCATATCTGACTCTCCCACTTATTAAGTCTGACCAATTGTTTGCAAGATTGCATCAATCTTTTTTCCATATTCGTGTATCTCACCGTTGCTGAACTAGAATTTCAAATGGACTGGCATTTGAAATCCCCTCTTGTCGTCAATTCAGGATATCAGGTTTATCATCAGGATGACTAATCGAACAACTATGCAACCAGCAATTTGTACACGCTAGCAGACTAAATGGAAATGAAACAGCGCGAGCCACGAGGGAAGTAGAGGCGTCATCACCTTCTCCGCAGGGGGACTTCCTGGTGGTGATGTTGAGCACCTTGGTGGGCATCCTGACGGGGCCCTTGACCCTGAGGCTCTTGTCCTTGGCTCCCTTGACAAGATCGGAGCAAACTGTCGCGACACAGAACGAACATGATATCAGAGTCACACGGAGAAGCACCGAAGCGAGAACATGACGGGGAGCGGGCGAAGATGCCTACCCTTCTCGAGGTTCTTGACGCTCTTGGAGGAGAGGGTGATGCGGATCCTGTGCTGCGCCTCCTGCGTCCCCTGGAACCCCTCCTTGCCGGCCTTCATCGGCGGGGCGTACGCCAGCTCGGTCGCCATGGCTGGATGCTGTTGGCGGGCAGAGAGGGTGGCGGCGGCGGCGGCGCGGGGAGGGAGATAGGTTTTGCCGAGTGTATCCGGTTCGACCGGACCAAGTTCAGGGCACTGATCATATCCACTCCCGCCAATTATACAGCAAAAAAACCAACGGTCGTCGTCTCCCAATCCAAACAATCTTCTCCTCGTCGTCCCACGTCGCGGCGGCCGTCTCCTCCCCGCGCGCCACCGCGCCATGGCAGCTCTCCACCTACTCCTCCCGCCTCACATCCTCTCCGGTCACGGCCCCCCTCCCCTCCTCCGCCTCCACAAGAAACCGAGCCCCCTCCTCCACCTGCTCCCGCGCGCGGCCGTCGCAGCCACAGGGGCATCAGCCGCGGGGTCGGCACTTTCCGCGCCCTCCGACGCCGCGCTGCAGAACTTCCGCCGCTGGCTCTCCACCCACGGCGCGGACACGGGCGCGGCGGCTCCGGCGGCCGTGCCCGAGGGCCTGGGCCTCGTGGCGGCGCGGGGCCTGCCCCGCGGCGAGGTCGTCGCCGAGGTGCCCAAGAAGCTCTGGATGGACGCCGACGCCGTCGCCGCCTCCGACATCGGCCGCGTGTGCGGCGGCGCGGGCGACCTCCGCCCCTGGGTATCCGTGTCCCTGCTCATCCTCCGGGAGGCCGCGCGCGGAGCGGACTCGCTCTGGGCGCCCTACCTCGCCATCCTCCCGCGCCACACCGACTCCACCATCTTCTGGTGAGGTGGCGCTGACCTCTCTGACTATCTCTCTCCATGTATTCGATGAAATGCTCTTTTGCTGCTGCTTCTGCACGGCCTCGTGTATATTGCGTGTTCTGATGCTTTCGAGTGGTCGGCTTCGTGCCTCCAGTGCAGGTCAGAAGAAGAGCTCTTGGAGATACAAGGTGAGCGTGCAATGCAAAATTATTCCATGAATTATCTGTAGATATTCGAACCTCTCTGAATTATTATGTCCCCTGTTTGCAGGAACACAACTATTGAGCACAACAATGGGCGTGAAAGAGTATGTGCAGAGCGAGTTCGATAATGTTGAAGCTCAGATCATAGCCCCGAATAAGGATCTTTTCCCTGGTACCATAACATGTGATGACTTCCTTTGGGCATTTGGAGTACTGAGATCAAGAGTTTTTCCAGAGCTCCGTGGAGACAAGCTTGCTCTCATACCGTTTGCTGATCTGGTAAGACGATCTTCCATCACAAAACACACCAACATGGTCTGATGTTGCTAATACTTTTTTTTTTTTTTGCGAATGCTGATGTTGCTAATCCAAAAAACCTCCAGGCCAACTCCCATTATTCCAATAGTCATTCGTGTAATTTTGGAGATTAAGTTGCCATGCTAACAGTTTCTACTTAATATTTCCCGATAGAGACTGCTTTCATGTGTCTTTAATCTTTCAATGCGTAATACACCTGAAATTTGGAATGCATCCAGTTCTAATCATGTTGGTGCTTTATCAAATCAGATAAATCACAGTGGCGATATTACCTCAAAAGAGCCCTGTTGGGAGATCAAAGGAAAGGGTTTCCTGGGCAGGGATGTCGTGTTCTCTTTGCGGACGCCACTGGAAGTTAAATCTGGGGAACAGGTGCGCATGAACTTCCCATATTTAGTTAACTAAATGCCCTCAAAATGTATGTTTCATAACCAACATTTTAATGATCTCAACTGAGTAAGCTAAGATATGTGCTACTTATACAAAGAAATATACCTTGACAGGTATACGTTCAGTATGACCTGGACAAGAGTAATGCTGAATTGGCACTTGACTATGGGTTCACTGAATGGAACTCGTCAAGGGACTCGTATACTCTGACGCTGGAGATCTCTGAATCTGATCCATTCTATGGAGACAAGCTTGACATTGCAGAGTTAAACGGAATGGGGGAGACTGCATACTTCGATATTGTTCTTGGCGAATCTCTTCCTCCTCAAATGATTCCATACCTGCGATTACTTTGTCTTGGGGGAACAGATGCATTTCTCCTGGAAGCTCTCTTCAGAAATAAAGTTTGGGAGCACCTTGAACTTCCTGTGAGTCGTGATAACGAGGAATCAATATGCCAAGTTATCCAAAAGGCCTGCAAATCTGCCCTTGCTGCCTATCACACCACAATAGAAGAGGTGAGTCTAGTCAGCCTACTAAAAGAATGTTATTCGCTTCATCTTATTTGTTGGTTATTTCCTAATTAGTCTAATAAAACATGCATGCATATTCAGGATGAAGAACTACTCGAAAGAGAAGATTTGCAATCAAGACATCTAATCGCCATTGAGGTGAGGATTGGTGAAAAGAAAGTACTACAACAAATCAATGATATTTTTAAGGAGAGGGAGCAAGAATTAGATGACCTTGAGTACTACCAGGAAAGGAGGCTCAAGGATCTTGGTTTTCTTGGTGACAATGGTGAAATTATCTTCTGGGAGTCCTAGAGACAGTTTTTGTAACATGCCATTTTGAAATACTAGACTAATGAAAAAGAGATGGATTCACTCATAATCCATCCGTTCCAAATTAAGTGTCGCAACTTTATCTAGATACAGATGTATCTACAACTAAAATGCTTCTAGATACATCCATATCTAGACAAATCTACGACACTTATTTTAAAACAGAAGTAGTAGTTAACAAGCACTAGCTCAGTGCCAAGACTTGCGAGTGCGCAGCCAGCCCACCCGGGTTCGAGTCCCAAGGGGACCGAATTAAACGGGATGTTATCTAGCGCATATAAATCCGCTGCTGGAGAGGTCTCATCATCTATCTAACAACGTATAGCCAAGGGAGGGAATCTTCCCCGTTGGTCAACGTTTTTGTAGTTAACAAGCACGGTTAAAAACCAACCTTTGTGCCATAATCAATAAATTATGTAGAAACAGAAATAAAATCACCATTATCATAATTCTATCAGGTGCATAACCTGGTTAATAATTGCATAAATACAAACAAAGCATCTTCACATCTTGCATTCTCGCTTGTGGCAACAAATTACTATCAGCAGCAAAGTTGTACAGTTATCTACTAATGTGATATGGATCATAAATGTTAATCATAAACCTAGTTTAACATGTGCTGCATACTTCCTTGAACATCTCTACTCCAAGCTCACCTACCTCAGAGCACAAGCAGAATGATATAGCAACCAGAACAAAAGCGGTTTAGCATGCTTAGGTCATAATCTTGACATTTGCAACAGTTAGGCTTCAAATTACATGTTTGTTCATCACAATCATCTTCTTTTAGATAAAGCGTCCATAATCTTCAGCAGCTCTTGTTAATCAGCATGTCACCGACACATTCCATAGGGGACAGGACTTGCCTTATCTTCAAGGAGACAAAATTCCTGCTGCTCACTGTGAAAATCACGTTTAGGTCTACTCGGATATCTCCGAGCGTCTTTCTTGTTTGATATATATAGAAGGTTTTGTCCAAGGGCTTACAGGGAATACGTGAGAGAAACATATACAATACAGACTCCATCTACAATACGGCTAAACCATATGTCTAACACCCTCCCCTAATCACAACTTACTCTTCAAAGCTTCCAGCAGGAAGGGGCTTTGTAAAACTATCTGCCATTTGATCCTTGGAAGGAATAAATCGAATCTCTAATTGCTTCTTCATTACTCGTTCTCTCACAAAGTGAAAATCTATCTCAATATGCTTTGCTCTTGCATGAAACACTGGATTTGCTGATAAATACGTCGCTCCCATATTATCACACCACAAACATGGTGTTTGAGATATTTTCACTCCAAGTTCCTGAAGAAAAGATTGTATCCAAATAATCTCAGCTGTAGCATTAGCCACTGATTTGTACTCTGCATCATTACTGGACCTAGAAACTGTAGCCTGCTTCTTTGCACTCCAGGAGATTAAATTTGGTCCAAAGTACACTGCAAAACCTCCGGTGGACCGACGATCATCTACACAACCTGCCCAGTCTGCATCTGAGAAAGCACTAACCAAAGTAGATATGGACTTCATGAATGTGATTCCAAGTCCAACTGTGTGCTTAACATACCTCAAGATGCGCTTGGCAGCAGTCCAATGCAGAGTAGTGGGAGCATGCAAATACTGACACACTTTATTGACATCATAAGAGAGATCAGGTCCGGTGAGGGCATGGGCGGCGGCAGGTGTATGCAGGTGTATGCAATTGAATACCCATGATTTGGGCAGAAAAAAAATTAAGTACAGGGATTGAGGGATATGTGGCCCGTTAGCCCAACCCAACCTCAGCCCAACCCAACCTCACGCTGTGTTCTCAGTCACGATTCGTTCGCACGAAGGCACGAACAGAGCACACACACACACACACTCACGCAGTCACGAGAGAAGAGACGGGCGGGCGGCGGCAACCCTAGCTCGATTCCGGTCGAGCCAAGCGGAGGCGGCGGCGGGCCGGCGGCGTGGCACGACGCGGCTACCAACAGCGGGCGGCGGCCGGCGAACCAGCAACCGCGGCGCGGAGGATGGCCACCGGCGATTCGGCGACACGATGTCCAGCAAGAGCCACGGCAAGGGAAAGGTAATATTTAGACTTCATTTTCTCTCTATTTCTTCAGATTTCGGTTTAGATTTAGCCTTTAGGCCTTGTTTTAGAATATTGCTGCTAGATGCACATTTAGTTGCTAGTTTTAGGATATTGCTGCTAGATGCAAGTTCCTAATTTGAGTAATTTCCTCAAATTTCATTTGTTTCATTTGTAATGTAGATGAAAAAGAAAAGTGCTGCTGATAGTACCATATTTACAATGTGGGGAAAAGCTTCAAAAGCAAAAAAGATTGATGAAAGATCAACACCTAGTCAGCCCGAGAGTAGTTTGCAATTGGTTCTATTTCAAGCATCGGATGCAGGACTTGAACCGGAGAGCAGCGGCGCAAACCCAGTCCCAATTATGGTAGATAATGAAGAAATTGATGAAGATGATGATGAACCAACACAAGCTGATTTGGGGGCACTTGAACATGATCCTGGGAAGCGAATTCCCATCTCAAGGTATGATGTGAATGATCAAGATAGAGTGAGGAGGAGATACATTGAACTGGGGCCATGTCAACCAAAGAACCATAAGTTCAAGGTTACAAATAAAAGTGGATGGATCGTCGCTTTTGCCATTCTTGGTTTAAAGAATTTCCATGGATTGAGTATAGTGTAGAAAAAGAAGCGGCTTTCTGCTTTGTTTGCTACTTGTTCAAGGATAGAACAAAAAGTCCGGGTGGAGATTCATTTGTAAAGAATGGGTTTAGGAACTGGAACATGAAAAAGAGATTGCTGAAACATGAAGGTCAGGTTAGTAGTGCTCATTGTGAAGCTCAAGAGAAATACGATATGTTCACTACACCGTTCGCATCAATCCGGGAGTCTCTTGCTGCGAACACCTCCCAATACAAGGCTTTGTATCTTAAGCGTTTGACATGGACACTCAAGTGTTTGAGATTTCTATTGCGTCAAGGCTTGGCATTTAGAGGACATGATGAAAGTGAGGACTCAGTCAATAAAGGGAATTTCCTTGAGCTTTTAAATTGGCTAGCAGGAAATTTCGAAGAGGTTGACAAGGTGGTTCTGAACAATGCTCCACATAACTGCAAGATGATTCACCATGATGTACAACAAGAGCGGATAAAATATTGTGCACAAGAGACTACAAAACGAGTCATTGAAGAGCTTGATGGTGGTCAGTTTGCCATACTTGCAGATGAGTCTAGTGATGTGTATCAGAATGAACAGCTGGCTGTTTGTTTGCGTTTTGTTGATAAGAAAGGAAGGGCAGTTGTCAGATTTCTTGGTGTTGTTCATGTTGAAGATACTATCTCTTTGACACTTAAGTCTGCAATTCAGCAAATGCTAATGAAGTACAATCTGACCTTTGCAATGGTGCGTGGGCAAGGATACGATGGAGCTAGCAACATGAAAGGTAATGCTAATGGCCCGAAAAACTGATCATGGATGAGTCTCCTTCAGCCTACTATGTTCATTGTTTTGCCCATCAACTACAACTAACTCTGGTTGCTTGTTGCTAAGGAGAGTGGTGATTGTACTTGGTTCTTTCAACAACTTGCAAACTTGTTAAATGTTCTTGGCATGTCTTGCAAGAAGATGAGGATGCTTCGGATTGCTCAAGCCGAAGAACCTGATAGCTGCATTGGATTTGGAAGAAGTGGAAAGCAGTGGACTCAGGCGTAATCGGAAATGGGTTTGGGAAGGCCATGTGACACACGCTGGGGCTCTCACTTCAGAACTGTGAACCGTGTCCTATCAAATTATGCTGCAATAAAACGAGTCCTTAGGAAGATTGGAGACGAATACCATGGCGCAGAGGCTCAAGCGGCTCTAACTGTGGAGACATCCTTTGTGTCATTTGAGTTTGTTTTCATGGCACACTTGATGCAGGAAATCTTTGGATACACAGATGATTTGAGCAGAGCTTTGCAAATGAAAGAGCAAGATATAGTTCATGCTATTGAGCTAGTTGATTGCACAAAGTTTTACTTGCAGGCATTGAGGTCTGATCCTGGATGGGATGATTTTCTTGTGACGGTAACATCTTTCTGTACAAAGCATAGGGTCAAAGTTGTTGATATGAATGCTCGTTACTATCCAGTTGGGCGACCTAGAAGAGTTGGTATCCATAACGGTGCAGATAATTACCATCGCTTCCATGTTGATATGTGACATAGGCATCCCAAATGGACCTGCCGAAGATAGTACCCGGGGTTTACTAAAGGCCCACTACCCGAAGAATAAGAAGATTCGGAAGCCCAAGATATTATTAAGGAAAGCTAGAGTTGTAATAGGAAGCGTTATTTGTAATCTTGCGGGATGAGTTAGAAACCGTCCCGGACTCTGTAACTTGTATAACATGAATCCCTCGGCTCCGCCTCCTATATAAAGGGGGAGTCGAGGGACGAGGAAAGCATCGAATCATTGTTTACAAACCCTAGTTTTCATAATCGTCGAGTACTTTCCGGCTGAAACCTTCGAGATCTACTTGCCCTCTACTTCTAACTAAACCCTAGCCTACAATCCATAGGCATTGATAAGTTAATACCTTGTCAATATGTATGTGAGTGTCATTGATAGATAGATTTCTGAGCTGAATGGCAGATTTGATGAGGTAAACACTGAGCTACTTACTTGCATGGCAGCATTCTGTCCACTTCGTGCATTTGCTGCCTATGATAAAAAGAAGTTGGTTAATCTTGCTTCAAAGTTTTATGCTACTGATTTCTCAAGTGATGAACTAGCAAGACTTCCCTGGCAATTAGACATGTATATTTGTCATGTGCGCAGAGATGGAAGGTTTACAAACTTGAAGAGTATAATTGAACTTTCAGCTATGCTTGTGGAGACAAACAAACATCAACAATACTTTCTTGTTTACAAGCTTCTTAAGTTGGTACTGATTTTGCCGGTAGCTACTGCTAGTGTTGAAAGGGTATTCTCCTCAATGAACTATGTGAAGAATAAGCTAAGGAACAAAATGAGTGATGAATATTTGAACAATGCTTTGGTTACATTTGTTGAGAGAGATTTCTTGATCAAGTGAAGGATGAAGATGTCATCAAAATCTTCCAACAAGGCGATCGCAGAGTTACATGGTAATAGGATCAATTATTCTATCAAGAAAAGGTACTGCTTGTATGCCTCAATGCAAATGTTTAGTTGTATTTATTGATAATTACTATGGATTTATGGTTTTATGAACTTATCTAGTGCTGTTATTTGACTGAAATATTGCTGGTACTAGTGAATCTGTGGCCATATGTCATATATATATGCTATATAGCTTTTATTTTGTTCACATTGAGCTTTGAGCTTTTTTTGGGGAGGGAAATGAATACCCTTCACCCAATTCCTGGAGCCGCCGTTGGGTGAGGGTAAGATACTGCAAGGCACCTACCATCCTTCTATACTTTGTACTGTCATCACGACCCAGTAGCTCTCCTTCATGAGCTGTGATTTTTTCTGAGGATGAGAGGGGTGTATGTGATCCTTTACAATCTACCATACCAACACGTGCAAGAACATCTTGCACATACTTTGTTTTACTTAGTACCAACCGATCATCAGTCTTATGAACCTCCATACTGAGAAAGTAGTGCAAGTCACCTAGATATTTCAATGCAAACTCCTTTCATAAATCCTTCAGTAGTGCATCTGTTGCAGCTTGAGAAGAACTGGCAACGATGATATCACCAACATAAATAAGTATGAAGATAGTAACAGATGACTTGCGATAGATGAACAAGGACGTGTCAGATTTTGAAGCAACAAACCCGAGAGATATCAGCTGCGAACTCAGTCGAGAATACCATGCTCGAGGTGCTTGTTTCAGTCCATATAACGCTTTGTCAAGTTTACAGACATAATCTGGCTTGTGTTTATCTTCATAGCCTGGTGGTTGTTTCATGCAGACCTCCTCTTCCAGAACACCATGCAGAAACGCGTTGTTGACATCTAACTGTCGCAAACTCCATCCCCTTGAAATAACAACAGATAAAACAAGTCGAATAGTAGCAATTTTAACAACTGGACTGAAGGTATCCTCGTAATCAATACAATAACACGTTGCTTGAACCCTTTGGCTACCAACCTAGCCTTGTATCTATCAATGGAGCCATCCGACTTTCTCTTGACCTTGTAAATCCAACGGCAGTCAATAATATTAGTCCCATGTCGTGGTGGAACGAGCTTCCAAGTTTTATTCACCATAAGAGCACCATATTCCGCATCCATAGCTTCTTTCCAATTTGTACTAGCAAGTGCATCATCGAGAGTGGCAGGTTCTTCGACAGATGCGAACAAAATCCAGCGAACAATTCCTCTTGACACGTGTGTACTCGGACGAGGCAAAGGCACCACATGCTCCACATGAGAGTTTGCATGCAGGCGAGCCGTAGAGGATCCAGGGGCCCTGACGCTGGCAGCGGCAGAATCTTCTTCAGAATCTGCATGTGAGGAACTCGGCGCAGAGGATCTGGTGGTCTGCGGTGCGGCCGATTGAGAGGCAGATGTACGAGCTGCAGAGTGAGCCGGCGTAGAAGATACACCCGTGGTCCCGGCGGTGGCAGAAGGCACGGGGCTCACGCGTGGCTTGGTCCATCCCGACAAGGCTGGCAGACCGTGCATGGGACAGGGGAGGCTGATCCGAGGCGAATCTTGCGCTCGATCCCGAGGAAGATGGCGTCAGTGAATCTGCTCCATGTCTCGTGGTGATGTCTTCTTCTTCAAATATGTTTTCAGCATTCTGTTCACTGTTTTCAGCAGAATTCTCACCAAATTGCACCATCATGCTGGCAGAGCAACACAAGAAGGACTAGAGGCAGGCTTAGTAGGAACATTAGTCATGTATGTATCATCAATAAATTCATCCCCTTGTTCAGGATTACGGAGGGACGGTGGAAGTAGAAGGATCTCTTGGCGAAGTACGGCCCTGACATTTGGGTGAAGTGATTGGAAGGGAAACACAGTCTCATCAAACACGACGTCACGAGAAATATAAACACGTCTAGAAGACACCTCAAGGCATTTGACCCCCTTGTGAAGCGAACTATATCCAAGGAAAACACACTGTGTAGAGCGGAATGCTAACTTGCGTTTATTTTATGGGCGAAGGTTAGGCCAACATGCTCATCCAAAGACATGGAAAGAGGAGTTGGTGTGTAGGAGACGATGCATAGAGGTTTCATTGTTGATGGTGCGACTGAGGAGCATATTAATGAGGTAAGTGGTTGTCAGAAACTCCCCGTCCCAGAATTTGAGAGGCATATGTGCATTACCAAGAAGGGATAAACCTACTTCAACTATATGACGATGCTTTCGCTCAGCGGAGCCATTTTGTTGATGTGCATGGGGGCAGGAGACATGATGAGCAATACCTTGTGTTTGGAAAAAGTTGTTAAGTTTGACATATTCACCTCCCCAATCTGACTAAATGATAAGGATTTTCTTGTCAAATTTGCGCTCAACTACCTTTTAGAAATTGATAAAGACATTGAACACGTCAGACTTATTTTTGAGAAGGTAGATCCATGTAAATTTACTATAATCATCAATAATAAAGCTTACATAGTAGTCGTGTCTACCAACAGAAGTAGTGGCAGGACCCCATACATCAGAGAAAACTAATTGTAGGGGGTTGTAGATACACCTGTGGAAACTGGATATGGAAGCTGATGACTCTTAGCTCACTGACATGAATCACAAACTAGCTCTATGGTGGAATCCCTAATACAAGGTAATTTATTCTTGCTAATAATTTGGCTAACTATAGTAGATGAAGGATGACCAAGACGACTATGCCACTTTGTGTGTGATGGCTTGGCGGTGACAAAAGCATGCTTCTGAAACTGGGAAGATGACAGCAAGGATGATATAAGAGGATAAATCCCGCAAACACATCTCCCTTTATGAATTATTTTCCGTGTGACCTGATCCTTAATCAAAAAATAGAAAGGATTGAACTCTGTGAAAACTATGTTATCATATGTAAAGTTGTTATCATATGTAAAGCGATGAACGGAGAAAAGATTTTTGGAAGCATGAGGTACATGGAGGATATTGCGAAGATGAAAATTCTGAACAGGGTGACGAATTATTGATGACCAACATGACTAATATCCATACCTTGCCCGTTGGCGGTGTTAACCTTGTCATAACATCTGTAGTTGTCGCAAACGGTCAAGTTGTTGAGTTCACTTGTAATGTGGTGGGTAACACCGGTGTCTCCATACCAGTTGGTATCCACACCATAGGAGGCCGCGTTGACCTCCTTGTCTTCATAGGATTCACAGTCTTCATCAAAACGCCGCCAATAATCTGTGGGGGGTGACCCTCTTTGTTGCATATCTGACACGTGACATCCACCCAAGGTGTGGTGCGACATCAGCCACGTCCACGACCATGCCCTCCTCCTAGTGGTGCGTGTCCTCCTCCTCTGCCTTGGCCGTAGGGCCGATCTTCTAGACGCTCATCACGGCGGTCAGGACGTCGATCATCACGATGGTCACCATGAGTGCCACGACATCCACTGCTGAACGTGCGAGAGCGCTGCTGTCTGTTGGCGAGATTTGCTGATGTCTCAAACTCTCAAGCTGGCAGTCCCTGTAGCATGAGTTGACGTTCATCATAGGCATGGATGTGGACGTATAGATCACTGAGAGATATGGGCACGGTGGCCACGCCAAGGGCAGCGACCAAGGAGTTGTAATCTGCGCCCAAGCCGGCAAGGATGAAGGAAACATGTTCATCTTCAGGGACAGGTTTCCCGACGACGGCGAGTTCGTCAGCAATGTGTTGCATCTGAGTGAGGAACTCTGAGGTAGTTTTGTCGAGTTTCTTCGTATTCGCAAGGGCAACCCGGAGATTGGTAATCTTGGATTGACTCACAGAGGTGAACATCACTGGTAGAAAAACAGGCTTCCGGTGAGCCCCATAAGTCGCGAAGCTGTAGGAACCGCGACTAATGGGACCTTTAGTCGCGGTTCGGGAGGCGAACCGCGACCAAAGGCCTGGGCCCGTGGCGCTCGGTGGCCAGCCGGTGCACGTGGGGGGCTAGTCGCGGTTGCCAGGCCAACCGCGACTAAAGGTGCCCGAGGGCCTTTAGTCGCGGTTAGCCAGGGCCAACCGGGACTAAAGCCCCTCCCCTATATATACCCATCCAGACAGCCAACACTTAGCCATTTGGAGCCATTCTCTTCACAAACTTCACAAGTGGGTGTTAGGTTTGCTTTTGGTTCCTCTTATGCACATAAGGTGTTTGATGAAATGCCCCAAGAGCATGAAACAAACATGATATGAAGTGTTGGAGCCACACTTGAGCTTTCTCATTTATTTTTTCCTCCTCGATCGCGGTTAGCAACTTGAACCTTTGATGTGTCGTCGTTGATAAAATATGCATGTGTGTGTAGTTCATTATTTAATTTATATTGTTTGTAGCTAGTTAGTTTAACAAATGCATGATGGTTAATTATATATTTTATATTATAATAATGCAGATGAATCGACAATGGATG
>NC_061512.1:188784093-188833782 GCF_022539505.1 Lolium rigidum | reverse complement strand
GGCGTTGATTTCGTCCGATTCCGAGAATATTTCCTTTGTAGGATTTCTAAAACCAAAAACAGCAGAAAACAGCAATTGGCCCTTCGGCATCTCGTCAATAGGTTAGTTCCGGAAAACGCATCAAAATGATATAAAGTGTGAACAAAACATGTAGGAATTGTCATGAAACAAGCATGGAACATCAGAAATTATAGATACGTTGGAGACGTATCACGCCTATCCAAAGATCTCTCTGTGAAGGATTTGGAGAAGCTTGTTCGGCGTGTTTTGTCGTTAAGGAAAAATGATTCAGTTCCAACCTCCTGCCGCGTGGAACCATACAGTGGTGCCCACACTCTCCCCAAAGTAAGCAACCTGTCTCTCGAGTTTTTTGATTCTTATCTCGATTAACCTGCTTTCTCGACTGTGATTCAAATTTCGACTGCTATCTTGTTATTTTGCTGTTGACTTCCGTCTTCAACTATCCCTTGTTATTGTTTTTCCTGTTGCAGAAACACCAAGTCACCTCTTCTTTGCCTCCCTTACCTGAAGGTGGGGAGGTCGGTGATCGAGCCATCGTTGCCGAGGATGCGCAGGGTACTTCTCGCCCTGACAGTGAAATCGCGGGATCTCACAAATCCGCGGGTTCCTCTGAAAGAGAGACTAAATCTGAGGCTTCCGAGTCAGCGCATTCTCTCCCTTCCGCTGTTCCCCCCCGGAGCAAAAGGAAGAGGGGTGATGTCGAAGACTCCGGCACCTCCAAAGACGGCGGATCACCTGCCGAGGAAACTTCTCCTGAAGAGGAGGATCCCTTCAACCCTTACAATGATGCCCTCGTCAGCTCGTAGGTTACTCTGCCGTCTTTTACTTTTTATATATTGTTTTTTTTGAGTATTCTCATACTATCTTTTGTATAGAGTAGCGACGAAGAAGAAGAACACATTGCTAATGTGACGGCTCCTACGAGCACGTCACAAACTTTAGTTCTTTTGAAAACTCGCCATGCAACGGAGGAAACCTCGCCCCCTCAGCAAGACTTAGAAAAGTCGACTCCTGTCGCCAGCCCCCGTGCCCCCTCGCGAATAGAGCGAGAGTTGAGCTTGGCGGGGAACAAAGCCTCTTGGCCGGGACTTCGGCGACTCCTTCTTTGGACGATATAAGAACCCTTACTAGTATTTTGTCTTCTGTCGAGTTTTTCCCTTTTGACCTTCTCAACCAATTTTTTTTAGCCTCTGATGAAAGAATTCATTCACCTTGGTACTCAATTTATTGGGTACCGTGACACTGTTGACAGTTTGAAAGGTACTCCTTTCTATCATCCCTTTTTATCGAGTAAACTTTCCTTTGCTATTTTTATCTTGACATTGCCGTCCTTTCTTTTGTTAGAGGCTCTCGCCAAAGCTAACCAGCGTGCCGATGATCTTGCCCTTGAGCTGGAGCAAAGTGAAAAAGCTCGCGAAAAAGCCGAGCAAGACGCTGCCTCTGTTGGAAGTCTTCGAGAGAGACTCCATCAAGCTGAAACTGCTTTGAGTGACAAAATAACTTAGCAGATCGCTCGTGAGGAAGATGTCATCGCCCGCCTGGAGTCGCAGAATCGGCGTTTTGTCAGTAAGTTCGCAAATTACTTTGATCAAGTTTCCTCCAACATTATCTTCTCCTTATACTTGTTGATAACCCGAAATTTGTTTCAGCAGGGAAGATGAGTCAGGATTTCGAACTTCAGAAGCCTGAAGATGACCGTCTTCTCGACGCTCTTTCCCTCCTCGAAATTCATGGGGATTTGGTGCGCCGCAGTATCTCTGATGCTAAGACGGCATTCTCGCGCCTTTTTCCCTACTTCTTCCCGAAGAAAGAGCAGCCAGATACCTTTGCTGCCCTTACCAAGCACTTCATTCCCGAAGAAGATCTTGGGCTGGCTCTCCGGTAGGAAAACTTGAAGATTGGCGTTGAAGGCACCATAGCTTTGGTTGCCGAAAGCCAGCAGAACGTTGACTGGGCGAAAGCCGGTGAGACGAAGAGGATGAAGACAGAGAAGTGACAATCCTTGATTAGAGCTGCCAAACCACACTCGAAGAAGATCCTCTCCTTCCTCGGATACAAGCCAGCTCCTTCCCTCAGGTTCCGCAAGCCGGAGGTCAAGTAGACCATCCTCGTCTCTGTTTTTTCTTTTTCTTCTTCTTTTGATGTTGTCGCCTTAGTAGTGTCTTGCTGCAGCCTGCCATTAGTTCACTAGGAGCCAATTCTTGTAATGAACGTGTAAATATCCAAATGATTTAATGGAATGCTATTTTGCCAAATGATTGATGTCGGGATTTTCTTTCCAGTTGGTTTTTGACAACTATACTGCGACCCCTCGTTCTTCGGATTCTTTGCCCGCTTCCTCCTACTCGAGGAAAACTTCCGCTGATGATTACGTTGAAGATTCTTCGAACACTGATCCAGTACAGGATTTGAACGAACTTCGACAACAACTCCGACCGATGAAGAAGCGAGCACTTGTGATAATGGAACAATCTCGAAAATCGTCCGAGAGGGAGAAAATTGCTCTTCGATAGGCCCAGGAAGCCTTAGCTTTCAAAGAGGCTGCAGTCATCGAAGCTGCGTAGGCTACTTCCCGAGAAGATTATATGCTTGAGTTGATGACTGACGCTAGCCTGGATATGGCGGGTATGCTTCATAAGTTTGAAATTCCTCTCTACTTTATTTACTTGTTTTTCATCTCTCACTATGATACTTCCGTCGATTAGGTTCCTTTTTGGATGCTGCCGCCGAAGACCAACGAGTTGACGCGAGATCAAATCTACCTGTCAAACTTGCTCTGGACCATGACTCCAACTTTTGGGCTACACCGGATCGTACCCGACGAATCGTCAGATTTCAAGACCGCGCAGGCCAAGTCCGTGAGTATCTTGATTTCTGCACAAGGACACTGGCCCTAGTTTATAACACCATGTTTCCTCGAAACTCCTAGCCAAAAACCCTTCCTGACTTGATGAATAAATTCAAGGATGCTCCTCGAATCCATGATTTTGTGAAGGCCCAATTGACTGCTGGAGCTAGATTTGCTATGATCATGTTGCAGATCTGCTACCCGAAGTTAGATATGACCAAAATCGTTGAAATTTTCCATGCCAAACTGAAGAGACAGAGGAGGAATGTCGACAAAATCAACGATATTGTAACACCCGTGGCCAAGGAAATGATGGATGATTTACTTCGGATGGATGCTGAATTCTTCGTGAAGGGTAATTATGCTGATCACATGGGTACCACTGCTGACGATGAAAGAGTGAACATAGATGACCTGATAGGACATGACTGAAAGTCTTCTTCTTCTGTCGAAATTTTTTCTTGACAAAAGGAAACCTGTATATTGTAAGCACTATGTATATTTGAAAACAACTTGTATGTTTTTTCCTCCCTCTAGCCCCGAGCGTTTCGGCGGCTAGTGTATTTATAATTATTAGTTTGCGAGGTGTTTTGGACCAAGGCAAATAACTTGTAACTTGTATATTGTGGAGATTTGTGTATATATATTGAATTTGCGGGTCGAAAGCCTCCGAGCCTATCGAAGAAAAAGATGTATATCATCAATATCTTTACTATATTGCAGCACCGCGAGTCCGCCTCATTAAAAACCTTCCAACCCTACTCGGTGCCCTGAAAGGAAAAGAGTGCGCCTGAAAACTCGCGGACGTTTCAGTACATTGTATGTTTACAGATATGACTATATTTCGGATTAAGCGTAAAAACGCCTAAGCTACGCCACGTTCCGGGGATTTGGCTCGGCAATCCCTATCTTCTTATCTTTTATCATGTATGCTCCTCCTTCAGTTACTTTGGTGACGATGTACGGGCCTATCCATGGCGAATCGAATTTCTCATGGCTATCTTGCATAAGCCAAAGGACTAGGTCGCCTACTTGGAAAGACCTTGGTCGCAAACGTCGACTGTGGTAGTTTTTCATATCTTGCTGGTGACCCTGGACAATACCTTTTCTCGAGCTTCGTCGATTGCATCAACATCATCTTCCCGTGCCTTTCGCGAGGTTTCTTCAGCAAACTCCGCCACTCTCGGGGAATTGTGTTCTATCTCTGTCGGGAGCACTGCCTCAGCTCCATGATCTAGAAAGAACGGAGTTTCTTGTGTCGCTGTATTAGGTGTCGTCCGTATACTCCATAGCACGCTAGGCAACTCCTCTGGCCAGGTGTGTCGAGCTTTTTCCAATGGTGTTAGCAGACGCTTCTTGATGCCATTGCAGATGATGCCTGATAACCCACAAGTACAGGGGATCGCGTGTAGCCTTTTCGATAAGTAAGAGTGTCGAACCCAACGAGGAGCTAAAGGTAGGATAAACATTCTCTCAAGTTCTATCAACCACTGATACAACTCTACGCACACTAAGCGTTTGCAATATCTAGGAAATAAAACTAGAGCGATAACGGGTATGAGAGATGACTTTGCAGAACAATAAAATACACGGAATAAATGTTAGTGCTGCAGCAATAAAACAAAGTAAACTAACAGTACCATGAGTGTGGAAAGACGGTGGTAATAGTGGTGGCTTTGTCCAAGATCAATTAGTGAAGATCTTGGGTTCAATGTCTTCGATGCAGCTTTCTATGTAGGAGAGGCTAAATATACATGCTCTCCCTCCGGGATTACAAGTACTATATGATTGGCTTGCTAGCAAACATCCGTAAATACTAGCAAGCATTAAGGTTTCCCCAACCATAGCCTTAAGTAAATGGTCCTCTTACTCCCATACATGCAACTATCCGGTTCGCGTCCTTAAGGTTTCTGTCACTCCGGCAGAACTTCCCCCTTCTAGTATACAAGTACTACCAACCCTATGGTGCTTGATCCATGCGCGCACAAATATAATGGGCACCAAGGACGGTAATATATCAACATACAACTCTAATGAACCAAAGAGAAACAACCAATCAATCAAAGAACAAATAAACTATGGCAACATGACATAGATCATAGGATTATAACTTATAGCATCAAACACCATGTTTACATAGGGTGGTACAGAGGTTTGTGAGAGGATGGACCACTGAATACAATGAGGAGTTGGTGATGGAGATGTCGGTGAAGACGTTGGAGGGTTCAGCGAGGAGCGCCGGGAGGCGGCGGCGTGGGCGGCGCCGGCGGCGGCACGGGGGACTCCTTCCCCGCCGTCGGCATCATGGGGGAGCGCCGCCCCTTAGCCTTCTTCTTCCTTGAGTTGGTGCTAGTGTAGATGAGTGTTTCCCCTCCTTGGCTGCTGGAGGATTTTCGTGACAATGCTTGGGGGCCTCCAAAAATAGGGTTTCCCATCAATATATAGTGTTGGAGATGCAATCTAGGCAATGGGATGGATGCCCCTTTGATCCAAGGGCTCTTGGGCACCTCTACAACCTTCCTAGGACTCCCCTCTGTCCTTCATGAGCCTCACAACTCGTGGCTGGGCCGAAATATACAGGTATGGAAAGAGTTTGTGTCAAATACGTCACCAACTTTCGGGTCCCGAGACTGCACGAACCTCCGCAGTAATTCTGCTCTGTCTGATGCATCCGTTGTCCGTTCTGGACGAATAAGATATCCAAATTGTTCGGTTTGAAATTATCTACAACTTTGTAGTTGACGACTTTTCCATTGGACGTCGTTTTGATGGAGTTTTGAAGCGATCTTTGAAAAGTGTTCAGCAGGGACAGATTCCGGGAAATTCCAGATTTCATCATAATGAGCTATTTCCTTCCATATTTGCCTATTTCCTGCACAACAAAGTTGAAACCAAGAACTTGTGCACTTTTGCAACTATTAATAGGTTAGTCCCTTAAAACATATAGTAATTGGTGTAAAACAAGCATGGAACATCAAAAATTATAGATACGTTTGCGACGTATCAATGCCGTTCGCTTTCTCGACTTAACCATTGGTTTGCGGGTGCGCAACTGAGGCAAATTGTAATTTGATGCCTACCTCTGCGCAATACGCCTTGAATTCCTTGAAGATGAAGTTGCTACCATTGTCTGTGACGATACTATGAGGAACTCCAAATCGAAAAACGATACTTTTGATGAACTTGACCGTGCTGGCGTGTAGTTGACGTGGGAGTTAGAATTCTTTGTGGTGTAACTTTTCTTCAGTTCCTCGGCAACGGCGCCAGAAAAAGAGCTTGATGGCGTGTAACACACACGTTCGTTGGGAACCCCAAGAGGAAGGTATGATGCACACAGTAGCAAGTTTTCCCTCAGAAAGAAACCAAGGTTTATCGAACCAGGAGGAGCCAAGAAGCACGTTGAAAGTTGTTGGTGGCGGGATGTAGTGCGGCGCAACACCAGGGATTCCGGCGCCAACGTGGAACCTGCACAACACAACCAAAGTACTTTGCTCCAACGAAACAGTGAGGTTGTCAATCTCACCGGCTTGCTGTGAACAAAGGATTAACCGTATTGTGTGGAAGATGATTGTTTGCGAAGAACAGTAAAACAAGTATTACAGCAGATTGTATTTAATGTAAAAGAATGGACCGGGGTCCACGAGTTCACTAGAGGTGTCTCTCCCATAAGATAAATAGCATGTTGGGTGAACAAATTACAGTCGGGCAATTGACAAATAGAGAGGGCATGACAATGCACATACATGATATGATAAGTATTATGAGATTTAATTGGGCATTACGACAAAGTACATAGACCGCTATCCAGCATGCATCTATGCCTAAAAAGTCCACCTTCAGGTTATCATCCGAACCCCTTCCGGTATTAAGTTGCAAACAACAGACAATTGCATTAAGTATGGTGCGTAATGTAATCAACAACTGCATCCTTGGACATAGCATCAATGTTTTATCCCTAGTGGCAACAAGCACATCCACAACCTTAGAACTTTTCGTCACACTGTCCCAGATTTAATGGAGGCATGAACCCACTATCGAGCATAAATACTCCCTCTTGGAGTTAAGAGCAAAAACTTGGCCAGAGCCTCTACTAATAACGGAGAGCATGCAAGATCATAAACAACACATAGGTAATAGATTGATAATTAACATAATATAGTATTCTCTATCCATGAGATCCCGACAAACACAACATATAGAATTACAGATAGATGATCTTGATCATGTTAGGCAGCTCACAAGATCCAACAATGAAGCACATAAGGAGAAGACGACCATCTAGCTACTGCTATGGACCCATAGTCCAGGGGTGAACTACTCACTCATCACTCCGGAGGCGATCATGGCGGTGAAGAGTCCTCCGGGAGATGATTCCCCTCTCCGGCAGAGTGCCGGAGGTGATCTCCGAGAATCCCCCGAGATGGGATTGGCGGCGGCGACGTCTCGGTAAGGTTTTCCGTATCGTGGCTCTCGCATCGGGGGTTTCGCGACGAAGGCTTTAAGTAGGCGGAAGGGCAACGCGGGGGGCCACACGAGGGCCCCACACACTAGGGCCGCGCGGCCAAGACCTAGGCCGCGCCGCCCTCGTTGTGGCGGCGCCTCGTGGCCCCACTTCCTTTCCCCTCGGTTTTCCGGAAGCTTCGTGCAAAAATAGGACCCCGGGCGTTGATTTCGTCCAATTCCGAGAATATTTTCTTTGTAGGATTTACGAAACCAAAAACAGCAGAAAACGAGCAAGCGGCTCTTCGGCATCTTGTTAATAGGTTAGTGCCGGAAAATGCATAAATACGACATATAATGTGTATAAAACATGTAGATATCATCAATAATGTGGCATGGAACATAAGAAATTATAGATACGTTTGGGACGTATCAAGCATCCCCAAGCTTAGTTCCTGCTCGTCCCGAGCAGGTAAACGATAACAAAGATAATTTCTGGAGTGACATGCCATCATAACCTTGATCATACTATTGTAAGCATATGTAATGAATGCAGTGATCAAAACAATGGTAATGACATGAGTAAACAAATGAATCATAAAGCAAAGACTTTTCATGAATAGTACTTCAAGACAAGCATCAATAAGTCTTGCATAAGAGTTAACTCATAAAGCAATAAATCAAAGTAAAGGTATTGAAGCAACACAAAAGAAGATTAAGTTTCAGCGGTTGCTTTCAACTTATAACATGTATATCTCATGGATATTGTCAATGTAAAGTAATATAACAAGTGCAATATGCAAGTATGTAGGAATCAATGCATAGTTCACACAAGTGTTTGCTTCTTGAGGTGGAGAGAGATAGGTGAACTGACTCAACATAAAAGTAAAAGAAAGGTCCTTCAAAGAGGAAAGCATCGATTGCTATATTTGTGCTAGAGCTTTTATTTTGAAAACATGAAATAATTTTGTCAACGGTAGTAATAAAGCATATGTATTATGTAAGTTATATCTTACAAGTTGCAAGCCTCATGCATAGTATACTAATAGTGCCCGCACCTTGTCCTAATTAGCTTGGACTACCGGGATCATCGCAATACACATGTTTTAACCAACTGTCACAAAGGGGTACCTCCATGCCGCTTCGTACAAAGGTCTAAGGAGAAAGCTCGCATTTTGGATTTCTCGCTTTTGATTATTCTCAACTTAGACATCCATACCGGGACAACATGGACAACGAGATAATGGACTCCTCTTTAATGCATAAGCATGTAGCAACAATTAGTGTTCTCATATGAGATTGAGGATATATGTCCAAAACTGAAACTTCCACCATGATTCATGGCTTTAGTTAGCGGCCCAATGTTCTTCTCTAACAATATGCATGCTCTAACCATTAAGTGGTAGATCTCCCTTACTTCAAACAAGACGGACATGCATAGCAACTCACATGATATTCAACAAAGAGTAGTTGATGGCGTCCCCAGGAACATGGTTATCGCACAACAAGCAACTTAATAAGAGATAAAGTGCATAAGTACATATTCAATACCACAATAGTTTTTAAGGCTATTTTGTCCCATGAGCTATATATTGCAAAGGCGAATGATGGAAATTTAAAGGTAGCACTCAAGCAATTTACTTTGGAATGGCGGAGAAATACCATGTAGTAGGTAGGTATGGTGGACACAAATGGCATAGTGGTTGGCTCAAGGATTTTGGATGCATGAGAAGTATTCCCTCTCGATACAAGGTTTAGGCTAGCAAGGTTATTTGAAACAAACACAAGGATGAACCGGTGCAGCAAAACTCACATAAAAGACATATTGTAAACATTATAAGACTCTACACCGTCTTCCTTGTTGTTCGAAACTCAATACTAGAAATTATCTAGACATTAGAGAGACCAAATATGCAAACCAAATTTAGCAAGCTCTAGGTGTTTCTTCATTAATGGGTGCAAAGTATATGATGCAAGAGCTTAAACATGAGCACAACAATTGCCAAGTATCAAATTATTCAAGACATTTTAGAATTACTACATGTAGCATTTCCCGATTCCAACCATATAACAATTTAACGAAGAAGATTCAACCTTCGCCATGAATACTATGAGTAAAGCCTAAGGACATATTTGTCCATATGCAACAAGCGGAGCGTGTCTCTCTCCCACACAATGAATGCTAGGATCCATTTTATTCAAACAAAAACAAAAACAATAACAAACCGACGCTCCAAGCAAAGTACATAAGATGTGACCGAATAAAAATATAGTTTCAGGGGAGGAACCTCGATGATGTTGTCGATGAAGAAGGGGATGCCTTGGGCATCCCCAAGCTTAGACGCTTGAGTCTTCTTAGAATATGCAGGGGTGAACCACCGGGGCATCCCCAAGCTTAGAGCTTTCACTCTCCTTGATCATATTGCATCATTTCCCTCTCTTGATCCTTGAAAACTTCCTCCACACCAAACTCGAAACAACTCATTAGAGGGTTAGTGCACAATAAAAATTAACATGTTCAGAGGTGAAATAATCATTCTTAACACTTCTGGACATTGCATAAAGCTACTCGGACATTAATGGATCAAAGAAATTCATCCAACATAGCAAAAGAGGCAATGCGAAATAAAAGGCAGAATCTGTCAAAACAGAACAGCTTCATAAAGACGAATTTTAAAATGGCACCAGACTTGCTCAAATGAAAATGCCCAAATTGAATGAAAGTTGCGTACATATCTGGGGATCACGCACGTAAATTGGCATATTTTTCTGAGCTACCTACAGAGAGGCAGGTCGAAATTCGTGACAGCAAAAGAAATCTGTAACTCGCGCAGTAATCCAAATCTAGTATGAACCTTACTATCAAAGACTTTACTTGGCACAACAAAACACAAAACTATGATAAGGAGAGGTTGCTACAGTAGTAAACAACTTCCAAGACTCAAATATAAAACAAAAATACTGTAGTAAAAACATGGGTTGTCTCCCAAGAAGTGCTTTCTTTATAGCCATTAAGATGGGCTCAAGCAGTTTTAATGATGCACTCCCAAGAAATAAGAGTTGAAGCAAAAGAGAGCATCAAAAGGCAAATTCAAAACAAATTTAAGTCTAACATGCTTCCTATGAAAAGGAATCTTGTAAATAAACAAGTTCATGAAGAGCAAAGTAACAAGCATAGGAAGATAGAACAAGTGTAGCTTCAAAAATTTCAGCACATAGAGAGGTGTTTTAGTAACATGAAAATTTCTACAACCATATTTTCCTCTCTCATAATAATTTTCAGAGGCATCATGAACAAACTCAACAATATAAGTATCACATAAAGCATTCTTATTCACATGCATAAAAGTGTCATTACTCTCCACATAAGCATAATCAATTTTATTAGTTGTAGTGGGAGCAAATTCAACAAAGTAGCTATCATTATTATTCTCATTATCAAATATAGGAGGCATATTGTAATCATAATCAAATTTATCCTCCATAACAGGCGGTACTAAAAGACCAATATCATTATAATCATCATAAATAGGAGGCAAAGTATCATCAAAGTAAATTTTCTCCTCAATGCTTGGGGGACTAAAAATATCATGCTCATCAAAGCCAGCTTCCCCAAGCTTAGAATTTTCCATATCATTAGCAACAATGGTGTTCAAAGCGTTCATACTAATATGTTCCATAGGTTTTTTAATTTTCGCATCAAACCATCCATGTCTTAAATCAGGAAATAGAATAAGAAGCTCATTGTTGTCCATTATGCCTAACTAGTGTAGTCACACAACTTAGTATTTTCAGGAGTATTCATTTTAACAGTAGTAAATAAAGCAAACTAAATAAAGTAAATGCAAGTAACTAAATTTTTTGTGTTTTTAATATAGAGAACAAGACAGTAAATAAAGTAAAGCTAGCAACTAAATTTTGTGTTTGTTTTGTTTAAGTGCAGCAAACAAAATAGTAAATAAATAAAGCAAGACAAAAACAAAGTAAAGAGATTGGATTGTGGAGACTCCCCTTGCAGCGTGTCTTGATCTCCCCGGCAACGGCGCCAGAAAATATGCTGCTGGCGTGTAGTTGACGTGGGAGTTAGAAGTCTTTGTGGTGTAACTTTTCTTCAGTTCCCCGGCAACGGCGCCAGAAAAAGAGCTTGATGGCGTGTAACACACACGTTCGTTGGGAACCCCAAGAGGAAGGTATGATGCACACAGTAGCAAGTTTTCCCTCAGAAAGAAACCAAGGTTTATCGAACCAGGAGGAGCCAAGAAGCACGTTGAAGGTTGTTGGTGGCGGGATGTAGTGCGGCGCAATACCAGGGATTCCGGCGCCAACGTGGAACCTGCACAACACAACCAAAGTACTTTGCCCCAACGAAACAGTGAGGTTGTCAATCTCACCGGCTTGCTGTGAACAAAGGATTAACCGTATTGTGTGGAAGATGATTGTTTGCGAAGAACAGTAAAACAAGTATTACAACAGATTGTATTTAATGTAAAAGAATGGACCGGGGTCCACAGCTCACTAGAGGTGTCTCTCCCATAAGATAAATAGCATGTTGGGTGAACAAATTACAGTCGGGCAATTGACAAATAGAGAGGGCATGACAATGCACATACATGATATGATAAGTATTGTGAGATTTAATTGGGCATTACGACAAAGTACATAGACCGCTATCCAAGCATGCATCTATGCCTAAAAAGTCCACCTTCAGAGTTATCATCCGAACCCTTCCGGCATTAAGTTGCAAACAACAGACAATTGCATTAAGTATGGTGCGTAATGTAATCAACAACCGCATCCTTGGACATAGCATGAATGTTCTATCCCTAGTGGCAACAAGCACATCCACAACCTTAGAACTTTCCGTCACTCGTCCCGGATTTAATGGAGGCATGAACCCACTATCGAGCATAAATACTCCCTCTTGGAGTTAAGAGCAAAAACTTGGCCGAGCCTCTACTAATAACGGAGAGCATGCAAGATCATAAACAACACATAGGTAATAGATTGATAATTAACATAACATAGTATTCTCTATCCATCGGATCCCGACAAACACAACATATAGAATTACAGATAGATGATCTTGATCATGTTAGGCAGCTCACAAGATCCAACAATGAAGCACATAAGGAGAAGACGACCATCTAGCTACTGCTATGGACCCATAGTCCAGGGGTGAACTACTCACTCATCACTCCGGAGGCGATCATGGCGGTGAAGAGTCCTCCGGGAGATGATTCCCCTCTCCGGCGAGGGTGCCGGAGGTGATCTCCGTAATCCCCCGAGATGGGATTGGCGGCGGCGGCGTCTCGACAAGGTTTTCCGTATCGTGGCTCTCGGTATCGGGGGTTTCGCGACGAAGGCTTTAAGTAGGCGGAAGGGCAACGCGGGGGCCACACGAGGGCCCCACACACCGGGGCCGCGGCCAAGACCTAGGCCGCGCCGCCCTGTTGTGGCGGCGCCTCGTGGCCCCACTTCCTTTCCCCTCGGTCTTCCGGAAGCTTCGTGCAAAAATAGGACCCTGGGCGTTGATTTCGTCCAATTCCGAGAATATTTCCTTTGTAGGATTTCTGAAACCAAAAACAGCAGAAAATAACAACTGGCTCTTCGGCATCTCGTTAATAGGTTAGTGCCGGAAAATGCATAAATACGACATATAATGTGTATAAAACATGTAGATATCATCAATAATGTGGCATGGAACATAAGAAATTATAGATACGTTTGGGACGTATCAGACCGCTGATGCTGCATCTGGCGAGTTTATCGGCTTTGCCTCAATCCACTTGGTAAACTTGTCGACGGCTACAAGCATATACCCGTATCCTCCTGGCCACGCCTTATGCGATTTTCCCACCATATCAAGGCCCCATTGAGCGAAAGGCCATGACAATGGTATTGGCATCAACTCTGCTGCCGGAGAATGAGGTTTTGCGGCAAACCTTTGGCATGCATCACAGGTACGCACTATGTCCTTTGCGTCTTCGATTGCTGTTAGCCAGTAGAATCCTGCTCTAAAAACCTTGGCTGCTATAGCTCGACTGCTTGCATGGTGTCCGCACACTCTCTCATGCACATCTTTTAGGAGTACTCGTCCTTCTTCGGGTGTAACGCATCGTTGCAATACTCCCGATATACTTCATTTATACAGCTCGCCCTTAACCACAGACAAAGAATAACTCTCCTTGCTTCTACTGGGTCTTCGGATATTTCTTTCCTTAAGATATATGCGATGTAAACCTGCATCCAAGGAACTTGCACCACCATCACCTCGTGTGATTCTTCTTTATCTCCCGATGCGTTTGTTTCTGATGTTGCTGGAGTCCCCGAGCCTTTCTCGACCTTCTCCTTTTTCTTTGTCTGTTTCTTTGCCTTAGTCGACCTTTTACTTATGTCTTCCCAAAATACACCGGGTGGTATTGCTAAGCATTGCGATCCGATGTTTGCCAAAAGATCGGCTTCATCGTTGCTGAGTCTGCTGATATGATTTACTTCGCACCCGTCAAAAAGCTTCTCGAGTTCATTATATACCTCCTTGTATGCTATCATACTGTCGTTGACTGCGTCGCATTGCTTCATCACCTGTTGAGCCACCAATTGGGAGTCGCCGAATATTTTCAGTCGGGTTGCACCACAAGCTTTTGCCATCTTCATCCCATGTATCAGTGCTTCATATTTTGCCTCGTTATTAGACGCGTTAGGGAACGTCATCCGCAGTACATACTTCATCTTATCTCCTTGAGGTGATACTAATATCACGCCGGCTCCAGCTCCTTCTAGCCTTTTGGACCCATCAAAATTCATAGTCCAGGTTCTCGACAAACTGGGGTCCAAGTATTTTGCAGCTCCATCCACTCTGCGACGAAGTCTGGTAAAATCTGCGACTTTTTTGCTTTTCTTTTCTCATACGTGATGCCCTGAGGGGAAAGCTCTATTCCTCAAAGGGAGACACGACCCGTAGCTTCCGGGTTGTATAATATATTGGATAAAGGCGCCTCATTAACCACTATTATCGGATGTGCCAAGAAATAGTGTCGCAGTTTTCTTGCGGTTGTGAATACTCCATATGCTAACTTTTGGTATCGCGGGTACCGCTGTTTTGAAGGCGATAAAACTTCGCCGATGAAGTATACCGGTCGCTGGACTCCATGGAGTTTTCCTTCTTCTTCTCGCTCAACCACAAGTACTGTGTCGACCACCCGAGGCGTGGCCGCGATATATAACGAAGAGGTTCCTTTTCCTTGGGCGCCACCAATATTGGTGGTGTCGAGATTGTGCGCTTGATATCCTCAAAGGCTCTATCCGCTTATTCGTTCCACTCGAACTTTTCTCTCTGTTTGATCAAGGCGTAGAACGGCAACGCCTTTTCTCCCAGCCTGGCGACGAATCTGCTCAAAGCTGCGACTCGCCCGGTTAGCTGTTGTATTTCCTTTAACTTTGTTGGCTTCTGCGTCATCACGATAGCTTGAATTTTCTCCGGGTTAGCCTCGATTCCTCTTGCTGACACCAGAAACCCGAGAAGTTCTCCCGCAGGAACGCCGAAAGAGCATTTCGTCGGGTTCAGCTTGAGGCAGAATTTATCGAGGTTGTCAAAAGTTTCCTTGAGATCATCGATCAAGGTTGACCCTTTCTTTGTTGTTATGACAACATTGTCAATATACACTTGAACGTTCTTGCCAATCTGAGTGGCAAGGCATTTCTGCATCATCCGCTGATATGTTGCTCCCGCGTTTTTCAACCCGAAGGGCATTGTTCTATAGCAGAACACGCCATAGGGTGTTATAAAAACTGTTTTGACCTCATCTTCTTCGTTTAGTCGAATCTGGTTGTAACCAGAATATGCGTCCAGGAAGGAAAGATGTTCACAGCATGCCGTGGAGTCGATAATTTGATCGATCCTTGGGAGGGGGAAGTGATCCTTTGGACAATGTTTATTCAGACACGTGAAGTCGACGCACATGCGAAGGACCTCTGTGTTTTTCTTCGGGACCAGCACTGGGTTAGCTACCCACGTGGCCTCTGTGTGCAGCTCTTTGATGAATCCAGCTTCTCTGGGTCGATTAATTTCTGACAGCATAGCTTTGCGGTTTGGTTCCGAAAAACACCGTAAAGGTTGTTTGATTGGCCTAGCCAATGGATCCAAGTTAAGGGGGTGCTCGGCAAGTTCCCTGGGTACTCCTGGCATGTCTGCTGGACACCATGCGAAGATTTCCCAGCGCTCACGGAGGAACTCGACAAGCGCGCTTTCCTATGCGAGATGCATATTTGTTATGATAGCTGTCATCTTCTTGGGATCTGTCGGGTGGATCTGCACTTCCTTTGAATTTTTGGTCGTGTTGAAGGTTGGCTCCTTTAGCATCCTCCCTCCATCAGGCAACACGTCATAATCAGTTGTTAGCATAGACGCCATGTACTCTGCTTGCATCCCAAAGGTTTCTGATAGTCGATAGAAGTCCTTGTCGCACTTATCCGCTAGCGCAAAACTGCCTTTTACTGTTATTGGACCTTTTGGTCCAGGAGGCCTCCACAACAGGTACGTGTAATGTGGTACCGCCATAAACCTGGCATACGCGGGTCGTCCCAATAGAGCGTGGTACTGTGATGGAAAATCCACGACTTCGAACTCCAGCCTTTCTATCCTGTAGTTCTCTTGGGTTCCAAACTGAACGTCGAGATTAATCTTTCCCAGTGGATAACTTGGCTTGTCTGGTGTGATACCATGGAAACATGTGTCGGTTGGTTTTAATTTCTCCAAGGATATATTCATCTTCCTCAATGTATCTGCATACATGAGGTTTAAACTGCTGCCTCTATCTATGAATACTCGTGAAACGTCGAATCCTGCGATCACCGCTGGTAAAATCAAAGCTGATTGCCCTGGTCAAGGGACTTGCTGTGGATGGTCCGCTATAGTGAAGCCAATGTCCTGTCCCGACCAATTCAAGTACTCGATTGTTGGTGGAGGCATCTTTTCTGCCATGAAGACTTGTCGCGAAATTACTTTTTGAGCTCGTTGGATGCCCGGCCTTCGAATCATCGAGACCGCACCATTGGTGTCGATATAAGGAGGCGGGTGTGGAGCTGCCGCCAATTGCAGCTGGTGTTGATTTTCGTCCGTGATTGCGGGAGGAGGTGGAAGGTGGATCTCACTCCTTGGCCCCTGAGGGTTTCTATTTGCTGCCTATGCGTTGGCATGCCCCGCGTACCTGTTCAGCGCCTGGAAAGTTCGGCAATCCTTCTGTAAATGCCCCAACTGCCTCTTCCCATTGTTGTCGAGATAGAAGTGCATCTGGCATGGTCCGTTCATCATATCTTCGGGAGATATGTACGGCCTCTGGAACCTTGGTCCATTATTTTGCCTGTTGGGACGTGGACTATCCCTATAGTCGTTACGCCGTTCACCACTCTTTTGATAATCATCTCGATTATTATTTCCGCTATTTCCTCGGAAGCCAGCCGATATTTGGCCGGGACCGTCATAGTCGGAGAATTGGCGAGAAAATCATCGTCTATTTTGAATATTTCGATTACGATCATCCTCAGGCGACCTATGCCGCTTGTTGTGAACAACATCTTCTCCATCTGCCCAACGATTCGCTATTTCCATCAGTGCCGCTATTGTTTTTGGATTAGTCCTTCCCAAATCCTCGACTAGGTCCTTCCTTTGAATCCCGACGACAAACACATCTATCGCTCTTTCATCAGATATGTTTTCTGCCGAGTTTTTGATAATGTTCCACCTCTGAATGTACATCCTCATCAACTCATCATACTTTTGTCTACAGGCTCGTAACTGCTCTATTGACGCAGGTTTCTTGCATGTAGATAATAATTTTTTCACAAAGATGTCCTCGAAAGTTTCCCAACTGTCGATGGACCCAAGTGGTAACTTTTTTATCCATGATCACGCTGCTCCACTCAGGTGCACTTGGATGCTATGCATGGCAGTTGCTTTGGTTCCTCCCATCAATTTCACTGTTTCCAGATAATAGACTAGCCAATCCTCTAGATCTTGCAGGCCATCGAACTTCTTGTAATTATTGGGTAACTTGAAACCAGATGGAACTCGCATTTTGCGAACTCTTCGAGTGAAACAGGGGAGACCGCACATCTCCTCCTCGTCGAATTCTGGTGACTATCGACGTTCTCTCCTTTCTTGCCGCGCCCTATCAACTCGCGCCTGTGTCGATGTATCTCTTGCCGCGCTTGTTCTTGGCGGGTCCTGTACTACCCCTGTGGGTTGTGGACTATTTTGCCTTGGAGCACCTTCGGGAGGTGTACCTGTGTTTGCGAATACTGTTCCCATGACTCCAACTCCTACTATAGCCATGTTGTACAATGCTTCCCACGGATCTCCGGGAGGTGGTCTATTTGCCAGTATGAAGGCCTGAGTCGCCATATATCTAGCTTCCGGTGTTTTGGGAATAATGTTTCCCCTTGTATCTATTGACATAAAGGACATATCGAGATTTTGGATCAGATTGTCCCTCTCGCCTTCGGGCACGTTCTGCAGCCTAGACCTTGTTCTATTACGGGCTGCTCTGTGGTTGGACTCCGAAGTTCCTGAATGTCGGCTAAGCTCTGCCCTTCTTCGGCTTGACACAGAAGCTGCGTCTCTCCTCCTATTAAGCTCAGTTGTTTGCTTTTCGAGTTCTCGTCCAGCACGGGCGAGTCTATATTGGTATGCTTGCAGTTCTTCGGTTGTGGCAGTTGTAGTCATCGGTTCTGTACCGTTCATGGCTCTTGTAGCTCTGTCCCAAGCCGCTTACGGAAGTTGCACCCTCTGTCGTTTCGTAGGCCCGACGTACTTGGTGCCCAAACCTCGCATAAGATCAGCGGGATCGACGTATGGATTTCCCACATCATCGAAAGCTTCTGATGTCTCCTCCTGTGGGCGACTTGGTTCTCCAATTGCATAGACTTGATGATATTTTGGAGCTTGAATTTCGTTGGGGTTGGTGACACCGTCGTATAGATCGGTGAAAACCTCCCGAACAGAAGTAGATTTGTCGATGAAGTCGAAGCTGTCGATGCTATCTGAGTCGCTGCTTATATTGGAGTCCGCAGACGACCCGACGAACATGCTTCCGAAGACCTTGACGAGCGTTCCGCTTGTCGCAGACTTGGCGAAGCGTGGCGACGAGATTTCCTCGGCGCCACTCTCGAATGACGACGACGATTCCGAAGTATCGGAGTTGGCCGCCGACGATCCCGACAAAATCGGAACCTCGAGACGATGCGATCCTTCTTTTCCGACGCGGAAGTGGAACCTCCCGACCGTCATCTCCATGGGCTCCTCCAGATACGCATATGCATCCACACGGGAGGGTGGGTGAGGAACAAAATCGACTAGATCAGTTTCGATCTGTTTACCTCCGTCCATCGTGTTGCTTGCCACCGAAGATGTCGACTATGTTGAGCGTGCCATCGAGATCATCTCCTTGTCGCCTTCAGTTCCCACAGACAATGCCAATTGACAAGGTATCGACTTGTCAATGCCTATAGATTGTAGACTAGGATTTTCAGGGAAGTAAAGGGCAAGTAGATCTCAAAGGTTCAGCCAGAAAAGTACTCGACTGCTAAGAAACTAGGGTTGTGTTGACAATGAAATCGATCCTCTCTTTGTCCCTCGACTCCCCTTTATATAGGAGGCGGAGCCGAGGGTTTCGTGATGCACAAGTTACAAAGTCCGGGAGACTCTTTGAGTTTGTCCCGTAATAGTTACAAGTCAGTATTCCTAATACAACTCTATCTTTCCAAACTATCTCTTGATTGGGCTTCCGAGCTTCATAAACTTCGGGTCGTGGGCCTTCAATAAACCCCGGGTACCATCTTTCGCAGCCCCATTGGGGATGCCTATGTTAGGGAGTTTGCACCAGTGTGAGATCTCTATGTCTTTTAGATTTTGCATCGTATTTTACTTGTCTTGTTTTTACACTTTGCTTTTCAGTTCTTTTGCATAAAAATTCAAAAACACATAAAAGTTAGTAGTAATTATCTTCTCAAAATCATGGGGAAAAGAAATACTAAGTTGTGTGATTACACAAACACTCGTAATGATCATTTTATTGCTAAACCTATCACTACACCTAAGATAACTGCTGAATGCTTTGAAGTAAGTCCTAAGTTATTAAATCTTATAACTAGGGAACAATTTGGTGGTAGTGCTAGTGAAGATGCCTCTATGCATTTACATGATTTCTGTGAAATTTGTGATATGCAAAAGTTTAAGAATGTGTAAAACAATATTATTGTCAAACTTAAATTATTCCCATTTTCGCTTAGAGGAAAGGCTAAAGAGTGGCTATTATCATTACCTACTGCTAGTATCAACTCTTGGGATGATCTTAAAGAAGCTTTCATTAAAAAGTATTACCCACCTGTTAAGATCTTAAAAAATAGAAATATCATCCTATAATTTAGACAAAATGATAATGAACATGTAGCAACAACCTGAGAAAGAATTAAAAACATGCTTAGAACTTGCCCATCACATGGAGTTAATGAATTGACTATCTTACACTCTTTTTTAAATAATGGGTTAAATATGATGTCTCAAAGCATGATAGATTCCGCTCCTGGGGAGGTGCTTTTATGGGTAAAACTGTGTCTGAAGCTAAAGCAATATTAGAAAGCATGCTACATATATATCCATTGTCAATGGCACACTGAGACAACACCTAATCATACTAAGAAAGTGCATTCAACTGAAGAAAAAAATCATATATCTAATAAAATTGATGCCATACTTTCCTACATAGCCAAGCAAAATAATGATAATGCCCCTCTACAAGAATTAGTTGGAAACAAAAATAAAATTTTGGATGTTAATTTTATAAGAAACTTTGGCAACAGTGGGTATGGGAACAATTATAATAACTCATATGGCCAGCCTCCTTATGTACCCAACAATATGCTAGCTAGTGGCAGTAACTCTAATGAATTAGAAAGCACCATTAGATATTTATTGCAACACAAAAAGAGTTAAATAAAGAATTCATAGCAAAATTTGAAAGGCAAGATGCTTTGAATAATAAAATTGATCACTTAACACAAGAAGTTGTGTCTTTCAAAAACCTCTTACAACAAAATATCCATGAAGAAACAATTAAATATGTGCAAGAAGTTATAGATAAACCTTGGGAAGCTTTAAATGCTACGGATGAAAAAGAAACACTTATACTTGCTAATGATAAACAATTTGAAGAAGTGAAATGCTTAGTTAAGTAAGGGAACCACTTTTGGATCTTTATAGATGTAGCTTGCATGAATTAATTGCTATACTTCAGAAAATTTCTAAAGATCCCACTATTAATGTCAATCAAGCTGGTTTTGGTTCCTATATTGCTAACTATGTCATTAAATAAAATATACAAAGATCCAATATTAAGTCTATGATACCACCTAAGCTTTGGGATGCTTGGATCCCCAAGATTTTAATTTCTATTATATTGATAAAGAAACACACCATGCAATTCTAGATTTAGGATCTAGTGTTTCTATCATATCTAAAAAGCTATTTGAATTACTTAATCTAAAATATATGAAAATTGCTCTATTGATTTATTACTTGTTGATGATTCAACCAAAAAGGCTTTTGAAAGAGTTAATGATGTAATGGTTGAATTTCATATGACATATGTGCCTGTTGATTGTAGAAATACCTCTAGTCCTATAATCTTTGGGATACCTTTTCTGAGAACAACATGAGCTATCATTTATTATAAAGAAGGGAATGTAAAATTCCAATTTCCACACAAGAAATTTATGGAGCACTTTCCAAGGAATAAGTAGGTAGCACCATTTAATCTACCACATAATTTCCATGACACTTGAAACAAGTAAGTAAGCCTAACTATATGACTATAAACAA
This sequence comes from Lolium rigidum, assembly GCF_022539505.1. NCBI lineage: Eukaryota > Viridiplantae > Streptophyta > Magnoliopsida > Poales > Poaceae > Lolium > Lolium rigidum. The sequence goes on along the minus strand of NC_061512.1, from coordinate 188,812,600 downwards.
AGCGCTTTACGGGAGGCAACCCAAGATGTTTTTATATATGGTTTTTTATACATACTTGATGTAGCATGTTAGTTTATTTTAGTTTACTTTCTAGTTTCTAAATAAAGTATCAAGTTTTTACCCATTTAGATGTTTAAACTTGCAAACATAATATGGACTTGTCGTTTTCTGCGCTACACTTATTAGTGGACGATTTTTATGATTTTTTTGGTAAATTTTAAAATCTTCATAAATTCACAGTAGCTGATACTTTTCATCCTATATATTCACGTAAATTTTCTAAAATTCTTGACATGTCTAAGTCGCATTAAAAATTCAGTTTTGTTGCAGCAAAAATTCTGGACATATTCTGTCTTTCAATGTTAGATCCATTATTTTGAGTATCAAAATGATTGTTTGCTTGGGAATTTTGATATGATATAATGAGTAGAATATTATATGCTCTCTGGTTCATGAATATATAATTTTATTTTTGATACAAACAATAACAAACATGATTTCTTTGTACCTCTAATGTCACCCCATAGAAAAGAATGAGAAGAAAAGTTTGTGTTGAAGTTTTTTCAGAGGGAATGGAGGAATATCACACTAAGATAAATTCAATTATGGTGAATATCATAAGATTGGGGATACCCATGACACCCCACTGGCCTCATTTGAAAACTCCTAGTTTGAGCATCTCTAAACTCTATTTTTTAAGTAACATAGAATTTTCGCAAAAGCTTGAAGCGTCATTGTTTTATTTGTGTCTAGTTTTGCTTTTGAAATGAAAGGACCATAATATTAGATGTTCATAATGCATATGAATGATCCAAACTCTATTATCTCTTAATGATCAAATAAAATTAAGTTGCATGATTATAAAAGAAAAGGAGGAATGCCTAAAGTTGAAATTTATTTTGTGTATGGTATTCTAGTTTCACATGCTCTATTGAGTGATGATTTGCTATGTGCCTTATTCACTTCTACTTATTACTAGTATACATAGATGTTTAATTTTAAGTATCATTGTTTGATGATGAATGAATAGCTGTATGGATACTATTGCATGCTTTTAGACCTCTTGCTAGCCAAAAAAATTGAATTCTTACACAAGCATAGGCTTGTTTCCAAGCTCAACTCAAATCCAATGTCTATCATACCTACCTATATATCTCTTGCTATTCCAAGTATAATGTGTTTTTTATGCCTCCAACCTTTTCAAAATATCATTTTTTGTAATTTAAAGCTCATAAGAAAGTAGGGTTTGGAAGGAAAATACCGCTATGCATGTTGTGGGTTTGAATAATTATGGGTAATGAGCCTGACCATAACCACGCTTACTGGGGAAGTCTTTCAATATTGCACCATCAGGGTATTGCACCCTGCGTTGATCATCATTTTTTTGTTGACGTTTATCTCTTGTGAAATAAGTGGAGGTTATAAAGAGTAAGTATGCATGCATGTTAGAGAAGAGCAATGGGCCGCTAATGGAAGCCATGCCTAATCAAGGTGAAAATTTCGGCAAAGAGCATCCTCAATAGGAAGAGTGAAAAAAAGAAAGAAAAAGAGTTACTGAAAAGAGAGAGAGAGAGAGAGAGAGTGGAAAAAGAAAAAAGAGTTAGATAAAAAAGTGAGAGAGAGTTAGAGAGGATGTTCAACGCCTATTGTTCATGTTGTCGTAAGGATGGCTTATAGTTGAGATACCCATATCCTTTGGTCTTTTCTACAGGCGGCATGAAGGCACACCGTTGCGATACTTGGTTGAAACATGTGTGTTGAAAATCACTATATATGGCCCTGAAGAGTTCTCGGGAGGAGAGCGCCGCGTGAAGACGAAACACGAAAACGGTGGCTGCGGATGCGAAGATTGGAGGGTTAACTCCGCCGGGATCACCGCCGGAGGGATCTCCACCTTCTCCAACGTCTTCATCGTCATCAACATGATCACGGGGAGTAGTACACCTCTGGACTACAGTTTGTGGCAGTAGCTTCATCTATTTGTCTCATGTTCTTCATAGTGTTCTTAGTGCCATATGAGCTGCCCTACATGATTATGGCCATATTTGTAATACCTATGTGGTGGATCCTTATTCTATTATATTGTGCTATGAGATATGATCATATTATGTGCAAGATGTATTGATAGATGCATATTATGTACCCCATTCTTAAGTATTTGTTTTGAACCAACTTTTATAAAAGAGCGTGTATGGGGTGATGTCTGTATTAGATGGAGTAGCATGGTTTTAGTGATTGAATAGTGACAACAAATTCATAATGTAGTATGGTTTTTTCCTTTTCTATTGCTACCTCACTAGGGATAAAGTGAATGCATGTGTTATGTTCACCATGTGACAAAAGTGATGATCGTGTTTGTTCAACGTAGCATATTTGATATTCAAACATCATGTCAAAATAATTATGACTATGCTCTGTTAATTCTTAATACAAGATTGCATGGAGTTTCCCTTTCTTGTGGAGTATAAGAGAGATGTGTTGCATCATCTCTATGGTACGACATGATGCACATATGAATGTGTATCTTTCACATGTTATTATTTTGCATCTTCATATCTTATTGATAAATTATTATTCTCTACAGCAACTTAAAAGAGAGAATAGTCAAGTGAACCTATGAACCCGGTCCACTTTTGATCATAAGAAACACCTTTATATTGCTTTTATCTTGTTTTCTATTTGATGTATTATTTTAATCTGAAAATACAAAAATATTTACTTTTCCTATTTGCATCCAAAACCCCAAAAATAATCAACCCTTTTACTATCTTTACTTTGTTACTTTATTTTATATAGTTTTACTTGTTTTATTATTACTTATGTTTTATTTACATACGCGAAACCTTGTGCTTGACAACCACGCGGTGGAGTTGGAGACACAAGGCTTTATTTTACTTTGTAGGATTGCTAGAAGAAGAGAGGGAGAGACAACTCTTTGCTCAGTTCCCCGAGAGTTTGATATAAATCCTCGAGTCACCCAGGACCGTACCGCATGCATGTGCAGCCTGTTCGACTGCACAGGGCCTCCCGATTTAGAGGGCCTCCAAATTAATATGTCAAACTAGTACTCTAATGACCGATTTTGTTTAATTGGACCTTAATGAATTCGATGAGAGATTCTACAGAGTACTATACTCCATTAAGGTAGTACTAGTGCTTAGAAAATTTGCAATCGCATTAACTCCAAAGGCCCCCAAGCCACCCACGCCTCTTGACCCGTATCTTTTCTTTCTCTTCCATCGCGAGTGCAGCTAATTCAGTTAGTCTTCCAATAAATATTAAGATTTTGTCTCAAGAATTTTTATGAAGAACTAATTGAAGATTCATTTTAGAAAGATGTCACGTTTTGACAAAAAAATAGCACTTTTGAATTCTTAGATTTTTTTTCACATGATGCACTTCTTTTAATCTATTTTACCACATACTATGTCCATTCCTATAAATAAGACACACACATATTTCAATGTGAACCTTGACCAAATAAATATGACAACAATATCACGATCATATAATACATAAGGAACATTGTTAGAATCGTGTTGGAAAATACTTTCTAATGATATCAGTTTTATATCAAATATTTTTTATATACTTCATCCTGAAAAATATGTTTCAACTTCATCAAAACTTGCATGTATCTACAAACTAAACTCATCTAAATACATGTATATCTAGATAAAATTGAAACATCATTTTTAAATAGAGAGACATAGATTAATATTTTGTCGAAGATAAAATACGAAAAACAAGGGCGCATTGTTTATTGAAATGGAGTGAGTAGTATATATAAAATCATCTTAGTTTCCAATGATCATGTTGAGGGCGTCTATTTCTTGTTTTGCTCAGGGCCTCCGTATTATCAGGTACGGCCCTGGAGTCACCCTTGGGGGGAAATTGCTTCCTGGACTACACACTCTGCACTTAGAGTCCCAACGTTTCAAGAGTTTTTGCTTGTGTTGTAAAGCTCCATCAACGGGTTGAGCAACCCTCGAAAGACTCTTTCTGCTAATTCTACTGGTAAGAGGAATATGACCTGGGCAAATCGCCGAGTGAAGTAATGCAAGCTCTCGCGCGTTCTCTAACGGACTTCGAGAAGGTTGCTATAGTTGACCCTTCACTGCTGCTCCCCTTGTCATGGCGCACCCCTCGGCGCCTATCTTGGACGGGATGATGACATGATATTCCCACACACCAAGGTAAAGTGGTTTGAGCATGGATATGATGGCGAACAGAGTTTGCGTAGCTTGCGCCGCCTACCTGGGGCGCTAGATGTCATGTCGTGAATTTCGACACCGGGTAATAGATCTCCCCTTTAATTTAGGGGGGAGGAGGGCACGCAGAGCTGAGCGAGCTCGACCGACGGGCGATACGATGCACACAGTCACACAAATACATGTGTTTTACCCAGGTTTACGCCGTTGTGCGAAATCCTACCTCTTGCAACTATGATGTTGATGGTGGATCTCAACTGATACATGGTTTGTTTTTAGGCAAGGAGTAGCTAGTTTCTTCCCTCATAAGCCTTCTTCTCCCCTCCCTTCCTTCGGTGTGGCCCTCCTTTTATAATGGAAAGAAGCAACCACATGTGTCATTTCCACGTGGCGATGCGCCTTGTGCATGGATTCAACATAGCAGTGCCGAGCAGTAGTCTGGGTGAGTAGACTGCACATGGTGCATCGCTTTTCCTCGGAGGAGGTTTTGTCCCATCACTCCGACTTATCTCTCAAAGTCGAGTGTCGGGTGGGATTGCTACTTTCCACGGGCTCTGCTACCGGGGGAGAGGCCTCACGATTACCGCCGGAGTCATCCGGGCCTCCTTGGAGACGAAGAAAGCCCCACGTACTAGCCCTCCTAACCACAGAAGGAGTTGTCTTCTCTTTGTCCTTCATGCTGCCCGGGCAGGTATCCGGGCCTTCCAACTCAATCTGCCGTGCTACACCGGGGGGGGTCCGCTGGAGGCAGCACCATGGAAGGGGTTGTCTTCACTTGGTCGTTCTTGGTGCCTGGGCCAGGTATCTGGGCCTTCCAAATCAAACCGTCATGTCGTTCCACTGCCCACGCGGCGTACATGGGCAGCCTAGATCGCCACCCTACTTGGGTGTCTTTACAGGGACCCCATTTTCCCTGGAGACGACAAATTCTGTAAGGGCAACACAAGCAAAAAAACATTCAGAACCACCACAGTTTGTCTACGAACAGGGAAGAAGACCTCATCCTTCGATCTTTGCCGCGATCCTTCTCCTCGTGATCCTTCATTCCACCATCAGCATCACCACAGAGAGAGAGGGAGAGAGAAAGATTCATCTTTATAAGAACTAGGGTTGTAAACACTATTCAAATTCGAGACTCGAGATTGGATTTGGTTTGATCTTATTTGTGCCCCGCTATGGTAATATTGAGATGAACTCCTTTAAAAATATTATTATGTCTTTGTACAATTCTCCTCTCATGTGCAAGCACATCTTCTTGGAGTGGGAGATGTAGGGGATTGGTGAGATGTGATGTGCCTATTACTATTTTCATCCATTTGTGAAAGCTATATTTATTATTACTTATGATATTGATTATCTATGGTTTTCTTAATGCATGTTATCTAAATAAGGGCCCAGACAACATGATCTAGGGATATGCATAGATGAACATTTATTGTCTAGAAACTCCACGACCTCTTAGTGATAGTGGAGATATCAAAGAGAAGTGAACCCAACTTGAGAAGAATGAGGAACCATTAACCTTAATTTGTTGGTCTGGTCATATGACCTTAATAATTATGTTGGCTATTGCTTATGGCAGCTGCTAATTGGACAATAGTGTTTATATATAGATCCCAACATGAAGGAGATAGATGACTTAAGGGTTGCTCACCTACTTGTATCCTAATATACAAACATAACTTTCACATACTAACTGCATTGATATATCGTCCGTATGGCACACTCACTATCACCATGAACTGAATCTCTCCCCACCTGACCTCTCATCTGCAGGAAACTCCAAACAAAATCGGTTACTTCATTTTCGATACTATTTACTCTTTATATTTATGCTCAATAAGTTTTCAACCTACTCACCACCTCTACCTTCACACTTTCAGTAAATTCACTTAGGACAACGTGACACCTTGGGTGCGGCAGAAACGTCAAAAAACAATATTTGGCCTTCTTTCTCTCAGTGGGTTCGATATAAAACTAGAAAAATACTTCTATGGATTTATGCTCTGACGAACCTGTGTTCTTGAACGCCATGAAGCTATTTTCTAGCACCGTTTATAGGGAGGTAAAGTGCCAATTATTGTTTCTTACATGGTAAGTGTTGAATCACAAATGATCTATTTTCAAGACAGAGGCTCTGGAAAAACTATTTACCTAGATATCTTGAGCGTATACCCAACACTAAACCTGACCAAACCATAACAAGTCTATTTAGATCAAACACTTTTGATATAAATTCTTGATGTCGAGGTTAAATATCACCCAGGAAAAGGAGAAAACTTTTAGGGAGTATGGAGCTCCATCTGCACATGTTATTAAAGCCCCTATAGCTATTCTTGAGATACGTGCTAGTGAATTCAGTATTAGTGTAAAACTTATCTGCCAAGCGTAGGAAACAACCTTTTCAGTGAAGATCTAAGTTTGCATCTAGACATGTTCTACCTTTTATGCCATACTTTTAAGCCTAAATAAATCCCAATAGATGCCATGTTATTAAGACTTTTCCGATGGTCATTGAAAGGTAAGGATTATGATTGGTTACGGTCATTGCCTCATAATTACATCAGAAGTTAGGAACAATGTTGTAATGCATTCATGTTAGGATTCACTTCTATGGCTAAGAAAATGTAGGCAAGGAAAGATATAACCGACTTTAGCCAACAAGATGGGGAGAGGTTTTCGCGAGCTTGGGGGGAGATTTTCCATAATTCTCGAGTTCACACCCAATCATGGATTTCATAATCACGTGATTTATCATTCTTTCGATTTGGGATGAATAGTGAATCTATACAAAAGTTTGACGGAAGCGCACAAGGAGTATTCAAGAATTTGAATCTTGAAGAAGGGAAATCACTCATGCAAGCCATAGCTCTCAATGAAGAACAATATTACAATGCGCCTCCAAGGTAAAACAAAGAGGTATCTATCCTTTAAGTTTCGAAGATATGAATGATGCAAGAAATGATATGATTACTCTTGGTAAAACTGTTGATGAAATAAAAGGTAAAATCATGAACCTCGCAGAGCAATATGAAGAAGAATATATGATTAATTCTCCTAGATTTGCACCATTTTAAGTTTGCACAAGAAACATGGCAAAATGGTGTTCATGAATGGTTAGAACGTCAGGATAAATCTATAACACAGCTTGTAATTGAAATAGATGAGACTGGGCATACTACTATACAATAAAAAGTGCATTCTCAAATGTTTAACACCCAATATGAACAAATAGCTAAAACTCAATCTCTTTTGCTCGACAAAGCATATCGAATTGTATCTACTAACATTGTTACTAGAGCAAGTTCTCAGGTACACAAACCGCCAGGATAAAAATGGTGGGATGAAGATCAGGCACAAAAAGAGAAAGATACACAAGAAATGAGTGAAGAAGAGGAGAACCTATTCGATCCTCAATATGATATCCAGCTTCAGGCTCGTGAAAAATAAAATCTACAAGCCAAGGAGGGGTAAGAAAAAGAAATTGGGGAAGAAGAACTAAATGACTCTGACGCTGAGACAATTGATGAAAATCAAAAGGAAGATAAGCCCAACCAACAAAGGGAAGAAGTGGCTTCCGTGAAGGAAAAGCGAGGCAAGCAGCCTCAGAAAGAAGAAAAAGGGCCTTCATTTTGCCCAGGACGTTTAGAGAATCGTAAAGAGGAAGACTTGTATAAATATTTGGTAAAGAATTACAAAACCTTAATTTACTATTTCATTTAACTGATTCTATTAGAGTTCCTACTTATCAAAAGTTTTTACGAGACATCCTTAACAAGAACACTCTATCTATAAATTCTTTTAGCATTGCATGGCTATGTACTGATACGTGGATTTTGTATCATCATATTAGCACCATATAGGACTAGTTATTATGGTTATTTGCATTGTCTTAGCATTATTCATGCATTTTTAGATGACTTCCGGGACTTCCCTATAAAGTCTATTTTATTGGTATTTAATTTCTGGGAGGCAGAAACCTCCTTTTTCATATTTTGTTGTTTTAGGGACCTTCCAGACATCAATTAATTTGAGGAAAAACCTCACGGAAGTATTTTCGCGAGGAGAAGGACACTCATCTTTGAAAGCACGCAAGGGGGGCCATCAAGACCAAGAGGCACCATACGGCGCCACCCCACCTATAGGCCGCGCCACCCAGGCACTTGGGGCCCTCGAGCATCGTATCGGCCCTCCTTTTTATGGACGCCTCCATTTTGCTAGAAAACATACGCCATATTTTTCACACGATTTGTTGAGGCGACGGTAGAGGTGAAAGTCCTCTCCTACTCCGGGAGAGGGCAGATCCTACTGCTCTGAGCACTCCGGAGTGGGGGAAATCGAAGCCATCGTCATCACCACTCCCCTGGCCCTTGGCGTGTGGGAGTCATGTACATTAACATCTACATCAACACCATCTGCATCTCCAGGATCCACCTTATTCCCCTCATAGTTTGTTGTAGATTGAACCCTAGATATTGTGTAAGTGCTATTTGTTTGATTGTGATTGACAACTTGTCTCTATTTATAGGTGAAGTTATATTCTCAGATTGTGTTGTAACCCATATGCCACTGATCCGTATGTCGTTTCACCGCTGTGAGTAGTCCTCCATGTTTCTCAGGGCATAGGATGAATTGGTTATGATTTCTATATAGTATGCAATGAGTATTTGGTCAAGTTTTAATCTTTATATGTGGTTATTATGGTAATGTGCGAACATCGACTACATGTTACTTCACTTTTATGGGATCATGGGGCCGCACCTTAGAGTGATGAGAGGGGGAGGAAGGGACGGAAGGACAGAAACCGTTTTCCAATTCTTTGAGTTGTAATAGGGAGATTTATATCAAGGACATTAGAACTTACTGCTGTGGTCGGACATTTATGTCTTAATGATTCCTGAGTTAGTTCATTAATTTGAGGTACCAATCACAAGGGGTGTGTTTGATCATACATATGGCTGCACCCAATTTAGGCTCCATCCGGCGAGAATGAAACTTGACGAGATGCTTACCATGCTGTTTAGAAATCTAAATGCTGAGTAAATCCATGTCTTCCTTGGGAACATTTGTCTTATATAAGTACACACACATTCAATTGAGCTTGCCCTCTGCTGAATACAGGATTAGACTTTCTCTGAAAAGAGCATTTATTTTGTCGCTATTTTCTTTCAGTAATTTACTTTTCCTGCAAATTTTATACCCCAAATACAAAACCTTTGCAACTTTCATTATTTTCCTGCACGTTTACTAATAAATACCTTAAGCTCCATGTGGGTTCAACAACCTTTTCTTATTTAAAGTTAATACAATTGATCTCCTACACTTGGGAGACATAATGTACACACTTGTGTATCTTTGCAAATGGCTAACAAATCAATGAAACAACCCATTAAAATGGTAGAAGATGTTCTGATAAGAATAGGAAAACATATGATTTCCACTTAGTTTATTATACTTGATATGCCTGAAAATGTTAACCTAGCAATTATTTTGGGAAGACCTTTCCTTAGCACTGCATGAACCTATGTTGACTGCACAGAAGGAAAGATCGTCTTCAAAATATATGATGAAGAATCGTAAGGTATTTTCCTAAGAAGAACGGGAATAATGGAAGGTACATACCACCAGGCAAGAGAACAAATATGTCCAGTGTTCACAATGAAGGACACTCCAAGGTATGTTTACCAGCTTGAGAAATTTCAAATAGTTGAGCTATGCAACTTTAAAGGAAGCGCTTAATGGGAGGAGCCCCATCATTTATATTTATATATAATAATAATAAGAGAATAATTTCCAATGTGCTGGAAGAAATTACTGTTTTAGAGTGAAGAATATACCAACGAGGATGATTATTGGAAAAAGTGAAGAAAGAAAGAATTAAAAGACAAGCAACACGAGTTCTAACGAGCAGAGGTATGGTCATCATGACCGTACGACATGAATGTACCGATGTTGTAATGAGACTCCTGTAAATTCGTCGATTTCACATAACAGAAAACGACCGCTGGTACGGCGAGGTGCCCCCACACACCACGCGACCATACCATACCCATAAGGGGCGGCAAAAATTCTAAGTGAAAACTCACTGGAAGCTCACGAGCAGAAGTAACTGTACCGTCCAACCGTACAGAAGTCGTGGATAAAACAACATTTTTCGGAGAAAATTTAACGAGCCATGGGACGGGCATGTTCTGTGTACCACGTGCTCGTAACACAGACCGACTCAGGTAAGTAACTCTAGATCGATTCCCAGTTACCTCTTAACAAGAGATGGTACGGGCGAGCGTGATCGTACCTCGCGCTCGTACCACCCCTATTGTGCTTTAAGAAGACATGGTGGTTGGTTTGGGTCTCAAACCGGCCGCCATTCTCTGTGTTTCTCTCTCAACTCTGAAACCGTAATCCCTATATCCACCTAGACGTCATCGATTTCGTTCGTTCAAGTTGGGGAATCTTCACATCAGTGCATTTCTCACCCGATTCTTGTGCTATTTTCTTCGATCCATGGTGAAATATCTCACATTGATCTCCTAGATGAACTATTATTATTTGTCGATTCCCGTTGGTTATGAACGTTACGATTAAAATTTTTTTTTTGCATGGAACCGTTTTTGAATCAAATAAGACTCACATGCCCAAAAAAATCTATCAAAGTTTTGTAGAATTTGCACAATGAGCTCATTGTTGAAAAAGACCTTCGAGGGCGGCTGATGCCCACAAGTATAGGGGGTCACTTAAAGCTTCGATGGGAAGTATTATCTGAATTTATAGTTCGACTCAAGGAAAACACAACAATACTTGTAGGAATTTAGCAATTGAGGCATCACTCTCAATCACACATGTGTATCAATCAATATTCTCAAAAATGAAATGGTGATTGCAACAGTTGAATCAGAGCAGTAAAACAAAACAGTAAACAATAGCAGCATATTTCCAGTGTTTATCGGAAATAGTGAACTTGTAACTTCAGTGGCTAAAAGTGTAGGCATGAGGTGATAGTGGAGTGTTGCATGAATAAAACTGATCATATAATAAATATGAATGGTGATTGCAACAGTTGAATCAGAGCAGTAAAACAAAACAGTAAACAATAGCAACATATTTCCAGTGTTTATCGGAAATAGTGAACTTGTAACTTCAGTGGCTAAAAGTGTAGGCATGAGGTGATAGTGGAGTGTTGCATGAATAAAACTGATCATATAATAAATATGATAAATAGGAAAAAACCCTAATGCTCTCGCGCCGCTCCCGCGAGCGGCCGGGAGCCCGTGGCGGCGCTCTTCCCCGACCCCCCTCCCCTCCCCCTCCGTCTCGCCGCCGCCAGAGGGCGTCGCCGGGCGAAGCCCGCGCGGCGCCGGGGCCCCCCTCTCCCTCGCGCGGTGGTGGCGGCGCGGGCCGTCCGCTGCCGGTGAGGGCGCCGCGCTGGGCGTCGGGCGTGGCGGCGCGGAGCTCCGGCGTCGGCGTGGAGACGGCGCATCCCTTGGCGTGCTCGCGGCGGTGGTACCTCCCCGGAGCGACCTCGACGGCGGGCGGCGCGGCCTCTGCCCTGGTGGTCTGGTGGAGACGACGGCGGCGCGGATGACGACCGGCTCGGCGGGATGTATGGCCGGCGGCGGAGCGCCTGCTCGGGCTCGACGTGGAGGCCGCCTGGTGCGGTGGTGGCGGCTCCTTGGGCCTCCGCGGGTGCGGACCAAGGCAGGGGCCTGATCCCCTTCGAGCCGTCTTCGTCCCAGATCTGCTGGCGCCGACAGCCATGGGGGCTGAAGGTGGCCTCTTTCGCAGGTTCGGCTCGGATCTCCTCGCGTCTTGCTTCGGTGGTGCTGGTTGCGGCGGCCGGCCTGCGCCTTGGTTGGTGGTCGATGGCCACTCGACGTTGACCTTTGCTCTCCCCTAGGTTGCCAGTTTGCAGAGGTGGGACGCCGGGGCAGTGGCCCCGGACGGTGGGAGTTCTGCTGGTTGGCGGGCGAGCCAGAGACTCGGGTGCTGGTCGGGAGCCTCGGCCGTGTGGACGGCGTGGTTCCGGCGAGCCACATGCTGTGTCAGCGGGGCGGATGTTGCTACGGCGGCGACCGCTCCCTGTGTGGATGGGCAGAGTGCTAGTGCCGGGGGAAACCCTTGCCCGTTTGGGCCACGACGGCGACGTCCGTGGACGTCGTTCCCTTGTTGAAGGCGTCGGTGGGGCGGCGCTCGGTTCAGCCACGACCTCCGGGTGAAAACCCAAGATCTTTGGATCGGGCGGTAGTGACGCTTTGGCGCCGTGCTCTTCTTTAAGATGCCGCCTTGGAGTTCATGGCGTGTGGCTCTCCGTTGGTTGTGCGGCGGAGGTGCGGTGCCTCTTGGTGTTGGCTCTTCGTCTAGCGATCCTCGGCAAAGCTTGCTTCGTGCCCTTCCCTTGTCGAGCTTCCTTGGCGCTGCTGTTTGGTTTGTGAGCATCGAGGGTTGGCCCCCGGTGGTGGTCGGCTTCCGGTGGCGTTTCTGCGTCGGAGGAGTGTTGTTGAGGCGCGCGTGAAAATGGCTCGCTCTCGGGTGAGCTCCGGCCCGACACTGTAGACTCCTGCTCTTCTCCGAGTCTCGTAGGCGCTTTGGCTAATTTCGTTGATCACGCCTCCGGCTGTAGCTTCTTCGGTAGTTCGTGTGGGTGTGTGGTGTCATTTTGTAAGCTGGGTTCAGCACTATGTATCTTTCTCGCCGTTGGTGGCTTTGTTAATTCAAAGTTGGGCACTTGAGTGCCTTTTATCTAAAAAAAATCATATAATAAATAATATGGTGTTCATCTCTCACTCCATTGTGTGTAGGTATGCGCTCCAAATATAGTTATGCGTAGTAACCAAGAGAATTTGCACAATATCTATAGTCATACCTGCCCATTTCACCGGGGCCAACTTGAAACTACAGGTAATTAAGGTCTACCCTTTCGAATATCCCGAAATAATTTATTAGCACTCCATGAACACACAATATACTCAAACTACCACATATTCCCCTCGTTTTCCCTAACTGTCACTTTAGGGTTCGTAGGTTAATGAAAATAGTAGGTAATACCCTTTGCAGATAAAAACCAAACACATATATGATAGATCAATAAAAGTTTGGCACTCAAATCATGTCTCACGGGCCCTATTAATAAGCAATGAACATAGCACAAGTGCATCAACATAATACGAGAATATCATCAAGATAAACACCTCAAATCTAGATACATATGCATGATTACATGATCAATCTCATCCGATCCCCATCCACCTCACATGCCTAAAGAGAACTACTCACCATGGTGTTGTAGAGTGAACACATGGTTGATGGAGACGGTGTTGAAGATGGCGTCGAAATCCCCCTCTCCGACGTGGAGAGCAAGATCAATCAGATTCTCGAAACAAAGATCGTGGTGGTGGCAGTGCTCTATTTCGTGAAAATCTCAATGTTTCTAGCCAGATAGTTTTTTAGGGTATATAAGGGGGTACGTGAAAGGAGGCGTCAAGGCGACGTCCGAGGCCCAAATAGGCATAGGTGGCGTGCCCTACATAGGGGCCCGCTCCACCAGCCCTAGTTCCGTCCTATTGATCTCCTTGTGACCCACTTCAGTTCATTTTGTTCATCTCGGAAATTCTGAAGCGTGGCCTCTGACCTTGCCCTTTTTTGATTACCTTAGCTCCTATAATGTCCAAAATACTAACATAATGTTTTGTTTGCCAAACAGAGTTAAACCAAAATAAAGACTTTATAGGAAATTCTCATAAATCATCTAAAAATGCACAAGTAATAATATATTAATGCAAATAACAGTGTAAACTAATTTTATAAGTTGCTATTATGATGATACAAAATGCACGTATCAGCGGCTCAAAGAAGAGGAGGGCCAGCGATGCTAGGGATCTCACCAATCAGCATGTACTACGCCAAGGTCTTGGCGAGAGATGTCATACTTACGAAGTGGGTTGACGCGACCTTCCTATCAAGGACGGGTCTCGCCATCGACTTCAAGATGATGGTCAATCGCTCAGGGCTTTGGGCATTCTCGAAGCTCCGCTAGGACACCTACGCTAGCATCACCCACGAGTTCATATCCAACTTCGAGGACAACATCCGTGAAGCTTCTGTTAACTAATGGGTCAACTTTTCTATCGCCAAGGAACGTTGAAAAGTATATTCGCATGAGTTTTGCGACATGTTGGACTTTCCTCATGATGGGTAAGTTGGACAAAATATTTATAGTGAATTGTAGTGGATGCCTAACACCTGGGATAGAGTTTCAGTCCACCGGGAGAGGGAGTATCTTCGTAGGAAGATCATTACAATTATAACCCCACCATTCGTTATTTGGCATATTTTCTTAGCAACTCCATATTTGGGCAGGGTGACACGGGATGCATGATCAGCCCTGACGTTTGCGTTATTCACCAAGCTTTGTTTTGGAATAACCAAATACCAAAGACAAACCTTGGTTCACTTTTGTACTCACACTTTCGCCGGTGAGGTCGGCTCCCAATGGTGCTATTCGTTGTGGTGGGTTGGTCACCTACATTTATTACATCGAGAACATCCACTTGCCCCAAATGACCGCCGTTGCAGGTGCTACGATCATGGACGAACCTTACATGACCTCTTGTCGCTTTTGGGGGTTTATAAGTTCGACCGTAATATTCATTTTTAATTCTATTTATGAGCCTATCCAATTGCCTCAAGAGAAAGAAGTGCTCCCGTTTTCGCAAGTTTTTTGTGCGGCTGGCAGGATTACCTGGGTTTTAACCCCATAGGAGATGCATGTGGCAAGGATTGCGATAGGTAGAGAGCTATCTTCCACGGAAGAAGGGGAATTAAGAGGACAACTCCTAGGAGCAACAAGCAGGAACCAGGATTGGTCACAGTCTGGGCATGCGTGGGGGTGAGTGGCAACTTCATCCAATCCCACCACACTACCAGGCCCCTGATCATGGCCACCAATACGCCCCCTATGCGCAGTTCGAGGCGTTCGTGCATGAAGTTAGGAATGTTAGGGAGACTCTACAGTAAGTGGTCACCAATGTCGATGTCCTCTCCCATAATTCCTCCAAATTCATGACCAAGTTCAACCCCAACTTTTAGTATGCGCCACCATCACACAGCCCGGATACGACCAATAGACCAAGTTAGGACAAAAACGTAAGCGTCGGTGAGGTTAATGTTAGCACCCATTTTTGTCCTCCCGTCGACCAAAGCAAGCTAGAACCGTTGAAGCTGAAGAAGCCGCATGGAGTAGTCGGATTAGTAAGATGCTTCAGTCCTTAGGCGGATCCATGGTATCTTTCATCCCAAGGCGAATACATCATCTTATGCTCATGAAGGATGAAGACCAAATTATATAAGTTAGAATTTGGTCACTCAAGATCAAAGGTGGAATTTTGCCAACTTAGCTCACATGGAATATCCTCAAGATGATCTCATATGAAAAAGTGGCCAACACTTTAGTCCCAAGAAAGGCTTCCTTAGGGTAGTCCCGGTTGGTATTACCAACCGGGACTAAAGATTCCAAACGAACCGGGACTAAAGGTTGCGCTGTTTAAACCGGGACTAAAGGTTGCGCTGTTTAAACCGGGACTAATGTGACCCATTAGCTCCCATGGGTGCTGGAAGAAAGCCCTATTTTCTACTAGTGCATGTTTGCCGTAGAGGATAACAGTTAATTGATACAATTTTAATGGCATAAATACTATAGGTGCACCATTCGAGTTATACCAATTTGTTAGTTTAAATAACAATGATCATGTGTTTTGCGCAAATTTTGTAGTTTATGGTATACCATGATATTTTCAAATGCATACAAGATTGAATGTTGAAAAGTGCATTCGAAACACGGCTTGGTGCAGCAGTATACGATACATGGTCTAATTAAATGATTAAATTATTTTTTCAATAATAGATGTTTTTATTACTTAAAAAGTTTAAGCATTATACGTGGCCTCTGCACAACTAAAATGCACACAGCTGATCGAATCCAAAGTAACAAAAGCGAAAAAAAGGAATAACACACTACAAAAGATTCTCCAAGAGATAATGTAGGCACCTATGTTGACGGTGCTCCAATCTGGAGATTAGTTGCCAACCATGTTGGATAAAAATAACCCTCACCGTGTCCTCTAACAGTGCAGATATCTTCATAAATAGGTCACAATTTCCGCACGCTATAAAGACGACCATGAATGGAGCAAAGTCGTCCACCAGTAAATAACCTGCATGAGAGAAATATTTTTATCATTGAAAATATTGTCCTTTAAAATGTCCATATCGACCAGATAACGGAAAGCACTCCCGCCATCATGAGTAATTTAAATCTGTGATCCTCAATATTTAGCTAGTTGCTGAATATATTTGCAACACTGGTTGGCGGGTATAAGGTCGAACCAAGTTGAATGACTAGCCATATAGATCTAGCAAATATACATTAGAAGAGTAAGTGTTTAGTGGTGTCGTCATTATGAAAGAACACACATTTTTTTTACTTGTGTGCCAATTATTTTTTACAAGGTTATCTTTGGTGAATATAACACCTTTATGAAGATACCATGTGAAAATTTTAGTCTTCAACGGTATTTTCACTTTACAGACTTTGTTGATGTTATCGACTGTCACATCCAGATTTACTAAAGCTCCATACATAGAGTATATGGATAATTTTCCACTCTCATATTGATTCCATTGAAATTCGTTAGCCCCTTGCGTTAATTAGATCAAAACCAAGTGCTGCAGCAAGGCGTTCCATGAAGCAAGTCTAGGTCCAACAAGATCTCTTCTGAACATCACATTCTGTGGGAAAGATGCCAACACCTTAGCAATTGTAGCTCCCTTATGACGGGCAATTAATGTTGTACAGAGTTGGATATTGTTCTCGAACCGTAGGATTACCAAGCCACTCATCCTCCTAAAATCTAATTTTCAAACCATTTTTAATTGTGAAGGAACCATATAGAAAGAAGTGAGCTTTGTCGCCATAAGACTAGGCTAGAAGTATGAGTCACCAGGTTTCGGGAGAAAACACTAGAGCCAATATATTTTCCCCTTAGGAGATTCTGCCAAACCCCTTCTTCTATCAATAACTTGAAAAATCATTTAGCCAGGATAGCTCTATTCTTGACCTCAAGGTCATGTATTCCGAGCCCTCCCTGATCTTTAGGATGGCATACTAAATTATATTTAGCTTGTTGATATTAGTTTTTCTCACTATCACATTGCCAAAAGAATCTTGATCGAAAATAGTCTAACTTTTGATTAACTTACGATGGCATATGAGTTTTTTTTTTCGATAAAGGGAATATATTAATATCGAAGGATATCACCCAGCCTCTGCAACAACACTATACCCTATTGGTAGTACAGATGACACAAAAAAAGGAAAATAAAACTAAGAGAAGAAAAAATCCTGCTACGGTATTCTAGCCCTAGCAGCAACAGTACATCAACCACCAAGACAATACCTGAATTGCAGGCTCTCCAAAAGCGATACCTTCAAGAAGGGCACAGTGCACAAGCGCCATCGTCGCCCCGATCGAAAGATCTTAAGTTTTCACCCTGAAGATAGTCCCCACTCTCAAAACAATATCTTCAACAAGGCCATTGCCAGGCACAACCAATTAAGGTCAGACCATAGATTTTCACCATGAGAGGTAAGACTCTGTACTTCACTTGTGATGCCGCCCACACTTGCATACTGATGCTGCGAAACCCAGAATGCCAAGCAAGTTCCTGAACAACATAGAGACTCGAACCTCCATCGCTAGTCCTCGAATTCGGCCTTCATAATATTATTTGCCTCTCATTTCACCATGGACCAGAAAGTTATGATGGCAACATAGAACAGAGCTTCGCGCCGCTCCCTCCAGAACCAAACGGTCGACATAAAAGCACGGGTGCGCATGACCGAATACCACCCGATCCAGCAAACTCCAGGCATATGTGCACTGTTACATTTGGCGGCGGAGCCTTCCGAAACTCAACACTCCAGCCAAAACCAAAGGACCTGCATCAATTAGATCTTCGTCTTGGCGCGAGAGGAACCCTAGGACAGCCACCTTTATTCAACCCATGCGAGCAGCCCCCACTCTACCCGCCAACACCCTTCTCGAACTTCCGCACCAAACCCAACCGGCGGCCATGGGCCATCAGCAGGAAAGGAGGTGGCAGCACAGTGACGACCCTCGACCGGATCCGGCCCTACCACGCAGCGAAGAAGATCTGGGAAGCCGGCACGGGAGATCCACCCAGGTCAGATCTAGGTTTCGTCCAAACACCACCCGCCCCAGCCCTACATCCGCCGCCGTCCATGGCGCCGCCGGAGAAGGTCTCCACCACCACCCCGACGGAGGGTCGCCGCCCTGGTCACAGATCAGCGACTCGCTGACTCTCGCCGTCCCAGCAGCTCCAGCGATGTACTCCATCTTCCACCGCCCCAAGTCACCTTCGGCGACGAGGAGAGCTGCCACCGCCTCGAAGAGGGGATCCGGCGGCAGCGGCGCCGGCAGGGGAATCCGGCGGCGGGGGTGTTGCTAGGCGGCGGTAGGAGTGCCCCTGGCGCCTCCCTGGGGAGAGACGCGAGGGATACGTGGTGGTAGGAGTAACTGCTGTTGGCTCTCGAGTACATGGACCTAAACCATGGCATATGAGTTTATATACAAATTCATACATGTATGCATCAATACACGCACACACTGCATACGGGGAGACCCTGTACAGATTATATGTTTACATAGTCGCCTGCATGCCCACGTGTCCCTACAGTCCAGAACTGTAGCCGTCGATCGACCGCAATAATGCCCTCATCATTCCCTCGCTAACTCCCGTTACTACGCACACCAACACCAGACAGCTACGTACCTACCTGCCTACGGGTCGAGTTTGATCTATGATTATATTAGCTCCGTCTGCTGCCTGCACGTACATCCGCAGTAGTGACGCAACAGTTGATGCCCAGACCCAGACAGCGCGCCACTACCCACAGCGACGGACGCCATTGCTCAAACTCTCAAATGCCCTCTGTAAACCTAGCATAGCATGCAGCAAAATCGCTGCCGAAAACAAACAAGACTCGCGCGTACACATCACACCCACACCCTATATGCTGGCTCCACTAATACCTAGCTTCCTAGGTCACTACTCCCATCTTTCAGCTTCCTGTACACACCCCTTTCTCCATCTCCGATCTTTCTCTCCCTCCTTTATCTGTCCAGCCTTCCCTTCGAGCTAATTGATCCATCGATGAAGATGGAGAGACCATGCTGAGCTAAACTCATCGTACCTAGTAACTTCCAATATAGTCGATCTCATGTGAAGGTGAGGAAGAAAGAGCGAGTAGAGGCAACTGTAGTACTAGATCGAGAGCTAGATCTTGCTTGGAAGATATATAGTACTACCTGCGGTGCAGGCAGCTGGTAGCGACCACACTTGTTGCCAATGTTGCCTTACCCTAACCCTCACAGTTTCTGGATCTCCCGGGAACCCCCCGTGCAGGCGCCAAACCCTGCCGGCAGCTTCACTATGGCGCCCCAAGCGTATCTGGATCATCAGATGCAGCACTACGACCACTTCTTCCCCGGCAACGCCAACCAGTTCAACAACTCCGAGACGCTGGAGGCCGTACTCAGGCCGCGCCCGTCGGCTGCTACTCCGGCGGCGACGGCGGCCGCGCATGACGCGGCAAGAAACGGTGCCACCATGGCCGTCACAGGGGCCGGCCACGCGAGGGCGCGGAAGCGTCCGTTCAGGACGGACCGGCACAGCAAGATCCGGACGGCGCAGGGCGTCCGCGACCGCCGGATGCGGCTCTCCCTCGACGTGGCGCGCGACTTCTTCGCGCTGCAGGACCAGCTCGGTTTCGACAAGGCCAGCAAGACGGTGGACTGGCTGCTCACTCAGTCCAAACCGGCCATTGAACGCCTCTCCGCTGAGTCCTCTCGGCGGCCTAGCGTCGCCGGCGGCGGAGAAAACGGCGTGTCGTCGTCCCTCTCGTCGGCGGAGCGCGGGGGGCGCCGGCTCAAGGAGACGGAGACTGCTGGTGCCGGGTCAGGTAAGGGGGAAGTGGATCATATGGAGAGGGTGATGATGATGAGGGCCAGAGGTGGCGGGACGACGACGTCGGTTCTCATGGAGCAGATGAACGGGGGGCTCATGTCGTCCCCGATGGCTGTCAGCGGGGAGTACTGCTATGACCTCGGCGACATGGTGTACAACAATGGAGGAGAATGCGATGACGATGGCGAGTACGAGGAAGACGGTGATTTCTTGGACGGTATGCAATACTAAGCTGGTTCGTTCGAGCTGCTTGCATGATTTCTCTATATAGTAGCTAGCTAGTAGCAACTTCATTAGATCTTGGTCGATCTGCGGACTACTTCAATCGTCTTACTTAATTATTGCATGTGTACGGAACTATGCATCTTAGTAGTACTATTTGCAAACCTTCATTTGGCTTGACGGTGTTATTTGTGATTTGCTTTGAGAGTCTGACCAGGTTGTGAGGTTTGGCTTTTTTTCATGTCAATTTGGACATTAATTTTCAAGCTTTTCTTCAAGGTGGTTGTATGCTAGGGAGAAAGACGATTTATAGTTGTGCTGAGGGCACACTCTTGAGATCAAAGAGTGTAGATCGGCAAAGATATGTAGTACTATTTTAGGTATTGGAAACACAGTCTGGGTTGACACACATAGATCACCGTTTATGATCAAACACAAAAAAATAAGGAAATTCTATGCAAATACAGAATTCCATTTTTTGGGCGGGTAAAATACAGAGTTCCATGTTTAGGTTCATCAGTACTTTTGTATCTGCACCTACGGATTGTCTAATTTGCTAGCTTGCATTTGTTTACCTAAAACAACAGCTTGCATCAGTACGATCAAATAATAAGTACAATGTCTAACTCACTATCTCAGTGCCTATGAAGCTAGATGACATCATCACATATACAGTGGCTAGTGTATATATGAGATAGTTCCACACCACCAGGTACATGGTTATCTCGAATACCTTTCCAAAAGCAATCATTTGCAAGTACACTTCTTGTTTTGGGTGGTTAGCTGAATTCCGCAAGAACTTCCAAAACAGGACAAAATGATAAAATCAGAAATTGACTTCCAAAGTTTAGGTGTGAAAGAAACTAGAAAGGCCTTAGCAACTACTAATTTATGCAGTTTATATTCTTCTTGATTAGTTTCATTGATGGATCTACAATCATGTTATCCAAAAGTAATGATGATAATAAAGTAAATAACCTACATATGTTTGCCTTGAGATGGATGGTATTTACCTGTTAACATCCGATCCAAGATAATAACACTAAAATGGTAACGATCTAGCAAACATTTTGCATACACTATTCTTACCCCGCAGATTAATTCAGTATGTATTCTATTAAATGATGGGGCGATAACACCGAACATGGTAACTATTGTGTTCAGTTTATGAAATGGAGAGAGATCGAAGATTTGTAGCAACTTTGTTAATTGATGATACAGACATAAACTAATAAAGCATTGTGAAGATTGAATGGTCCACGTAAGTTAAATGATGGCACATATAATTGGCAAAATAATAATACAAATGGATCAAGTGTCCCTGTATTTATTTAAATTTATAAAAAACTTACATATATATGTTTATTGTATATAACTTGCAGATCAATTAGTGTCAGCAAGTTAATTTAACCCAGGAGATAATGATTTCTATCTAAGGATAATTGTAGCTAGTGAGCCTAGCTTCATTGGTTAGGGAAGTGGATGTACAACAAAGTGGCCTAGGTTAATCCTCATAGACACAAATTTTGGTTCTTATTATTAAACAAATATTGTAGGGTCTTCCCCACCACATTCTTTTAGAAAAAATGTAAGGATAGTTTTTATATAGTGGAGCTATATCTCTTATTTTCTTAAAAAAATCTCATGCATTCGTATCACCAGACCTAGCTAGTCGTTTTTGACCATTCTCCTTACCAAATTTTAGAAACAAATAGATGATATAATCCTTGCTATATGTAAATGTATAAGGCCGCATGCATTCGTATAGGAAACAACATCTTTGCCTACACACAAAAATAATCGGCGAAGGCTAAAAATACTCGGCAAAACCTTTGCCGAGTATTATACTTGGCAATGCCTCATAGGAGAAGTCTTCGTTGTGAAAGAATCTTTGCCGAGTGCAATTCTATAGGTACTAGGCAAAGGCCCTTTTCCATGTGTCCAGGGACGATACTCGGCAAAGAAAAGCAGATGGATGTTCTCCCCACGTTAATAGCACTATGTCTTTGCCGAGTGCCTCAGCTAGACAACATATTTTTTTTGGTCATCGACGAAAATCTGACATCCGTTGAGTGGTGTGTGGCCGAGTATAGAGTTGGTGATAGTAAGATCTGGTTCTCTCAAGTTTCGAAAATCTTTCTTTAAAAATTCTAGATTTCTAAAAACAATTGGTGATATAGTCTCAACATATACAGTTAATCATAAAGCTTCAAATCCGAACTTGAAACATAGATCTAGACAAAAACATATACTAGTAGCTAATTCAATTTGGGTTGTGAAATCTGCCCAGTAGCAATATTAACGCTGTTTTTCTTAATATTTGTGGTTGCACCTTTTCCCATACAAAAAGAAGTACTTATTCTGACCAAAATGCAGTAGCCGAGATTGAGATTGTGTTCGAAATTATAATTTGAAAATTAATATTCAGCAAATTTATTCCAATGAGGACGCATGGAGTTGTTAGGATTCACCCACGGACCGATCACATCAAATAAAAGATAAAAAGAACGAGACAAATTCTAACACGTAGTGATTAGGACAAGAACTAGTACTACCTCAGCATGCAAGCTGACTGGCTATCTAGTACATGTGCTAATCACCTAATCTAATCAGAGACAAGATTATTACTTCTAACATGAGTCGCCACATGTCAACCTAAATTAAAATTTTGGCCGTGTGTATCGATTGATGCAGAGGCTGGAGCGCTGCTCCCATATCAAAAAAAACATGTCAACCTAAATTAATGACGGCTGCCATCCATTGTCGGTCAAAAAGTTAAACGGCTGGCAACTCGTTCTCTCATGTTCTAAAATCAAGGTTTTGCACTTTAGTGGATATAGCAACCCTTTAGCGGGCTAATGCACTTAATCGCACCCTTCCGAAAGGCTATAGCGGGCTATTTAATACTATGTGAATTCGAAAATTTGCTCCTTATAAATTTCCTACTTTTAATTTACAACCCAAGTATATATTAATAGTTTAAATAGCTATGGAGAAATAATACTAGCACAAATACACCAACTAACATTGCTAGATTAATGAGTGGTATGTAAGTGAGGCAACATGTTTGTACCGATATGTAGCACCAAACGTGCATAAACGAATCACACTGCAATTCTAGCTTCTTTCTTTTTCTGGCACAGCGCACACTGCATTTACGCCGCTAGAACAAAACTTTGCAATGTGATCATGATGAGGAGTAGTATAGCCTGTTTAATTTGATATGCATGGCTGCCGCCGAAGTGCAGTACTTGCCGCGAGGATTGCTCTCTCCGAGACTCTGAGCAGATTGCTTACGTGCATGTCCGTGTCTCTGAGACACCGCTCGAGAGTCGAGACGCCGGAATTGCAATATTTGTATATGCGTATGCTCTTTGGCCTACGCAAGCTACGCCCACTGTTCCGGCACGTCGTGGAGTTCACTTAAATGTAGCAGCGTAGTACTGCGTCAATGCGATGCTCTTCATTTCTTCTTGGCTTCTGGTACAGATTGATTTGAGTTCAAAATTACCATGTAGTAATTCATGCTGGTGTGAAGAGACGGAGGAGTGTGGCGACGAAAAGCCAGGTCTCTCGCCGACCGATCGGTCATGGCGTGCGGGAGCGGAGAAGATCTCTGGGCGTCGGGCACGCCGTGTCCTGTCAGCGCTCCGCCCTGGCTATATAACAGCTGCGGCCTGCGGAGCAAACCGTAGCTAAAACAGCACGACGTGCGTAGGCCTGCCCGCCGGGACCGTACACGTTTCGGGAGCGGCTAGCCATACATCCGTTAGAGCAACTCTTGCCAAAAAGACGAAACCACCATAAAATAATGTTTTGCCTCTTAAGTTCTGAGTAGAAAGTGTCTACTTAGTACTGTTAGACTTCTGCAACATCAAATTTGCATCGTGATTCATGTACTTGAATTGCAGGTTGTGTTGTAACTGAGAGTTTTTTAGTGGTAAGTGGGGTTGCAATTGAAAAATTTCACTTACAAGTGAGTTTGGAACTATTCTATTGAGAACTATGTTCTGAGAACTGCTCTCACCCTTTTAAAATACCTATTTTTCGATCACGCAAACTAAGTCAACCCATAGTTATAATTTACGGTTAATGACAAACCGAGGGCCTGGTACCGCATATCTGAGGTTAGAGGGACAAAATATACGGTAAAATACACTAGAAGAAACCGTGGCGAGAGTGAACTTTCACCTCAATCATCGCTGGACCGGCAACTATTTCGGCCAAATTCTAGTGTGTCATCTCGATTCCGGTCAAATCTCTGCCATATTCCACTACGGCGCCTGATTTGGACCGACTGTCAACAAAATCTCACATTAATTGTTTGAGAGGGGAGCAGTTGCAGGGGAGGGGAGCACGACAGAGGGCGAAGCTACATGTTGTGGGCTTAGCGTTGCCCGATCAGGAGCTCTTATGTGGACTAGGGGCGCAGGCCGCTGGAGCTGGAGCCACTCGAGATGGAGGAGGGACGATGGTGTCGACCGGAGCAAAAGCCTGCAATGTCCATGCAACACTAGTACACACGGATGATAGGGCCGATCCACACGATTTATCAAACCAGTCCTACGTATGGATGGGCGATAGGCCTCAATATCGCATACGGTTTAGTTAGCCATGTGCGAAAAGGTAAAGTTTTGCACAAGATTCACTAAGACGGATCATTTACGAATAGGAGGGCTTCGCAAATGATTTTTTCTACTGGATCATCAGCGAGATTGGAAGATCGGATGAATGTTAAGCAAACCGTATGTGTTAAAAGTGATTTCGCACACGTTTAGTTTAATCCTAGTCGTATGCTTACAAACATTGCAAAAGTTTTTTACTTACACCAGCTAGCGGTACCAACAGAACCATGTAGGAGATGTATGTCCAAGTGTACTAGCAACTAATATCTCAACACTGCACGTAAATAATGTAGCAAATTTTAATTATATTTGATTTTATATTTCATACACCACATATATACATGGCTTTCTACATGGCATCAATTTTTAGTTATGCAAAGGTAAGAGCATCTCTAGCAAAGCCCGTAAAAACGTAAACTGAAAACCCGGAGTTCAGTTCATCGAACTCGTGTTTACGGATCGTAAAATGGCTTCTGTTTTACAGTTTTGGTTTACGGGCTCTGTTTTGCGCAAGCGGCTTCCGAACCCATAAAGGCAAGGTTTTTCATAGAATTCATATGCAATACATACGACAATCAATCATAATTAATCAAATAATCATCCAAATTATTACAACACATAAACAATAGTCTGAACCAAATTATTAAAACAGTTTTGGAAAAATTGAACAAATGAAAAATATCTCAACCAAATTACAACAATTCTCGGAAAATTGGACAAATGAACAAATGTCTCAACAATGATACATGTGACACATTTTTTTCGAAATGGGGTGTGCCCCGGCCTCTGCATCGGTTGATGCACACAGCCTTTTATTAAAACATTCCAAATTCAAAGTTTACAACTCATGGATCAGCGAGGGTCGATACATGTGACACATAAATGAATGGAATGGGAGGATCAAAGGAGACAATCATGTCGCTGCAAGTGGTGCATTTTCAGATCATAAACGAGCTAGGCATGGGTACTGGCATGCTCAATCTACCGATGAGTTCCAAGAAAAGCTTCAATGCGATCCAGATTGCATTGGGGTTCCACTCGGGTGCCAACGTTGTCATAGAAGCAGGGCAAGCTCAACTCTCTTTCATCCACCATGATCATGTTGTGAAGAATCACACAACATATCATGATGTTGACAAGGGTTTTTTTATCCCAAAATCGGACTGGGCCACGAATAATGGCAAACATTGCTTGCAAAGCACCGAAAGCTCTCTCTCAATGTCCCTGCGAGCTGCTTCTTGAGATTTGGCAAATTCAGCTTCTATTCTATCTTGGAGATCCTTGAAAGACTTGCAGCACGAATAGATAACATCGGCTAGGTAATATCCCATTGTGTACTCATTGTTCATGACCTTGTAGTTCCAAGTGGGTGCTTCCCCATTTGCTAATTTGGCAAATAAAGGGGATCTTTGCAGCATGTTGATGTCAATGAGTGTTCCCGGAACCAAAAAAAAAACAATGCCAAATCCACAAATTTTGTGATGCAACGGCCTCAAGTACAATGATTGCATCTTTTCTCTTGCCGCAGTACTGTCCGTGCCATGCCTTTAGACAATTCTTCCATGTCCAATACATACAATCAAAACTACCAAGCATGCCCGGCCAACCTCTTTTCTTATTTATCTCCATCAATCTTTTGGTGTCATCCTCATTGGGAGCTCGGAGATAGGTTGACCCAAACAACTTGATAATCAGGCGAGCAAACCTACGCACCGACTCCGATGTAGTATCTTCGCCAATTCAAAGATACTCGTCGGTGTAATCACTAGTAGGAAAAGCCTTATAGGTGAGATCTTATTTTTATGGCGCACTAGCCAAATATGCGCCACAGAAAGTGGTTTTGTGGCGCACCTGGCACGGTGCGCCACAAAAATCAACATATGCGCCACAGAAACAAGGTAGGGCCCACACCCTGCCACCCCCAATCATAGGTTCCACTATTTCTTTGGCGCATAGGACGGGTTGCGCCACAGAAATAAGTATTTATGTCGCGCATATGCGGGTTGCGCCACAGAAATAACTATTTATGTGGCGCACTGGGGCTGGTGCGCCACAGAAATAATTGGTTCAGTGACGCACTTGTTCTGGTGCGCCACAGAAATAGTGGAACTTATATCATGTCGTACCCCCTCACCTCTCCCTACCGCGCGCGCCCGTACCCCTCTCCCCTCTCCCCTCTGATCCCTACCGCTGCACGCCGCCATGGTGAGCGCTGGCGTCACCATCGCCGTCGCCGCCGCCTTCCTCCGCGAGGGCTGCATGCCGCCACGCTCCTCCCATCCCCGCCACCTGCAGCACAAGCTGCCGCTACGGCGAAGAGGGACCGCCGCATCAAGGTGGAGGAGGGCCCGGCATCGCGTCAAGGTGGAGGAGCCGCCGCGTCCTCCTCCTCCTCCACCCCTGCCATCGTCGTCAACCTCCTCCTCCACCCCTATCGTCGGTGAACTCTCTCCCCTCCCTCCCCTCCCTCTTCCTCTCCCGCGTGAGCACAAAATGCTCGACGAAATGCTCGTGTGTTGCTCTGGTTGTGCTGTTGTTGCTGTTGCTGTGCTACTGGCTGCTGTTGCTGTTGATGTGCTACTGGATGCAATCTATCTATCTATCCTAGCTTGCTGTCATTGTTGTTGCAGCTAGATGCATGCTCTGGTTGTGCTGCTGTTGTTGTTGCTGTGCTACTGGCTGCTGTTGCTGTTGATGTGCTACTGGAAGCAATCTATCTATCTATCCTATCTTGTTGTCATTGTTGCTGCAGCTAGATGCATGCTCTTGCAGCTTCTCACCATTCCTGGTGAACTATATTGTTGCTATTGCTTGTGTGTGCATGCTCTAAATGGTCAAATGATCATCATGTGCTAGTGATTTACTTACTGACTCATTGCTTATGCCTTTAACTTAATGTCCTATGCTATTGCTATGTCTCTGTAGCTTCTCACCATGCATTGGTGACCCTCATGCTTGTAAAAGCATGCTGGAGGGTTTTGGTGATGTGCCTGATGCTTCCATAGCATCCTGGTATGATTGTTGTTGCCTAATTCAATTATCTGAAAAGGTTTTCTTTATTGATGTCAGATAATTGGATGAACTGCTTATGCAGTAATGATTCCTTTGATGTGTTATTGAAGCTTGGATGGAAGCCAACTAGTGTTGGGTACCCTAGCTTTGTTTTTAACTCAACTGAGTAATGATAAATTTTTATTTCTTGTTGGCTTGGATGAATTTCTGGTTGATGTAACCTCAGCAGTGGTGATGGGATTCGTAGCATAGAAAACAAAAAATTTCTTACCGCGAGAACGCAATCCAAGCCAAGATGCAATCTAGAAGATGGTAGCAACGAGGGGATGAACGAGACAAATCCTTGAAGATTTCCGAAGCCTACGAGATTAGATCTCGTTGTTGCAGAAGATGATCATT
>NC_061512.1:188756675-188783993 GCF_022539505.1 Lolium rigidum | reverse complement strand
GATCGAAAGAAAAAGGGAAGTGCCCAAATATGAGGTGCCAAAAAAAACTCCAAGAAAAGAAAGTTGATTGCTCATAGAGGATGACATGCGGGTCCCATTTAGCCGCAGCGGTCTCACTCGTTTGAGAGGCGGCAGGGGATCGAAAGAAAAAGGCAAGTGACCAAATATCGGGAGCCAAAAATAATTCAAGAAAAGAAAGTTTTATAGTCTATAGAGGATGACATGCGGGTCCCATTTAGCAGCAGCGGTATCACCGTTTGAGAGGCGGCAGGGATCGAAAGAAAAAGGCAAGTGACCAAATATGAGGTGCCAAAAAAAATCCAAGAAAAGAAAGTTTTATAGTACATAGAGGATGACATGCGGGTCCCATTTAGTAGCAGCGGTATCACCGTTTGAGAGGCGGCAGGGGATCGAAAGAAAAAGGCAAGTGACCAAATATGAGGTGCCAAAAAAATCCAAGAAAAGAAAGTTTTATAGTACATAGAGGATGACATGCGGGTCCCATTTAGCAGCGAGCGGTATCACTGTTTGAGAGGCGGCAGGGGATCGAAAAAAAAGGCAAGTGACCAAATATGAGGTGCCAAAAAAACTCCAAGAAAAGAAAGTTGATTGCACATAGAGGATGACATGCGGGTCCCATTTAGCAGACAGCGGTCTCAACGTTTCCAAGGCGGCAAGGGATCAAAAGAAAAAGGAAGTAGCCGAGAAATAGGGGGTCAAAAAAATCCAAGAATAGAAAGAATTTTGGTTCATAGAGGATGACATGCGGGACCCATGATCCTGCATCGTAAACGGCTCGATCGGAGAACGTTGAACGAGATGGCGCGATCGAGAAAAAAAAAATGCCAGAGAGGCTGCCATCTGGGCCCTACATCCCTCGGTGGTGCGGATTTGCGTTGACTCGGCTGGCGAACCCGAGATTTCGAGATGCACCACGTCCCGGGCCACCATACGCGACGTTTTGCCGCTTTTGTCGGGCTAGGTGGCCTCAAAAATGAGAAAAAAAAAGTTTTGACATGCACCACGGAGGGACCCAAAATCGTCTGCCATGGTACACCAGCAACCACGGCGCGACTTCAACTTCGTCGGCCATGGCAACTTTTCTTATAGTGACTTTCCGGATACTTAATCCCACCTTTATAACCACACATTTACGCAGTGGCGTTTGATGTAATCAAAGTACCCTTCCGGTATAAGTGATTTATATGATCTCATGGTCGAAAGGACTAGGTAACTATGTATAGAAAGCTTATAGCAAATAACTTAATGACGTGATCTTATGCTACGCTTAATTGGGTATGTCCATTACATCATTCACATAATGACATAACCTTGTTATTAATAACATCCAATGTTCATGATCATGAAACTATGATCATCTATTAATCAACAAGCTAGTTATACAAGAGGCTTACTAGGGACTCCTTGTTGTTCACATAACACACATGTATCAATGTTTCGGTTAATACAATTATAGCATGGTATGTAAACATTATCATAAACACAAAGATATATATTATAATAACCATTTTATTATTGCCTCTTGGGCATATCTCCAACAAGTGGTTCACTGGTGTGATTGCTTGTGCTGTGTTGTGACCTCATTAGCTCTGCTGCTGCCACTGGTTGCATCTCATAGTTGGATAATTGGTTCGTTTTGGTGAAAATAGAGATATTCACAGTAGGGAATCATGTAAATGAATGCCATTGTGGTATCCTTTGAAGAAAATGGGAAGTTTCTGATGGTTTAAAAGACTAGGTGATGCTAGGTTATTAAATTGGCTGTCAAGGTTGGTTTTATCTGGTTAACTTGGATAGGCTATGTGTTCTTGCTTACTTATGAATATCCATCTCTACTGGATTTACTAGCTCAGGCTTGGCCTCTCTCTTGCTAGCATTACTTGGTTACTACCAAAGTGATGAGTAATCCCTTATGGTAACCCAGCTTTGTTTTGAACTCAACTGAGTAATGACAAATTTCTATTTCCTGTTGGCTTTGATGAAAATAGAGATATCCACAATAGAGGATCATGTAAATGAATGCCACTGTGGTATCCTTTGAAGAAAATGGACTGTTTCTGATGGTTTTAAGAGGCTAGGTGGTGCTAGTTGATTCAGCTGGCTACCAAGACTTGTCTCATCTGGTTAGCTGGGATATGCTATATGTTCTTGCTTGTTTAGGCAGATATCTATCACTTACTGGATTTACTGGTTCTTGCTTGGCCTCTCCTTTGCCAGCATCACTTGGTCTATACCAAGTGATGAATAATCCCTATGGAGCATCTGCTCCATGCTAAATGGTTCTTTTTATAAATGATTTGGTCTTTAATTTTATTTGTACTATTGCCGATGATTAGAATGTTTGGTCACCTATACACTCCGGGAAGGCGCTAGTGAGCCTGGTGCGATGGCACAAATATCAATCTCTTGTGCATCCTACCTAGCCTCACTAACGCCTTCCCGGAATGTTAATATTTGTTTCGACCAACAAAGTATGAGGCATTCCATTTAGTTCATACTAGCTACTTCTTAATTGCATTGGCCTTTCTTCCATTTTAGTGCCGATGATTAAATTGTTTGGTCACTTGTAAACTCTGGGGTGGGGCCAGTGAGCCTGGTGCGATGACACAAATATCAATCTCTTGTGAATCCTACATGGTCTCGCTGACCTATCCCTGAATGTTAATATTTGTTTCGACCAACAAAGTATGACGCCCTTGTCATTTCATTTGATACTACTTCGCTTGTATTTGAGTTGGACTTATTCGTTTATTTTGGTCTTTCTTCGAGATAGCGCCGATGATTAAAATGTTTGGTCACCGTACACTTGGGGGTGGCGTAAGTGAGCCTGGTAAGATAGCACAAATATCAATCTCTTGTGCATCGGACTTGGCCTCACTTACGTCATCCCTGGATGTTAATATTTATGTTGACCAACAATGTATGAGGCATATGCTATTTAGTTGAGATACCACTTGGCTCTTTCTTCCATTTTAGTGCCGATGATTAGAATGTTTTGTCATCTATACGCCGCAATATACTTTGTAGACGGGCCCCCCTTTCCCCGTCCGCCGTTCTATGAACGAGTCCTTGACGAGACAACAACACCGACCTGCCTCTCCGGCGTAGAACCACGCCAGTCCCAGCCGCCTCCCTTGTGGCCGCGTCTCCTGCGCCCTGCGCTCTTCTCCATGGCCGGACCACGATTGGACTCACCGGGAGAATAATGATAATCGCCATCACCACTATCGTCAGACTCCACAGGTGCAGAGTACTTTGCAGCAGATGCCACTTTTCTTCCCTCGCCGTCCAGTGAACGAGTCCTTGATGCAAAGACCGTGCCGGCCTGTCCAGCATCATGCCAGCCCCTTTTGCCGCGCTTCAGGCCGTGTTTCCCGCGCCCTGCACTCTTCGCCTTCTTGCCCGGTGAACCAATAGACTGATCGTTGAAATAAGGAAACCGAGCATATCATGCCGGCCCCTGTTGCCGCGCTTCAGGCTATGTCTCCCGCTCCCTGCACTCTTCGCCTTCTTGCCCGGTGAACCAATAAACTGATCTTTGGAATAAGGAAACCGATGTCAACATGCTTAATGTTGCTTGGAGGGTGCATGGTGTCCACTCTAGAACGCCAAACGCAGTTGGAAGCTCCTATTTGACGCATTTAGCTTCGGTTAGCCGACTTGGGCTCGGCCCATTAATTATTTTCCACGTTTACCTACCGGTGCACGGCGTTCCACTCCCATTTTGTGTGTTCTCCTTCGGTTCTATTTTGCTGCTTCACACTGTTAGTGCCGTCAGTTTTGGATCAGCTCTATTTTTCTCCTTCTGTTCACGACCAGTTCTCATACGTTTTCAAACTGATCACGCCCAGTTCTCATACTTTTTCAAACTGATCACGCCCAGTTCGTTAGCGCCTCAGTTTGACTACAAATGGATCTTGAGACTTTTTGAAAGTAATAATGGCATACAATTAAAAAGCAATAATTCAAAACATGATTAAAAAAAAGGAGGCACCTGAACAAGAGCATATACCCCTGACCATATAGAAACTGACCCAGCACAAGAATGTTAGTAGAATGATACAGACCTCAAATACACTGTTCCTTTTAGTACTACCAAAAAATCAATGCACTGCTAAGGTTAAAAAAAAAATCGGCTGCTAGCATCGCAGTATAATCATAGAACTATCTTCGCAACATATAAAGATAAGATAAGCTGCACAAGTATGCAATATTCTTCCAAAATCCAACAACACGAAGCTAAGATTAACGAGTCCCACAGAGTCCTAGTTCCTAATTAGTAACCTCATCGAATAATATAGTCAGTAAGAAGATCTGCAAACTGAAAGTAGAAAAAATTAGAAAGGTTAAAAAATAAAGAATCTTTAAGTGTTCAACAAAATAATAATTGATAAGTACTAACGTACATGGAAGACGAAAGAATTTGGGAGACCGGCCATTATTTTTTAACGAACCATGCTAGGTGCATGTCTGTGTCAAATAACAGTGGACAAACAAAACAAAGTTTGACAACAATTGAACTTGGAAACTTCTGCTATATGATAAGTCTGTTGAATCGAACACCAAAAAGAATTTGATTGGAATATCTATATAAAAAGCAGTGGAACTTACATTTTTAGCAAGAAATTCTTTTACAAGGGGTGGTTGATGTTCGTTATGTCTAGGTAGTACTACCTGACATGAAAATTTCTCCCGAAGAGCTTGGATATCATCCAATAAAAGCATATCGAAATAAAGTAGTAAGATGAGACTAATTTGAGCATTTAAATGGATTTCTTTTTAGTTTGGACATACAATGCAGAACGGAGCAACTTCAATCCCATTATAGGCTAAGATATATCTTACCGCAAAGATGCATGAATCATATATGTTAATAAACAACATAGAAAAAAGAAGGAAAGCAGTTTAGTTAAATAAAAGCTTATAACTGAGAATAAATATGGTATTAGGAAAAGGAACATCAGTAAAAATACTTGAACAAAAGTCAATAAGCAAAAAATCCGTGAATGGAAAATTTGTGAACAAAAATCCTTCGACATAAGGTAAATGAGGGAAAATCAGTGAACGAATAATAATTCAATGATTTTGAAATGAGCCATACTAATTTAATTGAAGTGAATGGACTAAAATCAAAGGAAAAGAAGTGAGAAATAACTAGATTGACCAGATTGAAGTCAATAAACAAAAAATCCATACACAAAGGCAACGAACGGAAAATCCGTGAACAGAAGTCAATTAACGAAAAATACATGGACAAAAGTGAATGAGCAAAAAAGAATGAAATATGGCTCAGTTCTACAAGTCAATGGACGAAAAATCCATGAACAAAATGTAAATGAACGAAAACTGGTGAACCAAAATTGATTGAACGACGGTCAAATGACATCCTAATTGAAAAGAGGTGAATGAACTGAAGTCAAAGAAAAAGAAGTCCAAAAGAACTAAATTGACCAAAGGGTAGTCAATGAACGAAAATTCCATGAATATAAGTCAATGAACGGAAAATACGTGAACAAAATTCAATGAGTGGAAAATACATGAACAAAAATCACACAGTAGAAAAGTAGAAAAAATGTAGTACAAACTGAACAATAGCTGGATCATTACTCTCCAATACAAAAGGGATATTCCCACAGGGCAGACTAAATATTATAGTGACCATCTACTTATGGAAATTAATAACTTCGCTTTTGTGCTTGAACTACCCACCACCAGAAGGAATATGATCCACAATCCATTGTGTCAGATAAATATGAAAAATTAGGTGATCATGGAATTTGAGAAGTGCAATTAAACCATATATTGTGATATGGCCTATCAGGCTTGAACCTTTTCACAACTTCATGAAATCGCAATGTCAAAAATCTTGATTTTATAGAACCTTTACATCCCTAAGAAGCGGGAACTTTTTCAACTACAACAAACTAATGTCATGACACTAAAAAGAAAATGAAGGGTGCATCCTGTATAAAATCACATGATAGTTGCAGTATCAGATATTATGAAATCAACACTATATTAATTTACGTAGAAAACGTAGTGATAATCAAAATTTTGAAAAATGTAGACATATGTGTCATAATATTAAGCATGAATATGCGAAAAAATTCTGTTGAATGCAGATAAGTAGAATTAAATCTCTGATGCAAACAAACACAAATAAAATTGAAAGCTACCTCTCCCTCATAGTACTAGGAACTGCACTAGTTGAAAATCGTAACAGAATGTTGTTGTATCCATTAGCTGTATTTATAACCGTAGTGAAATTTTGTATTCATTCTCTGACACCTGACACCTTGCAATAAACAAGCACCTGCCAGAAAAAGCAAGCACCCGCCTCCTCTACTGTGAGGATGAATTCATTCTCCGTATAGGGCTCGCGAATCAATCTACAGACACCTAGCCTATAGAAAAATCTACAACCGTATAGTAGTACCAAAACAATTTATAGAGTCGATTTGCTACGAAAAATCGAAACAGCGAACACCACAAACTAAAATCTCCTCCTACGACCCGAAATTTCGCCCTATGATCTCCAGAAATAAGGGCTTGACCAAATGGAACAGAAATTAGGATTCGAACTAAGGAGAAGAACGAATCTAATCAACCTCTAAGCGGGTGATGCCCCCTACTATCTTCAGAAATTAGGGTTCGAGCAAAACGACCCAGAAAATTAGATTGAACACCGGGCGCGAAGTACACGTACCTCCAGCCTCAATTGACGGAACCGGCGAGGACGAAGAAGGGTGGATTCGCAGCACACAACGAATCTAGAGGAGTTGGCTCCTTACGAGATGACCAGGAGTCCAGGAGAAGAGAAGACGACGCTCGC
This sequence comes from Lolium rigidum, assembly GCF_022539505.1. Taxonomy (NCBI): domain Eukaryota; kingdom Viridiplantae; phylum Streptophyta; class Magnoliopsida; order Poales; family Poaceae; genus Lolium; species Lolium rigidum. The sequence continues at coordinate 188,777,140 of NC_061512.1, read as the reverse complement.
AGGACAGAAGAGGCAGTGAAGGGATGAAGGTGCTCGCGAAAGAAGGAGAAACAAAAGGACTCACGAACAATAGTGGACCGGCCCAATACCAGCAATATGAAGCGGTGGAGGTTACGCATTGCGCCGCTAACGGAGGGAAAACGGGTCCTCCTCCCTATCGTATACTTCGCACGGAATCCGTCGGGTGGGCTTTTTATTTGACAGCCCATTTACGTCAGACGGGTATCGATCGCTGTCTAACAGCTGGATCGAAGCTGGCGACGAGAACTGGTTGGCAACTACTACCGCGAGCGGGTATTTAAGCTAGTGTTTTGCTCCTTCGATTAGCGATGTGGGACTAAAAAAGTGGAACTGCTCTGGAAACGTGGTGCGCTTCCGAGTGCATGCGTACGTAGCAACGTTCCGGGCCTTCCGGCCGCTAAATCTATACACGCGACGCTCCTGATCACCTACCATGCATGTACTGGGCCTAATTCATGCGACGTGACGCTCCCTGCCGCTTAAGTCATGTATGGTGTATTTGCTCCAGCCGTATAATCTATACGTACATGCGTACGTACCGAGCCGCCGGCCAGCTGCTAGCTTTGCTAGCTCCTGACACTCCTAGCTGCGTAGCTACACTTTCTGTCACATGCACGCTCATTTTCTTAGCCGAGAGGAACAATAACCTCGATGAAGCGAAACAACAACCTCAACCAAGGGGAACACCAGTCTAGACGGTAGGGAACAACACCCTAGACGGAGAGGAACAACATCTAGACAGTAGGGAACAACTATCTACACAGCAGGGAACAACTATCTAAACGGCAGGGAACAACTATCTACACCGCGAAACAACTATCTACACGGCAGGGAACAACTATCTACACGACGGGGAACAACTATCTACACCGCGGGGAACAACTATCTACACGACAGGGAACAACTATCTACACGGCAGGGAACAACTATCTACACCGCGAGGAACAACTATCTACACGGCAGGGAACAACTATCTACACGACGGAGAACAACTATCTACACCGCGGGGAACAACTATCTACACGACAGGGAACAACTATCTACACGGCGGGGAACAACTATCTACACGGCAGGGAACAACTATCTACACCGCGGGGAACAACTATCTACACGACAGGAAACAACTATCTGCACGGCAGGGAACAACTATCTACACCGCGAGGAACAACTATCTACACGGCGGGGAACAACTATCTACACGGCAGGGAACAACTATCTACACAGCAGGAAACAACTATCTACACGACGGGGAACAACTATCTACACCGCGGGGAACAACTATTTTTTTCCGTAGCGCACGCGCGCCACCGAGCAATTACCCTGCGCTACGTGAAAAAAATAAACCTAGATGAAAAAAATCGTACTAGAAGACATAAAAAATAATTAAATAATAAAAAGGAAAAAAGAAGTGAACCAAACAAATTGAAAACATGAAAAATAAAAGAAGGTGAGAAAGAAGAAAGAAAAGAAAAAAAACCATGGGAAAAAAGAAAACATAGAACCATAATTAAACCAAGAAAACAAAGAACAAAAAATTAATAGAAGGAGAAAAAAGGCACGAAACTCGAAACATATATACATGCAACCTCTACGTGAAGATTCTTTTAGAAAACGATTGTATTATACGTACGTACACATCCTAATCGCTAACTGTACTACTACTACCACCAAACAAACCAGTAGTCCAGTACTGAACCGAACAACACGGAACTACGGAAGAAAGGAACCAGCTCTGGCGAACGAACGAACCAAGCCACCCGCGAGCTTTAACGGGCCGAGCCCAATACCTAAATCCCTTCAGCGAAACGATGCACCCTGGCGCGCGCGCGCCACCGAGTCATTTTCGGCAAAACCTATGGGAGTCCCTAATCTACGCTTTAAGCGGACGCAATACTCGCTCCGCACCCACGAGTGTACTCCACCTGCCATGATGGGCTCGGCCCATTAGTTGCCGGACAACGGAGCCTCTGCGTCCAGTTTCAAACCTCACGTACGTTTTTCTTTTCTTTTTCTTTTTGTTTAGATTTTAAAAACGCTTAAATTTTAAAAAGGTAAAACTCGAAAAAAGTTTGGACTAAAAATTTATTCAGCTAAAAGATGTTGAAATTTAAAAAATGTTAAAATCGAAAAAACTTCAAACTTAAAAAATATTCACATAAAAAATTGTTTAGACAAAAAATGTTCCAATTTGAAAATTGTTCAATTCTAAAAAAGTTCAAACTCGAAATTTTTTAGAACAAAACGTAAAAAAAAATTAAATTTTAAAATTGTTCAAATTTTTTAAAATATTCTGGTACAAAAATGTTTGAATTCAAAAAATGTTCAAATTGAAAAAAGTTCAAAATTAAAATAAGTTCAAAATCTAAAAAAGTTTAAAACTTAAAAAATAGCGAAAACTTATCCGAAAAATCTGGAGCGAAAAAGTTTAAAACGAATGCTTGTGATTTTCTCACGCCCACAACGCCATTGGCTCACCTGATCTCATCGAGAAGACGTCGCAACCCTCCACCTTCAGCAAGGCCGCCACGCGTTGTTGCAGGAGACGCCCGTCCCTCATCGTTTCTGGGAGCCGGACCGATAACTCAAAGACGCATCCATGTCGATGTCGTGCCCTCGCCGTCTGGGCGCTGCCCCACGTCCACGCTGTCGTCTTCGACATTCACGGCGATTCCAGCAGCGATACACCGGGGCGAGCGTCATGTCGCTGTTTTCTTGGCTGGCTGCCATCACGCGCGGAGCAAGGAGCCGGTCCGGCGTCTCGCAGGCGGAGGGGGCGGCGGCGAGGGGAGGCGAAACAACGCTGAGAGAGGGGAAAGAAAGAAAAGGGACGACCGGACGTTACGTCCTACTTTCGGCTGTTTTTTTCAGGGCCAGCAATGCTGAAAACATAAAAATGAGGCCTCAAGGCCCGTATGAGTCATATGCGGCCCGATTAATCAGAGTTGGGCTAGGTCGGTCAGCAGAGTAGCAGCCCTTGAGACGATCTCAACCTTTTAGAGGCCTGATCGGACGGTTAAGAAGCTGAAATTACTGTGGTAAGGTCCAGATGGTTGAGTTATACTGTTAATTAATGTAGCACGTTCCCGTGCTCCTCATAATGCCTCTCTCCATATGTTGAGGATATATATATGTACATTGTTGAGATCAATACTACAATTCAATGACTTCTCGTGTCACATTAGCGCTGCACTCTACTACTTCTTTACTATATATTACAAAATACATATCATTATAAAGATTAGATGTTCTACTTTCTAATAATATTTTTTATGTAATACAATTAATATTATGTTGACTAAATTAACAACCTAGAGATACGTGCAAGTCATGTGAACTCGAATAGAGGAAGTAGCAAACTACTACCTCCGTTCGGTTTTAGTTAACGCATGCCCAGGTACGAGTATATGCATGCGCAGGTGACTCCCGGCGTCAATTAAAATCCACCGGAGGTAGTACTAGGTATTAGCCACACCGGCCAGTCTGCCCTTCCTAGCGTCTACTCGTGCAGGCGAAGCGTGATTCCTGCAATCTCCAGCATTTCCGAATCAGCCGCCCCGCTTGATTGATGGCTGATAATGCCCCAACGTGACGAGCCGGCTACCCTAGGAGCACGTTTGGTTGTCTGGGCCGATTTGCTGCATGCATGCGCCAGCGAGATGAGGGGCATTGCGCGTTGCGAACGGGTCATGGACCACTTTTGGCCGGTCGTTTGGTAGCATGTGAGCCCTTTTGCGCGCCGGAGAAGGAACCCAAACCCCATCGTTTGGTTGCCCGTTTCCAGCCCATTCTTCCCAGGTCGTGCAGCCTACAGCCTGTTTGGTTGCAGATAGCTCAGTGTTGTGGTAACCCCTTCACTTTGAGTGGTGAGGTTACCCAGTACTGAATAACAACACACATGAGATTCAGTTCATTAGAAAAGATGCTGGTAATACACAACAACTACTACTTAGTGGGCGATGCATCACGAACGAAACAACTACTTCGTGATGCATCACAGGTTCGTCACGAGGGGTCAGTATATACCACCTCGAACAAGTTCGTCATTACAAACCAGGGATCAGGTTGTAGCAAGTCCTAGCTAATGGAGGGATATAAGATCACCTCCCAAAATCAGTGGATCATGACGAAAGAAGCAGAATCACTAAGCAGGAAACTGGTTGCAGAGCCAGGTCCTAAGCCAGCTCCTCCTCTCCGGTGGTTGCAGCTTACGGTAGATAGCATACTCGGCTTCATTGTCTGCAATGAAGTCGATAGCCCTGACCAGCAAGTTAGGCTGGAACAGCTGCGCCTTGCAGACGAACTGGGGAGTGAAGATTGTCTTCATCTGAGCATAGTTGCTGATCGGAGTGCCGATGTACTGACGATGCTTCGGGTACCGCTGCAATCGACAAGGAATACCTGTAAGCGTACATGACATTGACATGTATATACTTTGAGATCTATGCAAGAGCTCAATGAGGATTCGTAGCAGGATGTACTCGTCTTCCGCCCCTTCATCACCGCCGTAGAAGCAGCAACCACTTCGCTCTAGTCCAAAATGCGATCGGATTTCATCTTCGTGATGACACTCCACTTCGTCCTCCAGTTTCTGATGTGGTTGTACAGCTGAAGAGTGGTGACATGTATCCCGATGAATGCAAGAACATCCGCAGCTACCTTCTTCATCTGCTCCTCCTAGAATCTCATGTTGAAGCAGACGCCGCTACGGACGAGCGGAACCAACCGGTTTAGCAAAAACTCGGATAGCTCAAGTTTCCAAACCATGGCTGATTTGCTTGCTATCAGAGATGGTTGAGCATTCACACTTGCCGCAGACAGATCAGGGGAGCCCAAAAGGTATGATCGCCTACATGATAAATACTACCAGATCACCTACCAAATGGAAATCCGTAAGCACTACCAGATCAATGAACTACCAAATGGAAATCCTTAAGCACTAGCAGATCTATGAACTACCAGTACCACATCAAAAAACAACGAGGTAGGTAAGATTGGCCTTACAGTCAAAGGAGCCACACGCAGCACCGAGGTAGGGGAAACAGGGGACCCTAGCGGAGATGCAGCCAGCACCACCGTCCCAGTGGAAGATGCAGGCAGCACCACCGTCCCCGTCGTAGAGTCAGATGAAACCTGGAAAACCTCCACAACCTCCACCGGCGACGAAAGAATGTCCTACAATGGATTCGTTCAGACCCCGGTTGTGTACCCATAAGATCTAGATCTAAGGCTAGGGTTTGCAGAAGCTTACCACAACCAAAGTCATCGACGCACACGAAGAAAACGACCATCCTCTGCGGCCACTAGCCGCCGCCACAGCCGCAAGCCTCGCCGACTGTGCGGGTGAGGTAGAGCCGGCCATGTCGCTAGATCAAAGATGCTGGATGAGCTCGAAATTGGGGATTTGGATTTGCCGGTGAGAGAGCGGCCCCTATATACGGTGGCGAAAATTCAAGCGCGGTGACCGAATTTATGGCGCCGAGATTTCGCCGTCCCGCGTGAGCTCCCGCCATCTCCCGCGGTGGCTCTGCGAGGACGCCGCGTTCTCCACTTCTGCGGAAACGGGGGTGGCTCGCTAGAAACGGCCGAACCGGACGTTTCTCCAGGGCCTGACCCAAGGGTGATTTAAGAACCGGTTCCTGTAACAACGCGGCGTCAACCAGAAAACCAAACAGGATGAAAAAAGCTGGGCCGATACAAGCCAAGAAACCAAACGCGCCCTAGGTCCTGCCGTGCGCACGTCCTGGTACCGGTAGGATTGCGCCTGTATAACTGTAAGCGCAAACAACACATGGCGTCATCGCCACACTGGGTTTTTCTTTTCTTTTTGCAAGCTCAGTGTCACCACTCTCGAACGCCAAACGCAGTTGCGTTCAGGCCGCGCGCGCTCAGATCCACGCCCATCGCGGCCCTCCGTGGCTATATGGGCCAAGCCTCGCACCCCGGCTGGGGATTTGGAGGCCCACGCCCGGTGGGCTTTATGGAGGGAATGCTCGGGCGGCACGAGTGCGATGCGAGCGCCCATTCGTTTGTCGCTGTCGGATTTCCACGACATTCTCAGACGCAGAGTGGATGCGTGCTCTTTGACATTGACGAATCATACGAGATACGGTGCGCCTATTTCTATTTGTTTTCTCTCAAGTTATTGTGCCACCATGGTGCCGCACGAGCGCAAGTGAGAGTGACCGAGTGACCTCTGCAACCACCGCTATTGTTAGAGCATCCCCACTCGTTGGCGCTCCCCACGCTCAAATCCGGCGAAATTTTCGTCCGGATTGGAGGAAGATTTGGCGTGGGGAGGAGTAGTTTCCCAGCCGCGTGCCCAGGCGAAGACGACGATGCGAGTTTGAAAATCGGAAACTTGATAAACTTCGGCTAAATTCGGGCGAATATAGACTAAATTTAATGATATTTAGACTAAAACGGCGGAGTTAATACATAGAGGCCGAATTCGACTATATTTCGAATTCGGCTAGGGGAATTCAAATGCTAATTTTAAAACACGGTGCTCTACATGCCCAAACGACGGTAGAACACCGTGTAGTCGTCGCCGCCGTCGTCGGAGCCGTCATCCTCGACCTTCGGCGGCGCGGCCTGGCGGCTGCTGCCCTGGCCGGCGTCTCCCCACCCCGGGGATGGCTTGTACCATTCGTCGTTCGAGGACTCGAGGTCGACGACGGGGACAACGACGCCGGATGGAGGTGTCGCAGGACGGCGGAAGCGCGCGGCGTCGTCGGCGGCGGTTGGAGCGGCGCGGGCGGCGAGTCGGCGTGCGGCGGCCGGGTCCATCGCCCGCCGCTGCCGCTTCCGCTCCTCGCGCTCCCGGGCCGCGCCTGGACCACGCCAGGGCGGCGTCCTCGGGAGGGCGTTGTCGGCGGGCACCAGGTCGGTGAGCGACCTGGCGATCGCCTCCGCTACGGCAGCTTCCTCCGCGCGCCTCGCCTCCTCCTCGGCGAGCCTGTTTGCGGCGGCGTTAGTGGCGGCTGCGGCGTCCTCCTTCTTCGCCGCCTTCCTCTTCCGCCCAGGCTGGGAGGGTTGGTCGCGGATGACGAGGGCGCCGCTGCGGAAGACGACGAGCTGGCAGCCATGCGCCGTGGCTGCCAGACGTTTCCCCGGCGGCGGCTCGCCGATGCCCTCGATGGAGGGGGCATCGTGAGCACCGTGAAGTTTCCGCCCTCGATGTGATCGAGGACGGCCTCGAGTGTCCGGCCTGGCGCGCTCCACCAACGTCGGTGGCCCGCGGCGTTGTTGCGCGGAGGCGGAGGCGGCGGGCCGTTGTAGGAGGCGAGCTCCCGCTCCCACCGCCGCAGGAAGTACGAGTTCCACGCCGTGTAGTTGTCGGGGTGGTGGCGTGGCTCGGCGCGCTCCTCGTCCGTCAAGGTCATCCGCGCCTCCTCGATGGCGACGTCGAGGGCGTGGCCCCGAGGCGGCGGCGGGATTGGTACGCCGCCGCACTAAGCCGCCACCCGCCGCCGGGAGGCCTCGTGTCCGGCGGGCAGGGGTACCCCGCCCGGTGGAGGAGGTGCCCCTCCCACGCGTGGAGCGACCGGCGGGGGAAGCCGTTGTCGGCTGCGCCGTCGTCGTCGTAGAACGCCATCGGGAGAGTAGAGGGAGAGTGGAGGGAGAGTGGAGCACGGGGTACGCCTCGCGGCGAGCGGACCGGCGTATATAGGCGCGGCTGGCGCGGGTGATTAATGACGTGTGGAATGCGACGCGTCCGCGGCGAGCTGACCGGCGGCAGCCTTTAGTGCGCGCGGAAGACGATGCGTGCGCGGAAGACGACGACATTAACTCGCCGCGTGGCCGGCGAATGCGGACCGGCGGCAGGCTTTACAGCGCGCGGAAGACGATGCGATGAGGACGACGATCGGTTTCTCTCGCCGACAAGTTGGGGCCACCGGACGCGCGGGAAGTTTCCTCGGTGTTTCCCACGCTTGCTTTCGTCCGGACTCCCCGAGCGCTCCCCGGGGGGCCGGGGATGGCGTGGGATCGCCGGATGAATTTAGGCCAAAATCCGGACGAAAACGAGGAACCGGGGACGCGACTGGGCCAAATTACGCCGTCCGGATGGAAAAAACGTCGTTCGGGGGCCTCGTCGGGGAGACGAGTGGAGATGCTCTTACTTTTGTTGTTGTTTTCTTTCAGACCCGTGCATAATCTACCCATGGTGTTATCATGTCGATGAACAGATTGTTTCACGCCAGGACCTGTAACATTAGCTAGCTGAAGCACCGTGGTATGTTGAACTACCTACAGTACTACTCTTCATGCATTGTCCCCATGTAATCCTATTTCCGTACATGACTAAACTAATCCCTCGTCGAAGAACATTACGAGACAAAGATACCAGAAGTATACGCGGCGTTGTAGAGGAAATCTCTTTACGAAGGGAATTAATACCCCTTCATTCTCTCTCGTGGGATAAAGAGACGCGACTAGAGTTTTCCTTTCTCCCACCGCCACACGCACTGATCTACCTCACCTCCTGTAGCTTTAGGGAAATGGAGGCGTGGTGGATACCGGACTTTCTCAGCGAGGCTTTGTACGGTAGGGACTAGAAAATATTTGCCGTTCAATCAGAAGATCCGATGGTCCAGTTTAATCAATACTACTCGTTTTCAAGAGTAGTATTTTCCCACCCAAGAGCTAATTTGGTAGGCCCACATCAATCAAAAAAAACTTTCCTTTCCTTAGCATTTCTAATAATAGATTTTATTTTTAGGGAACCTTATGATATCTTCTTTATTTTATTCCTTTACAAACAATCCGTGCATGTGCTAGAGAATTTGAATCTAATTACATTTCATATAGAGAAAAATATATATCGCCAACAGGAATAGAGAAAGTAGAAATAGAGTGCCAAAAGATCTCTTCTCAGCGGAAGTGCTCAATTTTTCATTGTTTATTTCTTTTTTTTTTTTTTGGGTCTTAGCACGACGAGTGTGGCCGGTGAGGCACCTGTGAAGGTGAAGTGGGGAATAGTCGCATGTGAGATGGTGTGTATAATTTTGTAGGGATGTGCCCACGAGGGATTAGTTCGACTTGATCACAAGGGCAGCAAATGGAGGCTACTATCGAGTATCCAAGCACCATTTTGGCACTTAGGGTAAACGAACACTAAAATCAGGTTTTGGCAATCAACAGCGGTAAAAGGAGGAATAAAAAGGCACATACAAACAATTAAAGTAGAGAAATTCTACCTTTTCACTTGAATATTTTTACATAACACTTAATTGGAAAATTGACTTTAGATGTATGGTTTGGTGGCTTTGAAATGAAATAATAACTTAAACTAAGGTTTTAGCTCATATCCTTTGATCTAGTTTCTTTCAAAATATCGTTAGACTAGTATGTTCTAGAGTTCTCTACCAAAAAGTTTCTTGATATTAGACAAGTTTTAGGTGCATAAAATACACTATAAAATATTATGGTACACATTAATCCATGGCGCAATACAATTTAATCATTATTATTTGTATGGAGTTCTAATAGAATATATTCGGCATTCAACCAAATTTTAGCAATGCCTGTTTTTCATAATAGAAATGAAAATATATTTGCTAGAAAGGGAAATTTCAATTTATCATGAATTCATTCTAGCAGGCATCAGCTATGTAATACAAAATAAGTATATCGCTTCTTAATATTTAACGACACATTTGTTTGGCCAATTGTTTTAAGTCAAAAAATTTAGTATAAATGAGTGATCATTTCTTCCTTTTAATATTGTTCCTTCTTATCATAATCGGATTAAACCAAACGATACACTAAGAACAAACAAATTCAAGGCACCACACATTTCTATAAATAAATAAGTGATCTATTCTAGCTTAATCCTGGAGTCCGCTCTCAATTTGAAGACTTCAGCCTAGATTTTGTTAGTCCATGCAGCTCTTTATTATCTGAAGTTGCGAGGGATAATCATAACTTGTTTCATGTGCAACTGTGAGTTTTAGGATCCAATAGTAAACTTATTATTCAGATTTTTTTTGTAACAAAGTAAAAAAGACAATAAAGTAAGTATGTGGACAATAAACAAAATAATGCAAGTAAAAAAGTCTCCATCTCTTGGAATTTCAGAGCTTTCCCTGATCATGCACACCATTACCATTATACCCACACCCCAAAGCTTGCAGTGGCTAAAACTTCAGCTAGCTATGCTAATTGGTAAGTTGCACGAGCAATGCATGCAATATCTCGCGACTTGAATTAACTAGTGCATGCCGACAGTCACGCTAGACGGAGCACTGCTCTTGCGCCGACCCGTAGTTCATGCGCTGCCGCTTGATGCTCCCGCCGCCGCCGCCAGACGACGAGGTGTCGTTGCTGCACGCCGCCCTGCGGTCCATGACGCCGCGCAGAGCCTCCTGGACGGACGCGATGCTCTCGTGCCTCCTGTGAGAGGCTGCGCACTCGTCGTCGTAGGCGTCCTCATCTCCGCCCTCGCCCTCACGATCGTCCTGGGTGATGAGCAGCACGCTCCGGACGCGCCCGCCAAGCGTGGTGATCTCCGCCCGGTGCGCGTGCAGCCGGAGCGCGGAGAGCGCCCGGATGATGTCCGGGATGAGGTCCGGCCGGTCCTCGCAGCACAGGGAGGCCCGCACCACGAGCCGCCCCTCGCTGTCCTCCGCAGCGTCGACGCACAGCTCGTCGGCCTCCGTGGGTAGCATCTGCGCCGGCCTGGCGGCGTGCTCGTCTTCAACGGCGGTTGCCGCCATCGCCGACGTCTGCCGCTTCAGCTCCTTGACGTGCTCCAGCACCTCGGCCAGCAGCGACGCCTTGTCCGTCTGCACGTCCACATGCGATTACAACATTAATAATACGCACGCTACTAATACTTGAGTAGTAATAATTGATCGATTCAGAAAGATGGTCAAGCTCGTGTGAGCGTGAAGGAAAAAGTTTACAAGAAATGCGGTCGCGGCGCAGCTTTTCGCTGCATTCGCATGTCTTTTGGGGGCTTAGCTTAACCAGGTGCATGGGTGTAGGTGCGCGTGGTGGTGTCACCTAGGAGCATATATGTAGTTCATTATTGTCTCTCTCTCTCTCTCTCGTGCTCCTTTTATTCAGAAGCAGCGGCTTCCCCGGCGTATGAATGAGAGGTTTCTGAGCAGGGCGGACCCTCTCGCGTCTTGTCACGAGTACGTACGGGAGCACATACAGCCTGCGTGCGTGGGTGCGTCCTGTCTCATTGCCACTAATGGCCATCACTTGGTTAACGATAGTTGTTCCTGCCTAATTATATGTTCACATGAATACATTACATTCCAGATCGATACCACTATGCTCCTTTTATTGTATTGATCTCTGACATGAAACTATGAGTAATGCTATAGTATAGCTCATTATTTTGGGTAAGGATAACAAAAATCAACTCTACTTCCTACTAGTTAGATCGTAGATCGATGGAACAATGGATGATGCAAACTACTCCAACTTTTAACAAAAGTTAAGTTATGTCCTCATGTTTTAGATAATGTGAAGCTACTACATGCATCTTCCCTTCCTAGCTAGCTACCAACATCATGCATGCTAGTGAATTCGGTTAATTTGAATCTCTTGCGAAGTTGCGATTTGCACATTTCATGGAAGACCTAACAAATACTCTACCAAATAAGAAGGTTACTAATTGCCGGTTTACAAGCCCGGGTTCTTGTATCCCTGTGATTTTTGTGTGGGCACTGATCACCACGCCCGGCCGTCGGCAAGATCGCGAGATCCGCGCAACTGTTCCATTGCGGATCTTTGCACGTCTTCCCACTCTAGGGTGCACCTAGCTGAGCTAGTGCTGCCGCCATGCACCCGCACACAAAATGCACAAATCAATGGTTTGGTTTTGAAACAGCTAGATCGAAGATCGATATGAAACGAGTAGCAAGGAATCTGGAGTAGGATAAACCCGGGATGAGGATTGCGACGTGTGGGAGACGATCGATGCATCTTAACACGTAGTACGTACCTTGGTGGTGTTGGGGAGGAGGCTGCGGAGTCTGGCGAGGTGGCCGTTGATCCGCTGCCGGCGCCGGCGCTCGGCCTCGCTGTGGCTCCGCGAGGCCGCCAGCGCCTTGGCGTCCATGATCTCCCCGGCGGCGTTCATCCGCCCGAGCTCCGCCTGCAGGCTCCCGAGCAGCCCGGACACCACCGCCTTGCTGCTCCCGGCCGCCGCAGCCGCCTCCGCTGCGCGTTGCTGTTGCTGATGCTGCTGCTGAGCCGCAGCCACCGCCGCCTCGAACCCGAACCCGAACATCCCGCCGCCTTGCCCGACGACGTCGCACGCGTAGCCGCCGGAACCGGCGAGGCCGAAGCTGCCCCCGCCCCCCGCGCCGACCGGCTCGGCGAACGCGGCGGGGCCTCCGAACCAGGGAGGCAGCAGGCGCGCCGCGGCCTCGTGGTGGCTCCCGTGGACGCCTCCTTCCCACATGTCGCCGATCGTTCCGAGCTTGGATCGTGGTGGTGGGTGGCGTGGGGGTGGTGCGAGAGCGATGGCGATGGAAGTAGTGGCTGCTCCGATCGATCGATCCGCTGCTTTCTTCTTCCCGGACGGAGCTCTCGGTCAAACGGGGGGTGCCTTTTATGCTTCACTCCACCTCCGCGCGCGGCAGTGGTGGAGACGGCAAGCAAAGCGAGGCTGTACGGCGCTGTGCATGCTAGCGGCACGTGGGCCCGCGCTTTTGTCTCTGGAAAGGATTTTTTTCACCTTCGTGTCTGGTGCATGTCGTGCGGTCTGTGTACAGTAAAACACAATGCATGCACACCCGCGATGTGGCTACCTACCTAGTGAGTGCAGTTACTCATCAGTGAGAATGATCAATGGGTAGCATGCTTCAGGCCTACGCTCTGGTACTGTTTGTTATTTTTTGTGTCGATCGATCCATATCGGTACTAGGTGCACTTCAAAGTCGAAAACACTACAGTAGTATGAAAAACTCGTGGATATATACTCCTCCGCAAAGTTTCATACAAAAGTATCAATTGTGGCGTACAAGGTAAGTTAGTATAACATTGTGATTTAAAGCCTTTTTTGCATGAAGCAAGATTTTCTTTACATCTACACTTTCTTTCTTCCCAATCTATCAAGGAACCATATTTTCAAGTAGTAGTAGTATGCTTTACATTGATTAAGTAAAAAAAGTTGGATAGTTTGTAAGAAAAACTCTCCAAAAACCTACTCGACGATCTTGAGGACACGCCCCCACACGACTCAAGGAGCAAGTCACCCGCGACGCCAAAGCTAACAACCAAAAACCTCAACGGAACACGGCGGAAGCAAAAGACCGGAGCCGCTGCTTCGGCAGAGGCCACGCCCCTAGACGAGCCGACAACCAAGTCGTCCAAGCAATCAAAGGAGAAACTCACATCGACACAAAAATGACAGATGTGATAAACCGAAGTCCTAGCTCCGCCATCCACGCAACCCTAGGGCCGCACACCACCTAGCCGTAGACGGCTAGGAATGAGCTTAAGTTTTAGTCGGATCCTTACTCTTTCTATAAAGAATTGCAATTTGGATGGCAACTGAGATTTTTCTAGCTACACGCAATCAATCAGATGAGGAAAATGCCAGATATGTTGGATTATTTCATGATTCGTGTTAGCTATGAGTTGCAGATCAATATTCACTCTATTACTATGTATATAAGGTTTGATCAAAGTGAAGCTTTGTAATCTTTCACCAACTATTAATGATAAAAATACAAATATATACAAAATCAAATGTAAATGATACGATAGTATATGTATTGTATTACGGTACTAATGATATCTTTTTGTTTTCTAAATCTTAATATATTTGTACATATGGCTTGAGCGAACCTTATATGCAGAGTAATATAAAACAGAGAGGGAGTTGGTTGCAACTACTCCCTCTAGCCCAAAATATGTTGCATATAAAGTTTGGTCAAAGTCAAACTTCGTAAAATTTTATCATCTATATTGATAAAATATAAATAATGTTTTTATAATTATCATGAAATATACTTCCATATTGTATGCATTTGTCATAGTAGATCTTTGTATTATTATCTATATTGTTGGTCAAAGTTTGCACAATTTAACTTGCACGGAAGATTATGTGCAACATAATATGGGTAGGAGGAAGTATTACCTCAGACTGTCTGATTGCTTCGGCGTTTATGTAGTTACTAGGAAGTTTGCAGCGCGGCTCACGCCGCGCCCGTGCTGTCTACGGTGCGGTTCATTTTTTAAAAGGGCGCTATTTAGGTTTAAGAGTGCATGATTCTTATTTTAAACTCGACCACGCCCTTGGTATCAAGATTGTTGTTGGTTACAATTCTATAGAAATAATACAATATCTGGGTTGCTGAAGTACGGTGGAAGTGCCAGGGAAATAAGAGGCGGATGGTGGAGTGCTTTTCTTTCTAGATCGTTGTATAAATAATGTAGAAATAAAACAATGTATGGGTTGTTGAAGTACCCTAGAAGTGCATGTGAACTAGGCAGCGGATGGTGGAGTGCTTTTGTTTTCGGTGTTGCTACAAAAGGAAATGATAGTATTTCTCCGGCAGAAAGAGGCAACGGGTGATGGAGTAGAAGAACGTCATCCCAGGTGAAAATGTGATGGATAGTAGAGTAAGTATATTTTTTGAATGTTACCGTAGAAGAACACGACATTATTTTCCCCGAATAAAAGAGGGGGATGATGTTGGATTTTATTTGAATCATCGGTGAAGAATTATGCACTACGTACTAAATAAATATCGGCGAGTAATTACTATCCAGAACCACGATTTAGGTTGAAGGTTCGTGTAAAAATTACTACCCTTGTGCCTCGTTGCAAAATGACCGATTGAGAAATATGACGCATTAAATAATTAATAGTAGGTGGTTAAAGGCGTGTTTCATAGTTGACACTGGCAATGTTCAAGATGTCTAGTGAGAAATTGCTTTCTAGAAAAATATAGGTAGTTGTCGTCTCGGTGGAAACTAAACTTGAGATTGAAATTACCACGTTGTTGCATTGTTGAGAAATTATCGCCGCTGGAATATGCAACCTCAAATAATTAAATATTTGGTAATTAACGATCTACTTTATAGTTCACGCCGGAAAATTAAAGGATTGTACCTAGAAATTGTTTTGGGAAATTATAGGTCCGCCTTGAAAAAGATAACTGCTATATTGTTAACGCGACTAATAATTACAGAAGCTAAGTATTGCAAATGACGATTTACTGCAAGAAATTACCATCAGATTCTTTTAAAAAATAATTTGAGAAATTTTGCTCAAAATTACCATTAGATTTTAAAAAATAGTATGAGGAATTTTAAAATAAATAAATATAGGTGCACTGTTCACATGCGTGAACAGTGACCAAATCGAGCTGCAAAGTGGCTCAGCTTTTATATACGGAGTATAGTATTATGAGTTGCATCCGCCAAAACAGCTAAACGGGAGGAGCAGCGAATTTCAGCAGTCGGCCGCCGTGACTTGACAATTCGGGGCACAGTTTGAAACCTACGTACTCCAGCGCGAGCACACCGGCAGGCAGGCAGGCCAACCGCGGTGGACCCGGGCGAGCATAAAGCCGACCGGCGCTGCGGTGTGTGCGGGGCAGCAGCGAATAGAAAAGGGCGTCCGTGCGCCGGCGGCAGGGGACACGGCAGGATAGCGCTGCGCCGCATGCCTCCGTTCGGTTCGGCCCAAGCTCCCGGCCTTCCTCGTTGGCATGGCGGGGTAAAGCGGGGAGCCCGACGCAACGGGGCAGACCTACGACCACGTAGAGATTGGTCGATAGCTGCCGCTGCCGTGCTAGGCTAGGCTGCGATGGGAGCGAGAGAAGAAGCGACGGGGAAGGAAGGAAAAGGCAGGAGCCACGTTCTGCTTCGGCCCAGGCCTCGATCGATATCCTCCTCCACGCGTGCCGAGCTGATCGAGGAGGAGCACGAGAGGGCCGGCTGCTGCGCCGCGTGATTGTGTCCGGTGGATGCCGAGTGCGCCGCGGCGCGGCTTTTTGGCAGCGCTCGATCGATCGGGTTTCTCCTTCCTTCGGTATCGCCCCAGCTTTTCTTCGTGCCGCGCGCGCGCCGCCCGAGGACGACGAGCCGGCGACCGAATGATTGCGGGACGTGCCGACTGCCGCACGCTCCCTGCCAGGCCGGCGCCATGCGCATTGCGCATTGCGCGCCCGTCTGTTCTTCCGAGTGTCGTAGTAGTAGCTACTACCCTCCCGAGTCGTCTCGCTCGAGACCAGGCGCGTATTGGCTTGGCAGGCTGCGCTACGCCTCTCCCAACGCCACAATCCTTTTGGTCCGGGCATGTGTCACCCAGTCGTCGCGGGCACAAATCGTGTCATTCGACCGCCATTCATTAGGGCATCTCCAACGGGACGTCCGTTTGCATCCACGGATTGGCCTCTGCTCCACTCCAGCGGAGCGACGCAAACTAATCAGCGCGGTCCCGGTGAGCGTCCTCTTTTTCTTATCCGGTCTCGCATGTCAGGGATAGCGAAATCAGGATAGAGCTTCGTCGGAACCAAAAGAGGGTACCGCAGCTAACACCTCCAACCCATTTGTGTAAAAAAGCGTTGCAGGCGAAGAAATCCGCCCTCTGGCGAACAAGAGGGGGGGGCGGGGGGGGGGGTGAGTGAACGCTACACAAATTTAAATCTTTTTCATATTTTAGGTGATGCAGAAGGTAAAGGTGATAGCTTTAGTGGTGGATATGTTCATAGTATGATCCTAGGCTAGTGCAACAAGCAAATGAACCAAGCATAATAACAAAGTTAGGGAGCGGGACAACCGGGGGGCATGGAGATGAGGCGAGGTTTGTTTCCCGCAGTTCCTCCCACAAAAAGGAGTACGTCTGCGTTGAGGATGTGCTAGCCTCACACAAGAGGCTAGGCGGCCACACCACGAAGGAAGGCCTCACCTGCTTCCTCGGTAGAGCTCCACAAAGGGGCTCCCCCTTCTCCACTAAGGAATCGGTCGAGGCGGTGGTCCCTTCACAAGGTTGGGACGAGCTCCACAACACCGGAGGCTCCCAACACCCTATGGGGCTAACACAACTCCAAGCTAGCCTCCATAGGAACACTTCCTCCAAGATCCCACCATAAGAACCCTAACTCCAAGATCCACAAAGTACTAGCACGAATTGATGAAATCTCTCTTGGTAGAACTATAGATCGGGGCCTCCTCCACCACTCCTCAAAGTTTGGGCAAGATTGGTTGTACTGACTCCAAACCTTCAGGTAGTCAGAAGGTTGTACTGACTCCAAACCTTGGACAGAGGAACCCACACTTTTCTCTGATTCTGCGGGTTCGCTCTCGGGATAGAAGTTTCTTGTGAGTCATCATTAACGATGGCTCGCTTATCTACATCTCCACCTTCAGGTAGTGGAGGAATGGAGGAAAGAGTCTGGAGATCCTATAGCAAAAAAGAACGAGAGAGCAAGACGAAATTATCAAAACCCAAAGGAAAAAACAATTGTAGCACAAAATTGGATAAAATTCGAAGGAAAGCACTTACATCGGTAAGTGCGTGGTCACCACTGAAAGGTTCCACGCGGCAGGAAGAAGGGACTTCATTATTCTTGCTCAAAGAGGTGAAGGGGCGGACAAGCTTATCCAAATATTTCAAGGGAAGATCATCGGAAACTCTGTCAGCGCTTCGGCACCCGAATACATCCAAAGGGGATTCTGGCGAGCTTGAAGAGGCTGCACTCGAATCCATAGAAAGTGTGCAATGATTTGCACACCCGACAATTCTACCCCTTCGGTATTTTGGAGCTCTTGGATGCGAGCAATTAGCGCGTCAGTGGCTGCCTTTTCTTCGGCTGTAGCTTCTGCGTCCCAAGATTTGCGTCTCTGGATATCTTCGGAAGCATCAAAGGGAGCAGGCCATATTCTTGGACAACCGAAGATTCGTCCTTGACATAAAGCCACTTCTTGCGCTAGCCTTGGATGGAGTCAGCAAACTTCACATTAAAGTATACGACTTCTGGCCAGACGCAGATGCAAACACCACCTACGTTGTAGATGGTGTTCTTCGAGATGTTGCGGCAGAGGTGTAAGATGAGTTTTCATAGGCCCCAGTGAGGGTGGATGCCCAGGAAGCATTCGCAGAGGGTGATGAAGATAGAGATGTGGAGGAGAGAGAGAGTTAGGGGTCACCTAGTGAAGCTGAATCCCATAGATAAAAAGGAGGCCGCGGAGGAACTCATGAACATGAATGGAAAAGCCGTGCATGAGAAAATCGACAAAAGTTACCCGGAAACCTGAAGGAGGATGAGGGGAATCTCATCCCCTGGCATCTTCATAGCCTTCTTGGTGAGCAGGCCCATCTTCTTGAGAAGGCGATTGTCCTGCGTGGATATCTTAGACCTCTCCCATCTGGAAAACTTGTTCTTCTCCACGCGCTCACTGGTGCCAGGGGCACGGTTCTTGCAGAGCTTGGTGCGTGGAGCCATGGTGGATGCGCAGTGGAGCAAAAGAGGGGAAGCAGAGGATGAGTGCACGAGGTGCTCGAGGAGGAAGAAGAAGAGAGGCAAGAGAAAATGTGCGGCGCAGCGAAGGGGGAAAAGTGAGGAGTAGGGTAAAATTTATAGGTGGAAGACGATGAAGCTCAGCTGTTGGATGAAAAGGAGAGGATCCTGAGATATTTTTACCAGGAGGAAGTTACTGCGCGTGTGCCGGGAATATCGGAGGACGTGCGCTCCCCACTTGCGCGACATGGAGGACATGTAGTAGTTTGGACCCACAAAACAGTGATCTACGAGCAGTCGTATCTTCCCAAGGTGGTCACACATGGCTCTTGTCAGCAACGACGTCATAGTATTGAAAAACTCCGAGAGGTGAAGCAAAAGATAGTTGGAAGAAAACTTCGAGAGTTGGAACAATACATAGTTGGGAGAAAAATTCGGGAGCCTATGTCCAGATGCAATCACCTATTCATATGCTCGGGGGCTACTCTTATCAGAAGTATTGCATATACTTCTGATAAGATACCGTGATGATGGAAAAAATACAGATTCGATTAAATAACAGAAGTTAAGCCTACAACCAAGTGCAAACATACGGCTGTAGCCTCGGGGGCTACTCCCATCGGGAGCGCTTGCCGCGCACCCGATGAAATATAGAGAAGAAAAAGAAGGCAAAATAATAAGTTAATATAGATTTGCCGTCGAAGAACTTCTTTCGTACATCTTCGAGTTACATGTAACTCGTCATGTACTCCCATCGGGAGGTCAAGATATTGTTTTATGAGTCAACTCGAAAAAATAAAGAATTTCCGCGGCCGCACAAAGGTGCTCGATAATATGTCCACCGTGGTAAAAACTCTGAATGCCCTGACTCAAAAAAAGTGCGAAGGTAAGACCCCAGGATCTATCCTGCGTGGCGTGGCATCGCACCCGAATGCGCTCTCCCACTTTATCTGCATTAACAGATGCGAAGAAAAATCCCGATGGACGCGTTAGGTACTCGATAAAATAAAGCTGGGATTCAATTCACGATAAGTCCTTAAGCGGCGCATGTCGAGTTACGCCAGTATCCCGAGTTCGAGTCCAGGGACTCGATCTTGAAGTAGGTTTATGCGGGTTTGCCACCAGAGCAATTAACTGGTACCTGATCCATCAGATGAACCAGCCTCATTTACCATCATCCCTGTACAAAATAGACGCTAAGCAAAATATTCGTTATGATTCGAAAGTTTACTAAATAAACATGTGACTCAGTTTTACGATGGAGATTTTACTCGACTCTACGATTCAAGCAAAATCTCGGGGGCTACTGACATAGGTATGCCTAGTAGGCATGCCGAATAAAGTACCCTGGTTATATAAATAGGACATGAAGCCCACGAACCCGAAGCTCTGGAGGCCCAGAATCTCAGAGATCTTCGGATAATGAAAAGTAGAGTTGTAGTAGGTGAAGGAGATATGCCCTAGAGGCAATAATAAAGTGGTTATTATTTATATCTTTATGTTTATGATAAATGTTTATATATCATGCTAGAATTGTATTAACCGAAACATTAGTACATGTGTGATATGTAGACAAACAAGAAGTCCCTAGTATGCCTCTTAAACTAGCTTGTTGATTAATGGATGATTAGTTTCATAATCATGAACATTGGATGTTATTAATAACAAGGTTATGTCATTGTGTGAATGATATAATGGACACACCCAATTAAGCGTAGCATAAGATCTCGTCATTAAGTTATTTGCTATAAGCTTTCGATACATAGTTACCTAGTCCTTATGACCATGAGATCATGTAAATCATTTATACCGGAAAGGTACTTTGATTACACCAAACACCACCGCGTAAATGGGTGGCTATAAAGGTGGGATTAAGTATCCGGAAAGTATGAGTTGAGGCATATGGATCAACAAGTGGGATTTGTCCATCCCGATGACGGATAGATATACTCGGGCCCTCTCGGTGGAATGTCGTCTAATGTCTTGCAAGCATATGAAAGAGTTCATAAG
>NC_061512.1:188590809-188756575 GCF_022539505.1 Lolium rigidum | reverse complement strand
AGTGAACAATGATAAGCTTGGGAATTATATTAACAAGTTCGCTTCTAATTTGCTAAAGCAAGATTAGTGAATATAGTGTTGATTCAACCATTTTCTTAAACCTTTGAAAACAATTCTTCACATAAAATCATGAACCTTTCCACATTCTCAACACCATTTAATTTAAACTCTAAATCATGATATAAAATACATGGGAACAATCAATATTGTTAAGTAATAACAAAACTTAATGATATGTCTACCAAGCACTGGTTATAAACTTCAAATCATTCAAAATAGGTTTGGTTCCCAAATTTAAAGAATTGAGATAAACCATTAAACCATATCTACTTTATTTATACTTCACCAAAGCATCAATATAATCAAATATTAAATATTTGTTTAAATGAAAAAAAAATGCAGCAAGCAGCACTATCAAGTTCTATTAAGATTCTATGTCCTAACCTGTGTATCATGGATCACAAGTATAAACCAATCCATATACACTTATAGACTAAATGCCATTTGGTGAGTAGAGTGAATCCAACCATCTTTTTAAAACCATAGAAATAATTCTTCACATACAATCATAACATAATTCCAACCTCAATACCATTTAATTTAAACTCTAGCCATAATTAAATTATATGTGAATGATCACCATGGTTAAGCACTAGAAAAATAGAATGTGTTCACCATGCACATGTTCTAAGTTTCAAACCATTTAAATAGATCTGATTCCTAAATTAAAAAGTGAATTGAAATAACTAACTAAACCATTTCTATTTTTATTTAAGCCTCACAAGATATCAATTAAATCCTAAACTAAATTATTGTTTAAACAACAAGATTATACAGTGAGCATTGTTATCAAGTTATATTGATATTCAAATATATTATAACCTGTAAAACAAAAATGAATTCAAATTTGAATTCAAACATGAAAATAGAAAACAGAAAATAAAACAGAAAAGGAAAAGGAAAATAGAGAGAGAAGCTAACCTGGCAGGCCACCGCAGCCCAGCAACCATCTCCACACCAAGCCCACCAGTAGCCCAGCCCACGAACAAATTCGACCCACCTTACCGTTTCGGCTTAGAGAAGAAAAGGAGCTTCGTCTTCCTTCCCGGCAACGACAGCGCGGTGGAGGAGCTTCGACACGTCCCCGCCGACGATAAGATCAATCCCGGACGTCGTCAGTAGTCTCAGAACCTCGCTCAATCGTTCTCGCGTCCGAGCCTATCCAAAATCGCCAAGATTCGCGCCCAATTCATCTCCATCACCAGCCAAGCATCTCGGCCATTGCCGCCGGCGTGAGGGCGAACCAGACCTCGTCGTGGCCTATAAATACGCCCTGAGCTCCGCATTGAAACCCTAATGTCTCGCCGCCCAGCCATTCTTTCTCAGCCGCCCTCTAATTCTCACCATCATCCAATCACCGTCGCCGGAGTTCATCGCGAATCCGACCATAGAAACCACCCCTGAGCTCACCGTTTGGTCGAGGAGGTGCACCTCGATGTCGTCGTTCTACTAGCAAAGCCACGCATCCAGGGGAGCCCCGAATCAATCCAATTTGGCATTTCCCTTTCGGTGTACTGTGGCGGTATCGGCGAGTTTGTGCTCGATTCCGTCCAGGATCCACCTCGTCGACCACACCATCAAGATCAGGGTAACATTGCGCATCTCCAGACCTATTGTTTGCGTCATTTAGTGTCTTGTAGCTCGGTTTCATCATTCGACCGGCCGACGCCACCGCAGATGTGCTCACCGGAGTAACTCCGGTGACCATTTGATGGTGCCGAGGGTACCGTTTCACTCGGAGTGAGGAGAGGGATCAAACGCACTAATTTTTGTGGTCTCTGGGGGTCTCTGGCGTCCCGTCCGTCGCTCACCGGAGCATCGCCGGCGCTCTCTCCGGCGAGGTGACGTGGAGGTGGACCCGCTGGTCATGTTGACTTGGTCAGCTGCCAACGAGGCAGGAGACTAGTCAATGACCCCACCTGTCAATGGCTCTGGCTAGATCTATCCCGGGTATGAATAGCTATTTAGGTTTATTTCAAATTCCAGAAAATTGCAGAAACTTTGTAAAATCATAGAAAAATAATTTCAACTCAGAAAAAGATAAATAATATATCAAAATGCTCATAAAAATAAACTCTACTCAAATAAAATATAAAACAAAAATGTGTGTCAAAATAAAATTTCACTTATTTTTAACCTTATAAATTATGCCATTTCATTTATTCAATATACAATTTGAATTCAATAATTAGTGAAGTTTCAAAATTAAATTTTAACTCTTCAGTAACTAAGTAAAATGTTAAGATTAATTTTATTTACCATAATTGCATTAACTTAATTATTAGAGGTAATTCATAAACCCTAATTTGCAAATTACTATTTTCTATTTTCTTTAAATAGTAATAACTCAAGAAAATATTATAAGCCAATATTATTTTGGTAAATCAAAACTTATTTACTTAAACATCTTTAGTTAACAAGTTAATTATTTTAAACCCTAATAACAATTATTAAACCCTGATTCTTAATTAAACCAAAATAGGAGTTACCCTAATTATTAATTCTTGTGGAAAATTAATAAAATGTTAAACCATTACTAATTTTGATTCAAAGTAATTAGTAACCACAACTCTATTACCAATTATCATTTTAGGAGTTGCACCATAATTTAGAAACTCTAGTTTCAATTTGAGTAAGACCTTGATCTCATTATTTCATGTGATCACCCTAAATTAGAAACAACTCTAAAACCCTAGTTGCTTATCACATGTGATCATGTGAATTTCCCCTTACATAGAGCACCTTATTATGTGACCAACAAATACAAGTCCTGATCTACCAACATAGAACCAATTCACATGAGGCATCATTTCATGTCTCTATTTCCCAATTTAAAACCTATATGATTCACTAGTATCACCTAGATCTAAACCCTAGCTTGATACCACATGTTAGCACCATTGATCACCACTCCTATATACCACACCATTAAGATCAACTTCAACCATCAAACCCTAGTAGAACCATAATGATAAACCACTAAGCTGGGCAACTATTAGAGATTACTTCGTTAAGTAGTTGTGAAACCATAGTAAACCCTAATAGCTAATTTATAGAACCATCTTGACCATCATCCTTTGATATGATACCATAATCAACCATCATAATAAACCTGCTAATACTTGCTATATAGAAACCCATTCAACTTAAGAACCCAACTAGTTCCTATTAGTGAACTAAATGAATCCAATAGTAAACCCTAGAAAGCCATAACACCTATGTATAGTAGTTCATATTCTTATTTAACATGTTCTTCAAAAGTTATTCTTTTGAAGTACAAATGTCAATCAAACCATAGAAGCCATAGTTCTTATTTGAAATACTCATTATTTCTTAATCAACATGTTCTTCAAAAGTTATTCTTTTGAAGTATAGTATAAGTAATCATCAACCATGTTCTGTAGAACTTAAAATTGACAACTGTTCTTTACATATTATTCCACCACTATTCTTTATGTGTATGATTGTTATGATGTCTTATATCACTTGGTTATGATGCTAATATAACCAAACCCTAATAAGAACCTTGTTTGGGAACCATTCAAAAAGTGCAATCAACCCTAAAGAAATCTTTACAACTCATACATCCTAAATCATCGAGGTTAGGTTACGCTCGGGATGATTGCATCTCATACTATGCATTATAGCATCTTTGCCAGTTCTTTAAACATTGTCCTTACCGGACGATGATGGTATTTCAGAATTTGGAGTTATCACGTATCGAAGCTTTTGCCCGCATAATCTTGCAGTCAAGAAAGGCAAGTTCATCGCTTGCTCATGTCATTTGATTATTTGTATCAAACTATATGCAAAGTACTATACTTATCACTCATGCATTGAAAAGCAAAGTATTATTTTACAATTATGAATATGACTATGTGGTGGGCAATGGAACCATGGTATGTGTTGATATGGTGGAGGTTCCATTGCATGGGTACTACTCATCTAGGACTAAGTACCAATGCCGTCCAGTGATTCTAGCACCGTACATATCGCGTTATCCATAAGATCTATAATGGCTCTGGGGAAGTCAGCTGTATCTTTTCCCTTCGCACGCCAACGGATCGGAGAGCCGGTGGGGTGCTGGAGGCACTGCCGCAATAGGTTGGGATATCCTTTTAAATCCCCATCCAGTAGTGATGATAAGCTCTTCGGTCTATGATGGATTGTCCGGAGTACACCATGAGTATAGCCGTATTATCGGGGGAAGTCTACTGGAGGTGTACGGTTGGACAAAAGGGTGGGTTTGCAGGGTCGCGGAGAAGGCAGTGATTGGCTTGGATCTTATACTCGGGCCTCACACCAAAGGAAGTGTGGACGGGGACATACTCTCGGCCGGCAACATGGTTAAGATCTCTTGTGGGGTAAAGTAACGCACCTCTGCAGAGGGTATCAAGAATTGTGACTGTCACTCCCTGTTCCGGGAAGGGAACTGCGAACGCGGCAGGAAAGGAACTCCACGAAGTTCTAGTCAACCTGTGAAGACTGACGGGCATAGTTTTCAGAATAAAATAAACCTTTTGAAGAAATGATTACAAAAAAGTTACATTGGCCTATGACTTTCTGGTCTATGGCTGTAGCTAGTGCATGATACACATATTTCCTAATATGAACTTGCTGAGTACGCTCGTACTCATTCTATCCCATTTGAACCCCCTTCTTAGATCAAGGCACCGAAGGAGAAACTACCGTGGAACTCGAAGACAAAGGAGTCAACTGCAACGAGATGAAGAATCCAATCAAAGAAGTCAATGGAGTCAACTTCCGCATCAACTATAATGGAAACCTAGACTAGTAATAGAAGGGAACCTTTCCCTAATCCTAGCACCTAAGTAGCTAGATTTCTATAGCAAGCCAAGTAGCTCTTAAGATTGAGTTAGCAACAAGTTAGACTACGAGTCGTTCTTCTGGAGTTTATTTGAAGTTTTACCTCACTGTAAAGTAGGAGGCTGTGTGGATCTTATGTAAACAGTTCGTGTGTACTTCTATAGACATACCTTGGACTCGCATATGTTTCTGTTGTACCACTCTGAGAGATGTAATATGAGTGGAACGGTGTTTCACTTGTGTTATGTCAACGACTTGTGTACTACACCATGCAGTGGTACGCTGGGTCACCGCACTAGAATAGGTATGTTCTTGATTGTCTCGCAGGAGGTAACTTCCTAAGCACTCCTGCATTAGAAGCTAGCTGCATTATTGAGAGTCTATTTGGAATACCCCCTGTTGATGAAGTTAAAATTGAAATCTCTCTTGAAGATGTTATGAAAAAATTGGAAACCATAGAGAAAAATTTTCCAAGTGTTGAAACTAAATTGGAAATGTTACTTGATAAAACTGATGAACTTGATAAATCCTTAGGAGGAATTGATGAAAGAATTAGTGTCCTAGGAACTTGTGTTGACCATGATAATCAAACCGATAGGATTGGCGAACTTGAAAAGGCTATGGGAACCTTGGGATCAACCTTTTCTTCTCTTAAATATAAGGAGAAAGCTTATGTGGGTAAGGAGCAAAAGTTTATGTATGTCTCTAAAGTGCCTAAACCAAAAAAATATTATTATAGGCCTAAAATTGACAAAGCCCTTAGTACCACTACAGATGGGGGAGCTTATGATAACGATGCTTCGTCTCTTGATAATACTTGATACACACTTTCTGCGCCTAGCTGAAAGGCATTAAAGAAAAGCGCTTATGGGAGACAACCCATGTTTTTACTACAGTACTTTGTTTTTATTTTGTGTCTTGGAAGTTGTTTACTACTGTAGCAACCTCTCCTTATCTTAGTTTAGTGTTTTGTTGTGCCAAGTAAAGTCGTTGATAGTAAGGTTCATACTAGATTTGGATTACCGCGCAGAAACAGATTTCTTTGCTGTCACGAATCTGGGCAAAATTCTCTGTAGGTAACTCAGAAAATTATACCAGTTTACGTGAGTGATCCTCAGATATGTACGCAACTTTCATTCAATTTGAGCATTTTCATTTGAGCAAGTATGGTGCCTCAATAAAATTCGTCAATACGAACTGTTCTGTTTTGACAGATTCTGCCTTTTATTTCGCATTGCCTGTTTTGTTATGCTTGATGGATATTTTGATTCCATCGACTTTCAGTAGCTTTGTGCAATGTCCAGAAGTGTTAAGAATGATTATGTCACCTCTGAACATGTATATTTTGATTGTGCACTAACTCTCTAATGAGTTGTTTTGAGTTTGGTGTGGAGGAAGTTTTCAAGGATCAAGAGAGGGAGATGATACAACATGATCAAGGAGAGTGAAAGCTCTAAGCTTGGGGATGCCCCGGTGGTTCACCCCTGCATATATCAAGAAGACTCAAGCGTCTAAGCTTGGGGATGCCCAAGGCATCCCCTTCTTCATCGACAACATTATCAGGTTCCTCACCTGAAACTATATTTTTATTCCATCACATCTTATGTACTTTGCTTGGAGCGTCGGTTTGTTTTTGTTTTTGTTTTGTTTGAATAAAATGGATCCTAGCATTCTTTGTGTGGAAGAGAGACACGCTCCGCTGTAGCATATGGACAAATATGTCCTTAGGCTTTACTCATAATATTCATGGCGAAAGTTTTTTCTTCGTTAAATTGTTGTATGGTTGAAAACGGGAAATGTTGCATGTGGTAGTGTATAAATAAAATACTTGTAGAACATTGAGCTTTGATAACTTGATTCTTTGCAAATGTTTTGAGATATTTAGATGGTAAGGCTTGCTGGATAAATAAGTTAAAATTAGTAGTGGATTGTTGTCTTTAAGCTTGTGCCATACTACAAACTCTATTTAAATAGTTGAAGGCGTAGTTGGACTTGATAGCTTTCCATGTCTGAGAGTTCATCGTAATAACTAAGTTGTGCTGAAGGTCGAGGGAGCTAGCGGGGTACTTGTGCCACCGTGAACGGCCCTCCTTGGAGTAAATTTTAATCATGCTCTTAATGATGAACCCGCTAGTTGTTTGCAATAAGCTTGTGAGTTCTTTTTGACTAATGTTAAGCTACGGTTTTTGGCACTTCCACCATCCAAATTTGCTAGCCTCTTCGGTACTCGTGCATTGCCTTTTGCTCACATTGAGAATTGTGCATACTTCGCCGGTACATCCAAACCCGTGGGAGAACTTTCTCTTGTTCTCCTACACATAAGCCCATACATCTCCTCAAAACAGCCACCATACCTACCTACCACAAGCATTTCCATAGCTGTTCCGAGATATATTGCCATGCAACATCCATTTTTACATTACATGCCATGTTGTCATTTATTATTTATATATTGCTTTGCATGATCATATACGAGCTGATGTGTGGTTTACCCATGTTACGCTAGATCATTGCACATCCTCGCTACATCGGCGAGAGGCATACAGTTTCATACATCATGTTTCATTCATTATGAGTTATTTGTACCAAAAAGTGTGTTGTCATATTAGGATGTTTCCCCTAAAAATGAAAAGAGCCGTGGAGGCCATCAAAAAGAAAAAAAAGAGAAGAAAGAAAAAAAATGAAAAGAAAGAAAAGAAAAAGGAAAAGAAAAAGAAAGAAAAAAAGAGAATAAAGAAAAAGGGGGCAGCATTACTATCTTTTATCCACACTTGTGCTCATGTTTTAGCACCCGCATTATTCATAGTCATCATTTGTGCTCATGTTTAGCACCTACATTCATATGAGAGAGTTTTGATGTTTTACTAGTATAACTATGTGGGGAATTTACACTATAGAACTTGGGTTGTGTATTCCAATGATGAGCCTCCTCAAAAGTGCTCTAGGTCTTCGTGAGCAACCAAGTTGGATGCACCCCTACTAGTTCCATTGGAGAGCTTTCATACACATGTAGCTCTATGTGCATCCGTTGCATGGCAATCACTACTCCTTGCATAGCTTCGATCATAAGGCTTCCTCTTGTCTAATGGTCATTTACAGCTTTGCAAGCCTTTCTTCCATTTGGCCTTCCAAACCCCCATTAACGTTCTTTATGCCATAACATCCTGGTGCTAATACCAAATGCTTGCACTCACCGGTTGAGTAGACTTCGAAACAGTTGATTCATGACGTTCATGTTTATGTTTACTTGACTGAATCCTTCTTATGTTGTGAAAATTTACTTGATGCTTGGAATGAAGGATAGAAATTCTATGCTGAATACTTAATACATCTTTAATGAACTTTGTACGGTTGCATGTCTTTAAAGCAATAGTTCATGAAAACTTCTAGCTTGTCTAACTCTTGCATTATCATCTCTTATATCAATATAGATACTTGCTTTGAATGATTTAATCTCAGCTCATATGCTTTACAATAGTATGATCAAGGTTATGATGGCATGTCACTCCGTAAATTATCTTTGTTTATCGTTTACCCGCTCGGGACGAGCAGAAACTAAGCTTGGGGATGCCGATACGTCTCCGACGTATCGATAATTTCTTATGTTCCATGCCACATTATTGATGATATCTACATGTTTTATGCACACTTTATGTCATATTCGTGCATTTTCCGGAACTAACCTATTAACAAGATGCCGAAGTGCCGATTCTTGTTTTCTCGCTGTTTTTGGTTTCGAAATCCTAGTAAGGAAATATTCTCGGAATTGGACGAAATCAACGCCCAGGGTCCTATTTTGCCACGAAGCTTCCAGAAGACCGAAGAGTCAACGAAGTGGGGCCACGAGGTGGCCAGGAGGGCAGGCGGCGCGGCCCCACCCTTGGCCGCGCCGACCTGTCTCCTGGGCCCCTCGCGACGCCCCCTGACCTACCCTTCCGCCTACAAATAGCCTTCGTCGCGAAACCCCCAGTACCGAGAGCCACGATACGGAAAACCTTCCAGA
The DNA here is from genome assembly GCF_022539505.1 of Lolium rigidum. Taxonomy (NCBI): domain Eukaryota; kingdom Viridiplantae; phylum Streptophyta; class Magnoliopsida; order Poales; family Poaceae; genus Lolium; species Lolium rigidum. Next base: position 188,747,685 of record NC_061512.1, on the reverse strand, counting down.
GACGCCGCCGCCGCCAATCCCATCTCGGGGGATTCAGGAGATCGCCTCCGGCACCCTGCCGGAGAGGGGAATCATCTCCCGGAGGACTCTACGCCGCCATGGTCGCCTCCGGAGTGATGTGTGAGTAGTCTACCCCTGGACTATGGGTCCATAGCAGTAGCTAGATGGTTGTCTTCTCCTCATTGTGCTTAATTTTCGGGTCTTGTGAGCTGCCGAACATGATCAAGATCATCTATCTGTAATTCTATATGTTGTGTTTGTTGGGATCCAATGAATAGAGAATACCATGTTATGTTGATTATCAATTTATATCTATGTGTTGTTTATGATCTTGCATGCTCTCCGTTATTAGTAGATGCTCTGGCCAAGTTGATGCTAGTAACTCCAAGAGGGAGTATTTATGCTCGATAGTGGGTTCATGTCTCCGTGAATGCGGGGAGTGAGAGAAACCTCTAAGATTATGGATGTGTCTGTTGCCACTAGGGATAAAACATTGATGCTATGTCCGAGGATGTAGTTATTGATTACATTACGCGCAATACTTAATGCAATTGTCTCGTTGTTAGCAACTTAATACTTGGAGGGGGTTCGGATGATAACTCGAAGGTGGACTTTTTAGGCATAGATGCATGCTGGATAGCGGTCTATGTACTTTGTCGTAATGCCCAATTAAATCTCACTATACTCATCATAATATGTATGTGCATGGTCATGCCCTCTTTATTTGTCAATTGCCCAACTGTAATTTGTTCACCCAACATGCTCGTTTATCTTATGGGAGAGACACCTCTAGTGAACTGTGGACCCCGGTCCAATTCTCTATACTTGAAATACAATCTACCGCAATACTTGTTCTACTTGTTTTCTCGCAAACAATCATCATCCACACTATACATCTAATCCTTTGTTACAGCAAGCCGGTGAGATTGACAACCTCGCTGTTTCGTTGGGGAAAAGTACTTGGTTTGTGTTGTGCAGGTTCCACGTTGGCGCCGGAATCCCTGGTGTTGCGCCGCACTACATCTCGCTGCCATCAACCTTCAACGTGCTTCTTGACTCCTACTGGTTCGATAAACCTTGGTTTCTAACTGAGGGAAACTTACTGCTGTACGCATCACACCTTCCACTTGGGGTTCCCAACGGTCGCGTGCTGTACGTGTGTCAGCCGCCGCTGCGAGACAGCACGCAGTGCCTCGAGGTGGACGGAACGGACGAACTCGGGATCTCAGGGCGGGGGGTCCGCCTCGTCCGGGAACGATCTCCAGCGGGTTAACGAGGACATGCATGGCGGCCAGGGGATTTGTTTTTTTTTTGTTGTTGTTTGAGCTTGGGATTTGGGGTTTTTTCGGATAGGGGAGGAGGAACCGAGGAAGAGGAAGGAACAGCCCGCGTGCTTGGCGCGTGGCAGTGTGCTTGAATTTCGAATTTTTGTGAAATGTTTCATTTCCCCGCTACAATTCGGGGTTTTTTTTTGACGCGCCAATGCGTCCCGCTGTGCAGGTTCAAGTGAATTTGGGGTGCCACACTATGGGCCCCAGTTTCAGTGAGACATGTAATGACTAGTCACATCAGTAAGTTCACTGTGTAATAAAATATGTTACCCCTCCCCTTTATGTAGCCCCCTTTGTCTCTCCCGATCGAGTGCCGACAGCCGACGGATGCAAGCCGCTAGCTCGATCCCCTCCTTTCGCCTCCACCGTCCAGGCATCCAGCTTGGAGGGGCAAGCTGCATCTAGACCAAGCGGATTAGGTAGTACTAGTAATGCTCTTTCCTTTCTCGAGATTGGTTCTTTTTTCCTCACCTCGATATCTTGCGCATCTACTATTTCCTATTCTGGGCGAAGGGGTGTCTTTCTGGTCACCCTCGCGACTGGGAGTGATTGATGGGGGTGGGGGGGGGGGCTACCTTTGCTTGGATTGGGGTGTTCTTCCTTTATTTGTCGACATTTGCAACCTTTGTAGTTTCTGCGAGATCCTCAATGTATCTTTTGTCAGCTTGTACAGGAAAGGAAATACCTCGGTGGTGGTGGGGGGGGCAATGGAGCGTAAGGCCACCACGCATGTGGGCAGTTGGCTGAGCCTGAGCTGCGTCCCCAGCCCCGCAAAGCAGGTACTCCGTTTGCTTATCCACTCTGTCTGTCTGCATCCTCAATCTGTTCCTGTTCTGGAAGATGCTTAAAGTAGCACATGTCTTCAGTTGTTTGTGCATAAAGCCTCTGTGACACCATGCTCTATATTCTCTGTATCGGGTTGGTACCTCCGGGTTCCGTGCTTGAGGCTATGGGGAACGAGAATAGCGCTCCACCTGCTACGGGAGCATGGCCCGATCTGCAGCACAAGAAGCGAAATGCCACTGCCGAGCTGGGCAGGGACCGCCGAGGGGTAATTTTTTTTAACCAACTTACCATGATGTAGTCTGAATCTGATACTCCCTCAGATCCAAATTAATTGACTCAACTATCTGTAGATACAGATGTATCTAGATGTGTTTCTAGCTCTAGATACTACTACCTCCATCCCAAAGCTTAGAGATTATATTATTTTTAGAAAGTCAAACTATACCATGTTTGACTAAGCTTTTACCAAAAATCATTAACATGCAAAATACAAAATTAATATCATTAAATAGGTTGTGAAATATATTTTCCTACGGTATCTACACAATATTATATTTGTTGATAGAATGTTCTAAAATTTTGGTCAAACTTTACTTGTTTTGATTTCTCAAAAATAAATAAGCCTTAAGCTTTGGGATGGAGGTATCTAGACAAAGCTGAGTCAACTGGAGTAGTTTTTTTTGTCTGTCCATAGCTAGTGTTCATGGTGCAAAAGGCTAAGAGCATCCACTATATGCATCGGTCTATCTCATACGGTAATTCAATATCACCTGCTGAGGTCTGCCTTTTGTTTTGCTATTCATATGCGATCGAAACTTTAGGGCCTTTACTCAAAAGGAAGATCAAAACTGCGGCTGATCAGGCTGCCGGTATGTTGATGCCGCCCCCATCTTCTAAATGCCTCTACAAGCACAAGGCCACGCGCCCGCTGGGTGGTGATTTTTTAATGAATATGGTATATTTTCTTAATCCACAAAACATGCCTTGATATTTGTCTGTTTATTGTCGATTTTTTCTAATGCTTGCCAAAAGTTTACAACAACAACAACAACCAAGCCTTTCAGTCCCAAACAAGTTGGGGTAGGCTATAGTTGAAGCCCATAAGATCTTGAAGCCAAAAGTTTAGAAACACCAAATTCGTTTGCTTACAATCATCATACAGTAATGTTCAACTACTCTCCAGTTCCCCTAACCCAACAAAAAATGATGTTAATTACGATTTTTAGATTAAAAGAGCACCATTAGGCGTTGTTAATTACGATTTTGAGATTAAATGTCATTTGCAATTGCTAATTACAATTTTGAGGCAAATTATTAGTTTAACCTTGATCTGTTCCGCTCTCCATTTTTCCCAACCGAAAAAAATGTAACCATTCCATTCCTCTGAAATGGAACCATTCCATTCCATTCCACGCTGTTTCAGAACCGAACACACCCTTGCATTGTTGTGAACTGTTGTCCATACACAGCCATACCCTTCCACTTACATCCAGCACTATATGCATCAGTCTGTCTCAATATCACTGCTGAGATCTGTTCCCATTCTTATGCAGGCTGAAACTGCTGCGCCTTTACTCAAGTGGATGCAAAATGAGGCTGATGAGGCTGCTGTGAGGACGATGGTGCCGGCACCATCATCCGAATACCTCTACAAGCACGAGGCCATGGGCCAGCTGGGTGGTGACCTTTTAATGAATCCGGTATATTTTCTTAATCCACATACATGATTTTATTATTATCTGTTTAATTACTGTTGGCTTTGCCTAATGCTTACCAAAAGTTCAGAAACACTGCGTTTGCTTACAATCATCATACACAAATTTTTCACTTTTCAGTCTGTCTCATCCAGTATATAAACCGTTGAGTTCCGTTGGCTTCTTTTGTAATCATTTGCATTGTTGTCAACTGTTGTCTATGCACAACCCTATTCTTCCACTTACATCCCGCACTTTTTGCATCAGTCCATCTCATAGATTTATTAAATATCAATGATGAGTTATGTTGCTATTCATATGCAGGATGAAGCTTCTGTGCCTCTACTCAAATGGATAAAAAATGATCCTGATGAGGCTGCTGTGAAGATGATGGTGCCGCCACCATCTTCTGAAAACCTCCTCAAGCACAAGGCCACGAGCCAGCTGGGTGGTATCCTTTTTAAGCAGGTATATTTTCTTAATCCTCATACATGATTTGATTTGTCTGTTTATTGCCGGCTTTGTCTAATTATGCTTACCAATAGTTCAGAAACACACACAACCCTATTCTTCCACTTACATCCAGCACTATATGCATCAGTGTCTCATAGATTCATTTTATATATCATTGCTGATGTCTGTTGCTCATCAATTTTCATATGCGGATCGAAACCGTTAAGCCTTCATTGGTCAAAAGGATTGCAACTCGCTGCGATGAGGCATCTGCAGAGGCTCCCACCAAGTTACTGTCAGCCCCACCTTCTGGATGCTTATATAAGCTCAAGTCCAAGGACCAGCCGGGCCGTAACCATCCAAGGGTTTGGGTATATTTTCTTAAGCCACATATACATGCCATGATTTATTTCTGATATTATCACCGGCTCTGTCTACTGCTTCTTGGAATTCGGAAACGCCAAATTAGCATGCTTATATTCATCATACACTAAATTTTGACTGTTCGGTTTGTAACATAGTGTTATGCACTCGCTTGTCAACATTTGCATTGCTCTGAACTATGCACTTTACACAACCTAATTCTTCCACTTACATTCAGCGCTACGCACCGGTAGTACCTCCCATGTTTCCTTCACCATCCCGATGCCGAGCTTGCGGGAATATGGTGGGCCCATGTACATACCCCGCATATAACACCTCCTATGGCTCTATCTACCTTTCTAATAACTCCTTCACGAGTTACAGGTATGTATTCTCGGTGGTTTAGCATGAATTGGCATATAGTAAAGTCTTGTTTTTAGTCTTCCTGCTTCTTACATTAGTATCAATTTTCACCTGCAGATCGTACCTTGTGAACTTCGTCCAATGATTAACCAGATGTGACCGCATGAAGGGTCTTTCACTATGCATGGCAATGGCAAATTGATGAACACCTACACGGTCTATGAGGTGTATGTCTACAAGACGCAGGCCATCACATATTTGTATGGACATGATTGGAGAAAGTTTGCTTTTGACTACGGTCTGAAGAAGGGCAACGAGCTGAGGATCAGAAACTCAAACGGGCAGATATACGTAATCGCTTACGAGTTGGAGACACTTCCAAATATATAATATGTAACTTTTTTGTACTCATATCCTTTGATTACTGCATTCTGAGCAGTTGTTCTAAACCATTCCCTATGTTCTAGCTTGCTGGGTTTAACATGATCAAAGCTGCAGATCCCCTGATGGAACAGGAGCGGATGTCACAAAGGGCACCCACACCAGCACCGACACCGGCTTCCCACTCTCCTGCATCAGCACCGGTTCCTGTACCAGCGACCGTTTATTGCATCTACCCAAGCAAGCCCCTACATCAGCATTGGTTCCTGTAGAGGCCCCATATACTACACCCGCCCAGCGAGGCTCCCGCATCGACGACTGGTTCCTCTAGCTGCACCGTTTACTGCACCTGCCCAACAGTCTCCTGCATCAGCACCGGTTCCTCTAGAGGCACCGTTTATTGCACCCGCCCAGCAGTCTCCTGCATCAGCACCAGCTCGTGTACCAGCCCAGGCTCCTGCACCTGCCCTAGCCAGATCACCGAGGTCTCAGCTCATTGCTGTGGCCACCCGTGTGGTGACCAGGACGCATCTGAAGGCTATGTTCGTGAGTATATGACAGCATAACTGCTCTTATCTTGATTTCTTCTCTGCTCAAAGTCTCACATGGTCCAGTCTTCAGTGCATTGGTGCCATTGACTAATTTTTGTTGGTATCTCTTGCTTTGAATCAGAAATTGCCTAAAAGTATCGCCAAGGATCTCAATGCTGGCCGAAGGGGCAAGATTTCCCTCGTCATGGAGAGTGAAGGTCTCACCGTGGAGGGACGGTACTCCGTCAGTCCCACAGATGGCCGCTTGGTTGTTACTTCCAGGTGGAAAAAGTTCATTGACGGTGCCAAACTTCGCATTGGATCAAAGTTGAAGGTCAAGATCTTTCGATGCCGCTGTGACATGTTGGTCATCAAGTTTGCGGTTGTCTAGTTCTATTGTCCCATGAGCCCTTAGCAAATGCATTTGTAGTTATACTTATATAAGGTTATCTTATCTGAACTGCTAATTAATTGTATGGGTGGTAAAACTCTGGCAAGCTTTTGCTCTTAGCAAGTATGTATGTATGACCAGCTATTATGATAACTAATGTTTGTGTTCATCTTAATTTGCATTTCCGTTTTAGAAAAAAAACTTAATTTCTATTTTGGCTGACCTGTTAGAGAACTATCAGATTGAATCCACAACATGATTCAAATAGATTCATTACACCAAGCCACATGTCTTGACCTTGCTATACACTAGTTCCATTAATCAGTGCAAGAAGGCTTACCCGAGCTGCTCGAACCACGGCGATTCGAATCCACCTTAGCTATCTAGCTAGAAATACAACCTTTGCGGAAAGAGGATTTGCGAGACGGGAGGCCGACATTGGGGACCCATGAGCCAGCAGCGTCGTCAACGTTTTAAAGGCGGCAGGAGATCGAAACAAAAAAAAGCCAAAAATCAGTTGGTAAACAAATCCAAGAAATGAAACTTTTACCTTTCTGAGAGGATGACATGCGGGACCCATGAAGCAGCAGCATCCTCAACTATTCCAAGGCGGCAGGGGATCAAAATAAAAATAGGAAATAGCCAGAAATTAATTAGGGTAAAAAATAAATCTATCAAAGGAAACCTTTATTGTTCATAGAGGATGACATGTGGGACCGACCTGCCAGCTGCGTCGTCATGGTTTCAAAGGGGGGAGGGGATCAAAAGAAAAAGGCAAATAACCAGAAATTAGGGGTAAAAAATAAATCCAACAAAGGAAACTTTTATTGTTCATAGAGGATGACATGCGGGACCCATGAGCCAACAGCTTCCTCAACGTTTCAAAGTCGGCATGAGATTGAAAGAAAAAGGCAAGTGACCAAATATCAGGAGCCAAAAATAATCCAAGAAAAGAAATTTTATTGTACATAGAGGATGACATGCGGCTCCCATTTTGCAGCAGCGGTCTCAACATTTCCAAGGCGGCACAGGACCAAAAGAAAAATGAAGTAGCCAGAAATCAGGGGGTGAAAAAAATACAAGAAAAGAAAGATTTCAATTGGGCTGCATCTGGACATCTGGGCCTTCGAACTATCCTGCTGGGCCTTTTGACTCGTACAATTTCAGCCCACTCCAAAACAGGAAAGTTCAGATTTTTCTAAAAAAAACAGGAAAGTCCTATGCTTCGCAAAAACACAAAACAAGGAGATTCAACATATAAGTTTTTTTATGTAAAAATAAAGATTTAATTTATCCGTTTGCAATAGCTCAGAGCGAAATACAATGTTTATTGTCTGCAAAATAATCAAGATATCACATGTTTCTTGTACGGGGAGGCTGACATCGGGGACCCATGAGCCAGCAGCGTCGTCAACGTTTTAAAGGCAGCAGGGGATGGAAAGAAAAAATAAACCAAAAATCTGTTGGTAAAAAATACAAGAAAAGAAACATTTTCGTTCTGAGAGGATGACATGCGGGACCCATGAGGCAGCAGCATCCTCAGCGTTTATTGTTCATAGAGGTTGACATGTGGGACCCGTGAGTCAGCAGCGCCCTGAACGTTTTAAAGGCTGCAGGAGATCGAAAGAAAAAATAAGCCAAAAATCGTTTGGTCAACAAAATCCAAGAAAAGAAACATTTACCGTTCTGAGAGGATGACATGCGGGACCCATGAGGCAGCAGCATCCTCAACGATTCCAAGGCGGCAGGGGATCAAAGGAAAAAGGAAATATCCCGAAATTAATTAGGGGTTCAAAATAAATCCATCAAAGGAAACTTTTATTGTTCACAGAGGATGACATGTGGGACCGACCTGCTAGCTGCGTCGTCATCGTTTCAAAGGGGGCAGGAGATCAAAAGAAAAAGGCAAATAGCCAGAAATTAGGGGTCAAAAATAACTCCAAGAAAGGAAACTTTTATTGTTCGTAGAGGATGACATGCGGGACCCATGAGCCAGCAGCTTACTCAATGTTTCAAAGGCGGCATGCGATCGAAAGAAAAAGGCAAGTGACAAAATATCTGGAGCCAAAGATAATCCAAGAAAAAAACTTTATTGTACATAGAGGATGACATGCGGGTCCCAATTAGCAGCAGCGGTCTCAACGTTTCAAATGCGGCTTGAGATCAAAAGAAAAAGAAAGTTGATTGTACATAGAGGATGACATGCCGGTCCCATGAGTCAGCAGCTTACTCAACGTTTCCAAGGCGGCAGGGTATCAAAAGAAAAAGGAAATAGCCAAAAATCAGAGGGTGAAAAAAAACCCAAGAAAATAAACTTTTATAGCACATAGAGGATGGCATGCGGGTCCCATGAGCCAGCAGGTTCCTCAACGTTTCAAACGTGGCATGAGATCGAAAGAAAAAGGCAAGTGACCAAATATCAGGAGCCAAAAATAATTCAAGAAAAGAAACTTGAGTGTACATAGAGGATGACATGCGGGTCCCATTTAGCGACAGCGGTATCACCGTTTGAGAGGCTGCACGGGATCGAAAGAAAAAGGCAAGTGACCAAATATCAGGAGCCAAAAATAATCCAAGAAAAGAAATTTTATTGTACATAGAGGATGACATGCGGGTCCCATGAGCCTGCAGGGTCCTCAACGTGGCATGAGATCAAAAGAAAAATGCAAGTGAACAAATATCAGGAGCCAAAAATAATTCAAGAAAAGAAACTTGATTGTACATAGAGGATGACATGCGGGTCCCATTTAGCAGCAGCGGTATCACCGTTTGAGAGGCCGCACGGGATCGAAAGAAAAAGGCAAGTGACCAAATATGAGGTTCCAAAAAATCCAAGAAAAGAAAGTTTTATAGTACATAGAGGATGACATGCGGGTCCCATTTAGCAGCTGCGGTCTCACCGTTTGAGAGGCGGCGGGGATCGAAAGAAAAAGGTAAGTGACCAAATATGAGGTGCCAAAAAAATCCAAGAAAAGAAAGTTTTATAGTACATAGAGGATGACATGCGGGTCCCATTTAGCAGCAGCGGTATCACCGTTTGAGAGGCGGCGGGGATCGAAAGAAAAAGGCAAGTGACCAAATTTGAGGTGCCAAAAAAACTCCAAGAAAAGAAAGTTGATTGCTCATAGAGGATGACATGCGGGTCCCAATTAGCAGCAGCGGTCTCAACGTTTCCAAGGCGGCAAGGGATCAAAAGAAAAAGGAAGTAGCCGGAAATCGGGGGTCAAAAAAATCCAAGAATAGAAAGAATTTTGGTTCATAGAGGATGACATGCGGGACCCATGATCCTCCATCGTAAACGGCTCGATCGGAGAGCGTTGAACGAGATGGCGCGATCGAGAAAAAAAACAATGCCAGAGAGGCTGCCATCTGGGCCCTACATCCCTCGGCGGTGCGGATTTGCGTTGACTCGGCCGGCGAACCCGAGAATTCGATATGCACCACGTCCCGGGCCACCGTACGCAACGTTTTGGCCGTTTTCGTCGGGCTAGGTGGCCTCAAAAACGAGAAAAAAAACGTTTTGACATGCACAACGGACAGACCCAAAATCGTCGGCCATGGTACACCAGCAACCACGGCGCGACTTCAACTTCGTCGGCCATGGCAACTTTTCTTGTATTGGAGGAAGAGGTCAAAGATATCCCTCTCAAGCAACCCTGCAACCACAAAGCAAGAAGTCTCTTGTGTCCCCAACACACCTAATACACTTGTCAGATGTATAGGTGCACTAGTTCGGCGAAGAGATAGTGAAATACAGGTGGTATGAATATATATGAGCAGTAGTAATGGCACCAGAAAATAGCTTGCTGCTACAACTGGCGTGTGGTTGATGGTGGTAATATTGCAGGAAGTACAGATGTAGTAGAACAGTAAACAAGCGATGATTGCAGTATTTGGGAACAAGGCCTAGGGATTATACTTTCACTAGTGGACACTCTCAACATTGATCACATAACAGAATAAATAGATAAATGCTATACTCTACACTCTCTTGTTGGATGATGAACACCACTAATTGTGTAGGGCTACAAGAGCACCTCAATGCCGGAGTTAACAAGCTCCACAATATTCGATATTCATATTTAAATAACCTTAGAGTGCATGATAGATCATTGCAATTATACCAAGTACTAACATAGCATGCACACTCGTCACCATCATACTATGAAAGGAGGAATAGATCACATCAATACCATCATAGTAATAGTTAACTTCATAATCTACAAGAGATCATAATCATAAACTATGCCAAGTACTACATGATGCACACACTGTCACCATTACATCATGGAGGAGGAATAGAGTACTTTAATAACATCACTAGAGTAGCACATAGAATAGTGATACAAAGCACATTGCAATCATAAAGGGATATAAATAAGCACTTGACTATGCTATTCTGAATTACTCTCTGGCAAGATAACATCTAACTCAAATCATAACTCGGTGAATAAGTATTCTCGTGAAATATAGCCTAAGAGACCCACACGGTGCACACACTGTCACCTTTACACACGTGGGACAAGGAGTCTCCGAAGATCACATAAGTAAAATCCACTTGAATAGCATAACGACATCTAGATTGCAAAGCTCATCATATGGATCTCAATCATGTAAGGAAGCTCATGAGATTATTGTATTGAAGTACATGGGAGAGAGATTAACCACATAGCTACCGGTACAGCCCTTAGCCTCGATGGAGAACTACTCCCTCCTCATGGGAGACAGCAGCGTTGATGGAGATGGCGGTGGTGTCGATGGAGATTCCGGGGGCACTTCCCCGTCCCGGCGGCGTGCCGGAACAGAGACTCCTGTCCCCCAGATCTTGGCTTCGCGATGGCGGCGGCTCTGGAAGGTTTCTCGTACCGTGGCTTTTCCGTATCGAAGATTTAGGTCAGGGACCTTTAAATAGGCGAAGAGGCGGAGTCGGAGGGCTGACGAGGCGGTGACACCATAGGGGGGCGCGGCCCCCCCTCTAGCCACGCCAGGCTGGTGTGTGGGGCCCCCAGGGCTCCCCTCTGGTGGCTCTCGGGTGTTCTGGAAGCTTCGTGGGATTTTAAGATTCTGGGCGTTGATTTCGTCCAATTCCGAGAATATTTCCTTACTAGGATTTCGAAACCAAAAACAGCAGAAAACGAGAACCGGCACTTCGGCATCTCGTCAATAGGTTAGTTCCGGAAAACGCATAAAATCATCATAAAGTGTGAACAAAACATGTAGGTATTGTCATAAAACAAGCATGGAATATAAGAAATTATCGATACGTCGGAGACGTATCATGGCTCTCGGTACTGGAACTATTATCGACGAAGACTTTAAGTAGGCGGAAGGACGGAGTCGGAGGGCTGATGAGGGGGCCATACGCTAGGGCCACGCGGGCCCCCCTTGGGCCGCGCCGCCCTAGTGTGGCGGCGCCTCGTCGCCCCACTTCGGTTCCCTTTCGGTCTTCTGGAAGCTTCGTGGAAATATAAGCCCCTGGGCGTTGATTTCGTCCAATTCCGAGAATATTTCCTTATTAGGATTTCTGAAACCAAAAACAGCGAGAAAACAGAACCGGCTCTTCGGCATCTCGTTAATAGGTTAGTGCCGGAAAATGCATAAATATGACATAAAGTATGTATAAAACATGTGAGTATCATCAATAAAGTAGCATGGAACATAAGAAATTATAGATACGTTTGAGACATATCAAGCATCCCCAAGCTTAGTTCCTACTCGTCCCGAGTAGGTAAACGATAACAAAGATAATTTCTGAAGTGACATGCTATCATAATCTTGATCAATACTATTGTAAAGCACATGTAATGAATGCAGCGATTCGAAGCAATGGTAAAGACAATGAGTAAAGAACTGAATCATATAGCAAAGACTTTTCATGAATAGTACTTTCAAGACAAGCATCAATAAGTCTTGCATAAGAGTTAATTCATAAAGCAATAAATTCATAGTAAAGGCATTGAAGCAACACAAAGGAAGATATAAGTTTCAGCGGTTGCTTTCAACTTGTAACATGTATATCTCATGGATATTGTCAACATAAAGTAATATAATAAGTGCAATAAGCAAGTATGTAGGAATCAATGCACAGTTAACACAAGTGTTTGCTTCTTAAGGTGGAAGGAAGTAGGTAAACTGACTTAACATGAAAGTAAAAGAAAGGCCCTTCGAAGAGGGAAGCATGGATTGCTATATTTGTGCTAGATCTTTTATTTTGAAAACAAGAAACAATTTTGTCAACGGTAGTAATAAAGCATATGTATTATGTAAATTATATCCTACAAGTTGCAAGCCTCATGCATAGATTACCAATAGTGCCCGCACCTTGTCCTAATTAGCTCAGATTTACATGGATTATCATCGCAATACATATGTTTTAACCAAGTATCACAAAAGGGTACCTCTATGCCGCCTGTACAAAGGTCTAAGGAGAAAGCTCGCATTGGATTTCTAGCTTTTGATTATTCTCAACTTAGACATCCATACCGGGACAACATAGACAACAGATAATGGACTCCTCTTTAATGCATAAGCATTCAACAACAAATAATATTCTCATAAGAGATTTGAGGATTGTTGTCCAAAACTGAAACTTCCACCATGGATCATGGCTTTAGTTAGCGGCCCAATGCTCTTCTCTAATAATATGCATACTCAAACCATTCAACTCATGATAAATCTCCCTTACTTCAGACAAGACGAACATGCATAGCAACTCACATGATATTCAACAAAGATAGTTGATGGCGTCCCCGGGAACATGGTTATCGCTCAACAAGCAACTTAATAAGAAATAAGATACATAAGTACATATTCAATACCACAATAGTTTTTAAGCTATTTTTCCCATGAGCTATATATTGCAAAGACAAAGAATAGAATTTTAAAGGTAGCACTCAAGCAATTTACTTTGGAATGGCGGAGAAATACCATGTAGTAGGTAGGTATGGTGGACACAAATGGCATAGTTTTTGGCTCAAGGATTTGGATGCATGAGAAGTAATCCCTCTCAATAGAAGGCTTAGGCTAGCAAGGCTATTTGAAACAAACACAAGTATGAACCGGTACAACAAAACTTACATAAAAGATATATTGCAAGCATTATAAGACTCTACACCGTCTTCCTTATTGTTCGACCCTTACTAGAAAATATCTAGACCTTAGAGAGACCAATCATGCAAACCAAATTTTAGCAAGCTCTATGTATTTCTTCACTAATAGGTGCAAAGTATATGATGAAAGAGCTTAAACATGATCCTTATGAGCACAACAATTGCCAAGTATCAAATTATTCAAGATATTATACCATTTACCACATGTAGCATTTCCCGTTTCCAACCATATAACAATTAACGAAGCAGTTTTAACCTTCGCCATGAACATTATAAGTAAAGCCTAAGGACATATTTGTCATATGCAACAGCGGAGCGTGTCTCTCTCCCACACAATGAATGCTAGGATCCAACTTTATTCAAACAAAACAAAACAAAAACAAAAACATACAGACGCTCCAAGTAAAGCGCATAAGAGGTGACGGAATAAAAATATAGTTTCACTAGAGGAACCTGATAATGTTGTCGATGAAGAAGGGGATGCCTTGGGCATCCCCAAGCTTAGATGCTTGAGTCTTCTTGAAATATGCAGGGATGAACCACCGGGGCATCCCCAAGCTTAGAGCTTTCACTCTCCTTGATCATATTGTATCATCCTCCTCTCTTGATCCTTGAAAACTTCCTCCACACCAAACTCAAAACAACTCATTAGAGGGTTAGTGCATAATCAAAATTTATATGTTCAGAGGTGACATAATCATTCTTAACACTTCTGAACATTGCACAAAGCTAATGAAAGTTAATGGAATAAAGAAATCCATCAAACATAGCAAAACAGGCAATGCAAAATAAAAGGCAGAATCTGTCAAAACAGAACAGTACGTAAAGACGAATATTTTAGGTGCACCAGACTTGCTCAAATGAAAATTCTCAAATTGATTGAAAGGTGCGTACATATCTGAGGATCACTCACGTAAATTGGCAGAATTTTCTGAGTTACCTACAGAGACTACTGCTCAAATTCGTGACAGCAAGAAATCTGTTTCTGCGCAGTAATCCAGATCTAGTATGAACCTTACTATCAAAGACTTTACATGGCACAACAATGCAATAAAATAAAGATAAGGAGAGGTTGCTACAGTAGTAACAACTTCCAGGACTAAAATATAAAACAAAAGTGCTGTAGTAAAATCATGGGTTGTCTCCCATAAGCGCTTTTCTTTAACGCCTTTCAGCTAGGCGCAGAAAGTGTGTATCAAGTATTCTCAAGAGATGAAGCATTAGATGCTCCATTATCTATAGTGGCATTAAGAGCTTTGTCAATTTTAGACCTATAATGGTTTTTTGGTTCAGGAACCTTAGAAACATACATGAACTTTTGCTCCTTACCCACATAAGCTTTCTCCTTAAACTTAATAGAAGAAAAAGTTGAACCCAAGGTTCCCATAGCTTCCTCAAGTTCACTAATACTTTGGGTTTGATTATCATGGATAGCACAAGCTTCTAAGATGGCAGTTCTCTCATTAACTCCACCTAGAGATTTGTCGAGTTTATCAGTGCTATTAAGTAATTCCCCCAATTTAGTCTCAATACTTGGAAGATTTTGCTCTATGGTTTCCAACTTTTTCATGACATCTTGAAAAGAGATTTCAGTTTTAACTTCATTAATAGGTGGTATTCCAAATAGGCTCTCAATAATGCAACTAGCTTCTAAAGCAGGAGTGCCTAGGAAATTACCTCCCGTGAGACAATCAAGAACATACCTATTCCAGCTAGAGATACCAACATAAAAATTCCTGAGTAGGATAGTGGTGGAGTGTTTCTTAGTGCACCTATTATGAGCATCACTAATTCTATTTCAAGCATCTTTTAAACATTCTCCCCCTTGTTGCTTAAACGAACGAACTTCAACTTCAAGATTACTCATTTTAGCAATAGTAAATAAAGCAAACTAGATAAAGTAAATGCAAGTAACTATTTTTTTGTGTTTTTGATATGGAGAACGCGAACAAGATAGTAAATAAAGTAAAGCTAGCAACTAGTTTTTTTGTATTTTTGTTTTAGTGCAGCAAACAAAGTAGTAAGTAAAATAAAAGCAAGACAAAAACAAAGTAAAGAGATCGGAAGTGGAGACTCCCCTTGCAACGTGTCTTGATCTCCCCGGCAACGGCACCAGAAAAAGCTTTGCTGCTTGTGACGGTAAAGCACACGTCCGTTGGGAACCCCAAGAGGAAGGTATGATGCGTACAACGGCAAGTTTTTCCCTCAGTAAGAAACCAAGGTTATCGAACCAGTAGGAGTCAAGAAGCACGTTGAAGGTTGATGGCGGCGGAGTGTAGTGCGGCGCAACACCAGGGATTCCGTATCGTGGCTCTCGGTACTGGAACTATTATCGACGAAGACTTTAAGTAGGTGGAAGGGCGGAGTCGGAGGGCTGACGAGGGGGCCACGCGCTAGGGCCGTGCGGGCCCCCCTTGGGCCGCGCCGCCCTAGTGTGGCGGCGCCTCGTCGCCCCACTTCAGTTCCCTTTCGGTCTTCTGGAAGCTTCGTGGAAATATAAGCCCCTGGGCGTTGATTTCGTCCAATTCCGAGAATATTTCCTTACTAGGATTTCTGAAACTAAAAACAGTAGAAAACAGCAACTGGCTCTTCGACATCTCGTTAATAGGTTAGTGCCGGAAAATGCATAAATATGACATAAAGTATGTATAAAACATGTGAGTATCATCAATAAAGTAGCATGGAACATAAGAAATTATAGATACGTTTGAGACGTATCACACATCACCAAGACATGGACGGCGACTCCGCGGGCAGAAAACTCTTGCCAATCCCTGATAAGCTCTAGCACCATGAGCATCATCTTTGTCATCGTGTCTATGACCTTGGTACGGGCCTTCTTCAGGGAAAGCTTCATGGAAATCTTTCGGCACGCTTCAATCAGATCCTCAATTGAGTTTTCGACTTCTTCATAAGCTTCGGTGTGGGAGAGGCCGTCGTCATTTTGACTCTCAATTCCAAGTAGCGCTGATATACACAAAGTAGTATGGTCCGTTTCCAAATTGTAAAAAGAAGAATGACATATGCATGCCGAAAACATAAAGTCCTTATGAAAGATCATCTTGTCAATGTCCGCGGCTTCCGTCTCGGCAACCTTCAGCTTGGTGGCCAGAGTCTTAACCCTATTGTTGCTGGTTTTCAACTTCTCGGCCATCTCTGACATGGCTTGCGCATGCTTGTCCTCCAGATCCTTCTTTAGTTTGGTCTCATTTTCATGAGATTTCTTGAGAGCATTCTAAAGAGACTCGTTCTCGGTTTCCAATGTCTTGAGCTTGGCGGAGATTTCGCCGACGGATGGGTGTTTGGCAAGAAGGTTCGGAACGTGAAAAATAAGTTTAAGGTAAACAACATTCAAACAAAAGGAATAAGTTGCGGAAACTAAAGCATGGCGGAGACATACCTTGGCTGTCCTTGAGACGTCCTTCGAAAACTTCGATTGCCTGCTAGTTCTCCGCCTCCTTCTTGCTCAGCCTTTCAATCTTGATTTTTTGCTCCAGCACCAGTTTATGCATGTCCTCGTGGTGCTTGTGGGTGTTCTATGAAGCAGGCAATGGGATTGTTAGCCGGAAATTTAAAATCTGGGGGACTGGATGCAAAGTTAAACTTTCTTATGCTGGGAAATTTCAAGTTTCCACAAATGTACAAAATCATGGTACAGATGAAGCATCGGCCTAAAATGTTTACTCGAAAAAGATATGTAACCCAATGCTTGGGGGCTAGTATTACCTAGCGAACGGCTTTGAGCTTTATGAAGAAGACGCAGAGCGATTCCTCCAAATCCGCCAACTCTTTCCGTTCATGATCCGGCTTCCCCCACACTTCATCCATCAAGTTGGTTATTTCCTTATGACGCTGGTGAAGTGGAGCTTTAGGGAGAACCAGAAAGAACTGAGGATGTGTTGCAGGCGTACCATGAGCACGACTCAACACCAACTTCTTTGCGGCATCATTAGCTGGAGCATCAGTCGAGGTTTCTTCAGGTTCTTCAGGAATGGGCTTGGAGGAAGAGGTGTCCTTGTCGGAGTCCACAACTGGCACTGGATCGTCATCAATGTTGATAACATTTTTTGGGTCCGGAATGGCAGAGGAAGAGGGCTTTGGCGGAACTTCAACCTCCAGCATAATAGGCATCGTGGCCGGAGAAGGCTTCAGTTTCTTCTTCTGGGGGTTGGCACCAGCAACCTTACTGCACAATAAGAAAAGCATGATACTTAGCATTTTTAAGCTAACATGGAAAAGTAAAGCCGAAGAACAAGTTATTACCCAGATTTGGTGAAGAATTGCTCGATGCCACCCTGCTTGCTGCTACTGGTACCAATCTCCTTGAGACAGAGTTTATCCTTCTCAAGTTTTCTAGTGGTCTTGGCGGTGGGGGTGTCACGTGCGCGCTTGGCTATCGAACCGGAGGCTGCTGCTCTTTTTCGCTTGGCAGGCGGAGCAGCTTCAGTATTTTCCGTGTCAGACGCGGCTTGCTGGTTTGATGACCCGGTCTGTGGATTCCAGGTCAAGGTCCCAAGATCCTTCTCCTCAAGGGAGTCGAGCTGTAAAGATAAGTAAAGTCCTTAGGCAAAATTGCAGACATGAAAAGGGAATGATGATTGGTCGAAAATTACTTACCGAGGGGCCAGCGTCCTCCGTGTAAATGTCGAAGTTGCACACCGTGAGAGTGAACATCACGCGCGATCTTGATCATCACCCGGAGCCGCTTGTCCAGGGCGTCGAAAGAGAGATTATCCTTGGTGACGCACATGGTGTCGTCGAGGCCACTATAGAAGTACATCAGGCGATCACGATGTTGCAGGGGCTGGATCCGCTTGGTAAACCAAGACAGGGTTAGATCCTTCCTTGTCAACCCGGATTTTGTCATCTTGCAGATCCACCGCACCATCTTCACCATCTCCGGAGACTCAGAGACGTGCGGGTTGGATGTCTAGGTGGGGTTCTACGGCGGGTCCGTCCTTGAAGACCGGCAATGTCTTGGGGTTGGTCGGATCCTCGACGTCCTTTACATAGAAGAATCCCCCGGACCAATATCTCATGGATTCATGACGATCCGTATGAGCGTAGATCCGGCCGGGGCGGATCTTGAAGGTGATGCTCCCACAGTTGGCGAGCGTGGAGGACTGGGGGATGGTCTCCTTTTTGGCGGAAAAGAATAATTGAAAAAGGGCCAAGTCTGGTTTTACCCGGAGATGACCCTCATAGAATGCGACGTGGTTGGCGATGACGAGGATGTTGTTGGGGGAAATGTTGTCCGGTTGAAGATTGTAGGCCTCAAGGATTTCCGAGAAGAAATAACTCGAAGGCAAGGAGAAGCCGCACTCCGACTAGGCATTCGTCAGTACCCATTCTCCAGCTTCAGGCGTCGAGCTTGGAGCACCTAGAACCACTCGCCAGGATCCGGGGAGCAGGAAACCTTCTGCCTCCAGGTTGCGGAGATCATCTTCGGAAGTGGTGCAGGGCCACCACTATCCCTTGACTTCCCCCTCGCTGGATCGGGCTTTGGATTTCTTGGTCAGCACCTCCTCCACCTTCTTCTCCATGCGTTCTTTTTCGCGAAGTTCTGCCGGATCGGTGGAGGCTCCCTCGATGGTCTTGCCTGATCCCTATGAAGGATCCAGCCGGAATGGGACGAGGGGAGGAGGAGCGGAAGACAGAGGCATTGCTGCTATAGGTTCCGACTGCGCGGGAGGTGGAGAAGAAGACATCTACGAAAAAGAAGTTAACTTGAAAATGTTAGTCGGAGCCACAACTATCTATGATCATCCCTACAAACTTCGATGAAGAGCTCGAGGTTGGAATGCTTACCGGCAATGGTCGTCGTGGTGGTAAGAGTCGCCGGTGACGAGGTTCAGGCGCGGTGGCTCGCTGAAGTTAAGAACAGCTGAAGAACACGACGCGACAGAGCGGTTCCGGCGATACTCAGGCGGGATTCCGGCATGGCGGAGGCAGAAGCTCGGAAGCGGCGGTCGAATGAGAGGTGAAAAGGGGGAGAATGGGGTGATTAGGATGGGTGGCGATGATATTTATAGCTGCAGTATGATATTCATGCTCCGCATCCTATGGTCGGAACGCAAGCGTCATTGCATTTGGATGAGTGACATGTGTCCAAACCCTAGCGGTAAAATTGGGCAAAAATCAAGTTAACGTTGGAATTACCCGAGAATGGCGCCAAGATAGGCGGAACCGTTTTGAACCTTTCGAGGTTCCGGGAAAAATTCCAAACACTTAGCATAATCTCTGCAAGGGAGTAATCCGGAAACTCATTGTGACAATGTGGTCGATGGATGAAGTCCCGCGGGATGAAGGATTTTCCAGCATACAAGCTGGAAAGAAGTTTCATGAAGTCGGAGTTTTTCAAGTTTTCCCAGGTTTCCTGGAAGCTTGCTGATGTCTACTCACGCTTCTTTTCCTGTAGACAGTGTTGGGCCTCCAAGAGCAGAGGTTTGTAGAACAGCAGCAAGTTTTCCCTTAAATGGATCACCCAAGGTTTATCGAACTCAGGGAGGAAGAGGTCAAAGATATCCCTCTCATGCAACCCTGCAACCACAAAGCAAGAAGTCTCTTGTGTCCCCAACACACCTAATACACTTGTCAGATGTATAGGTGCACTAGTTCGGCGAAGAGATAGTGAAATACAGGTGGTATGAATGAATATGAGCAGTAGTAACGGCACCAGAAAATAGCTTGATGCTACAACTGGCGTGTGGTTGATGGTGGGAATATTGCAGGCAGTACAGATGCAGTAAAACAGTAAACAAGCGATGATTGCAGTATTTGGGAACAAGGCCTAGGGATTATACTTTCACTAGTGGACACTCTCAACATTGATCACATAACAGAATAAATAGATATATGCTCTAGTCTACACTCTCTTGTTGGATGATGAACACCACTAATTGTGTAGGGCTACAAGAACCCTCAATGCCGGAGTTAACAAGCTCCACAATATTCGATATTCATGTTTAAATAACCTTAGAGTGCATGATAGATCAACACAACTATACCAAGTACTAACATAGCATGCACACTCGTCACCTTCATACTATGAAAGGAGGAATAGATCACATCAATACCATCATAGTAATAGTTAACTTCATAATCTACAAGAGATCATAATCATAAACTACGCCAAGTACTACATGATGCACACACTGTCACCATTACATCATGGAGGAGGAATAGAGTACTTTAATAACATCACTAGAGTAGCACATAGAGTAGTGATACAAAGCACATTGCAATCATAAAGGGATATAAATAAGCACTTCACTATGCTATTCATAACAGTGAATAAGTATTCTGTGAAATATAACCTAAGAGACCCACACGATGCACACACTGTCACCTTTACACACGTGGGACAAGGAGTCTCCGGAGATCACATAAGTAAAATCCACTTGAATAACATAACGACATCTAGATTACAAGCATCATCATATGGATCTCAATCATGTAAGGCAGCTCATGAGAACATTGTATTGAAGTACATAGAGAGAGAGAGAGAGATATGAACCACATAGCTACCGGTACAGCCCCTTAGCCTCGATGGAGAACTACTCCCTCCTCATGGGAGACAGTACCGGTGATGAAGATGGCGGTGGTGTCGATGGAGATGCCTTCCGGGGGCACTTCCCCGTCCCGACGGCGTGCCGGAACAGAGAGTTCTGTCCCCCAGATCTTGGCTTCGCGATGGCGGCGGCTCTGGAAGGTTTCTCGTACCGTGGCTTTTCCGTATCGAAGTTTTAGGTCAGGGACCTTTATATAGGCGAAGAGGCGGAGTCGGAGGGCTGACGAGGCGACAACACCATAGGGGGGCGCGCCCCCCTGGGCCGCGCCGCCCTGGTATCTGGTGGCCCAGTGGCCCCCCTCTGGTGGCTCTCGGGTGTTCTGGAAGCTTCGTGGAATTTTAAGACTCTGGGCGTTGATTTCGTCCAATTCCGAGAATATTTCCTTACTAGGATTTCTGAAACCAAAAACAGCAGAAAACAGGAACTGGCACTTCGGCATCTCGTCAATAGGTTAGTTTCGGAAAACGCATAAAAACGATATAAAGTGTGAACAAAACATGTAGGTATTGTCATAAAACAAGCATGGAACATAAGAAATTATCGATACGTTGGAGACGTATCAGCATCCCCAAGCTTAGTTCCTACTCGTCCTCGAGTAGATAAACGATAACAAAGATAATTTCTGAAGTGACATGCTACCAACATGATCTTAATCATACTATTGTAAAGCATATGAGATGAATGCAGCGATTCAAAGCAATGTAGATGCAATGAGTAAACAATTGAATCATATAGCAAAGACTTTTCATGATAGTACTTTCAAGACAAGCATCAATAAGTCTTGCATAAGAGTTAACTCATAAAGCAATAGATTCAAAGTAAAGGTATTGAAGCAACACAAAGGAAGATTAAGTTTCAGCGGTTGCTTTCAACTTGTAACATGTATATCTAATGGATAATTGTCAACATAAAGTAATATAATGAATGCAAATATGCAAGTATGTAAGAATCAATGCACAGTTAACACAAGTGTTTGCTTCTAAGGTAGAAGAAAATGGGTAAACTGACTCAACATAAAAGTAGAAGAAAGGCCCTTCGCAGAGGGAAGCATGGATTGCTATATTTGTGCTAGAGCTTTTATTTTGAAAACAAGAAGAGAGCATAAAATTAAAATTTTGAGAGGTGTTTGTTGTTGTCAACGAATGGTAGCGGGCACTCTAACCCCCTTGCCAGACAAACCTTCAAAGAGCGGCTCCCATGAAACATTTTTATTTTTGGGTGGCACTCCTTCCAACCTTTACTTTCACAAACCATGGCTAACCAAATCCTCGGGTGCCTGCCAACAATCTCATATCATGAAGGAGTACCTTTTTATTTTAGTTTTATTTAGATGACACTTCTCCCCACCTTTGCTTTCTCAAGCCATGGCTAACCGAATCCTCGGGTGCCGTCCAACAATCACATACCATGGAGGAGTGTCTATTTTTTTGTAAAATTATGAAAGTTAATTAATTGGGACTGGGAACCCCATTGCCAGCTCTTTTTGCAAAATTATTGGATAAGCGGATGGAGCCACTAGTCCATTGTTGAAAGTTTCCCAACAAGATTGAAAGATAAACACCACACACTTCCTCATGAGCTATAAAACATTGACACAAATAAGAGGTAATAACTTTTGAAGTGTTTAAAGATAGCACTCAAGCAATTTACTTTGGAATGGCAGAAAATACCATGTAGTAGGTAGGTATGGTGGACACAAATGGCATAGTTTTGGCTCAAGGATTTTGGATGCATGAGAAGTAATCCCTCTCAATACAAGGCTTAGGCTAGCAAGGTTATTTGAAACAAACACAAGTATGAACCGGTACAGCAAAGCTCACATAAAATACATATTGCAAGCATTATAAGACTCTACACCATCTTCCTTGTTGTTCAAACACTTTACTAGAAAATATCTAGACCTTAGAGAGACCAATCATGCAAACCAAATTTTAGCAAGCTCTATGTATTTGTTCACTAATAGGTGCAGAGTATATGATGCAAGAGCTTAATCATGAGCACAACAATTGCCAAGTATCACATTGTTCAAGACATTATACCAATTACAACATGTAGCATTTCCCGTTTCCAACCATATAACAATTAACGAAGCAGTTTCAACCTTCGCCATGAAAATTAAAAGCTAAGAACACATGTGTTCATATGAACCAGCGGAGCGTGTCTCTCTCCCACACAAGCATTTATTCAAACAAAAACAAAAAAAACATGCAGATGCTCCAAGTAAAGTACATAAGATGTGACCGAATAAAAATATAGTTTCAAGGGAGGAACCTGATAATTTGTCGATGAAGAAGGGGATGCCCGGCATCCCCAAGCTTAGATGCTTGAGTCTTCTTGAAATATGCAGGGATGAACCACCGGGGCATCCCCAAGCTTAGACTTTTCACTCTTCTTGATCATATTGTATCATCCTCCTCTCTTGACCCTTGAAAACTTCCTCCACACCAAACTCAAAACAAACTCATTAGAGGGTTAGTACATAATCAAAAATTCACATGTTCAGAGGTGACATAATCATTCTTAACACTTCTGGACATTGCCCAAAGCTACTGGAGGTTAATGGAACAAAGAAATCCATCCCACATAGCAAAAGAGGCAATGCGAAATAAAAGGCAGAATCTGTCAAAACAGAACAATCTGTAAAGACGAATTTCTAAGAGGCACCAGACTTGCTCAAATGAAAATGCTCAAATTGAATGAAAGTTGCGTACATATCTGGGGATCACTCACGTAAATTGGCAGAATTTTCTGAGTTACCTACAGAGAACCCTGCCCAAATTCGTGACGAGGCAAACTGCTTTCGCGAAGTAATCCAAATCTAGTATGAACCTTGCTATCAAAGACTTCACTTGGCACAACAATGCAATAAAACTAAGATAAGGAGAGGTTGCTACAGTAGTAACAACTTCCAAGACTCAAATATAAAACAAAATTACTGTAGTAAAACAAAAACATGGGTTATCTCCCAAGAAGTGCTTTCTTTATAGCCATTAAGATGGGCTCATTAATTTCAATGAAGCGCTCCCAAGAAATAGTAGTTGAAGCAAAAGAGAGCATCAAGAGGCAAATTCAAAACAAATTTAAGCCTAACCCACTTCCTATGAAAAGGAATCTTGTAAATAAACAAGTCATGTAGGCATAATGCAACAAGCATAGGAAAACTAGACAAGCGCAACTTCAAAATTTTCAGCATATAGAGAGGTGTTTTAGTAACATGAAAACTTTTACAACCATATTTTCCTCTCTCATAAAGATTTTCAGTAGCATCATGAATAAACTCAACAATGTAACTATCACATAAAGCATTATTATCATGAGTCTCATGCATAAAATTATTACTACTCCCAACATAAGCATAGTCATTTTTATTAATTGTAGTGGGAGCAAATTCAACAAAGTAGATATCATTATTATTCTCATCATCAAATATAGGTGGCATATTGTAATCATAATTAAATTTATCCTCCATAACAGGTGGCACTAAAAGACCACTATCATTATAATCATCATAAATAGGAGGCAAAGTATCATCAAAGAAAATTTTCTCCTCAATGCTTGGGGGACTAAAAATATCATGCTCATCAAAACCAGCTTCCCCAAGCTTAGAATTTTCCATATCATTAGCAACAATGGTGTTCAAAGTGTTCATACTAATATATTCCATGGGTTTTTTAATTTTCGCATCAAACCATCCATGTCTTAACTCAGGAAATAATTTTAAAAGCTCACTGTTGCTTTCCATTATGCCAAACTAGTGTAAAACAAGAAACAAAAAGATGCAATTGCAGGATCTAAAGGAAATAGCTTCGAGCACTTACAATGGCGCCGGAAAATAGCTTGGTAGCCGAGATCCGGAGTGTGAGTACCTTTTACCTTTCCTCCCCGGCAACGGCGCCAGAAAATATGCTTGATGTCTACTCACGCTTCTTTTCCTGTAGACAGTGTTGGGCCTCCAAGAGCAGAGGTTTGTAGAACAGCAGCAAGTTTTCCCTTAAGTGGATCACCCAAGGTTTATAGAACTCAGGGAGGAAGAGGTCAAAGATATCCCTCTCATGCAACCATGCAACCACAAAGCAAGAAGTCTCTTGTGTCCCCAACACACCTAATACACTTGTCAGATGTATAGGTGCACTAGTTCGGCGAAGAGATAGTGAAATATAGGTGGTATGAATGAATATGAGCAGTAGTAACGGCACCAGAAAATAGCTTGATGCTACAACTGGCGTGTGGTTGATGGTGGGAATATTGCGAGCAAGTACAGATGCAGTAAAACAATAAACAAGCGATGATTGCAGTATTTGGGAACAAGGCCTAGGGATTATACTTTCACTAGTGGACACTCTCAACATTGATCACATAACAGAATAAATAGATATATGCTCTACTCTACACTCTCTTGTTGGATGATGAACACCACTAATTGTGTAGGGCTACAAGAACCCTCAATGCCGGAGTTAACAAGCTCCACAATATTCGATATTCATGTTTAAATAACCTTAGAGTGCATGATAGATCAACACAACTATACCAAGTACTAACATAGCATGCACACTGTCACCTTCATACTATGAAAGGAGGAATAGATCACATCAATACCATCATAGTAATAGTTAACTTCATAATCTACAAGAGATCATAATCATAAACTACGCCAAGTACTACATGATGCACACACTGTCACCATTACATCATGGAGGAGGAATAGAGTACTTTAATAACATCACTAGAGTAACACATAGAGTAGTGATACAAAGCACATTGCAATCATAAAGGGATATAAATAAGCACTTCACTATGCTATTCATAACAGTGAATAAGTATTCTGTGAAATATAGCCTAAGAGACCCACACGGTGCACACACTGTCACCTTTACACACGTGGGACAAGGAGTCTCCGGAGATCACATAAGTAAAATCCACTTGAATAACATAACGACATCTAGATTACAAGCATCATCATATGGATCTCAATCATGTAAGGCAGCTCATGAGAACATTGTATTGAAGTACATAGAGAGAGATGAACCACATAGCTACCGGTACAGCCCCTTAGCCTCGATGGAGAACTACTCCCTCCTCATGGGAGACAGCAGCGGTGGTGTCGATGGAGATGCCTTCCGGGGGCACTTCCCCGTCCCGGCGGCGTGCCGGAACAGAGAGTTCTGTCCCCCAGATCGTGGCTTTTCGCGATGGCGGCGGCTCTGGAAGGTTTCCCCGCTGACGAGGCGACAACACCATAGGGGGGCGCGCCCCCCTGGGCCGCGCCGCCTTGGCATCTGGTGGCCCAGTGGCCCCCGTCTGGTGGCTCTCGGGTGTTCTGGAAGCTTCGTGGAATTTTAAGACTCTGGGCGTTGATTTCGTCCAATTCCGAGAATATTTTCCTTACTAGGATTTCTGAAACCAAAAACAGCAGAAAACAGGAACTGGCACTTCGGCATCTCGTCGATAGGTTAGTTCCGGAAAACGCATAAAAACGATATAAAGTGTGAACAAAACATGTAGGTATTGTCATAAAACAAGCATGGGACATAAGAAATTATCGATACGTTGGAGACGTATCACTTGCCAAAGGTGCTTTTGTCTTAAGCAAGGCGGAAAAATGTGGAGAATCTCGGAGAACTCCGGAGGCTACTGTTGTGGGTATACTTCATGGGTGTAATATTGACAGTGGCTAGATCCGGTAAGCCCGGGTGGCCCACAGATTGTGATAGTGGCATATCGCCCATCGGGTGGCCTAGTTGATGTTGGTCAATATGGAGTAAGTCCAGCCTAGGAGCAAGGAGCCGGATCCAGCCAACCTACCCTTGGATTCGGATCCGGCCTGGCCCATCAGGGGTAGCCGGATCCAGTACGACATATTAGAAATAGGCGGATCCTTGAAGTGCACGGCAATGTAATGTTATGTAGTTAGGCAAGATTGTATTCCGGCTAGGTCTCTCCGTAGAAACGCTAGATCCATGCGCCTTTATAAGCTGGATCCTGGGAGCCCTAGAGGCACAACGACAACTCATTGTAACAACGTGAAAGCGCCTAGATAATTCCAGACAAGCAGCAGTAGGCCCTATCCTCGAGGAGGTATTCCGAAGCTGGATAAATCACGCACCACCGTTCCGAGTTCTCTCCGCCCTATGGCCCCTACTTCTTCCCCCCTCCGTGAGGATCCCTCCTCTGAGGTATTGTCGAGTAGGCAACGACAATACTGTCTTATTTTCATACTTTTTAAAATTTGGATGTAATAACTAAGACTTCGCTGAAACTGTTTATTTTGTTATTTTCAAACATCTTAGTTCATGCCGACATGCAGATGCGTCAGGCCGCTTGAGGCACCCAGGCGCAAACGAACGCGCGGACAAAAACAGTCAATTTGCGTCCGCGGGGCGACGCAAACGGATGCACGCGGATAATTTGAGCGTCCGATTTGCGTTGTCCCGTTGGAGATGCCCTTAGTATCGGCCCCACACTTTAAAAGCGACTGCACCCATCCATTTGTATTGGGTTGTGGACAAGAAAATGGTTTTCGGGCGAGGATTACCCCTTTGCGTCTGGAGTGACCCCAGCAATCCGATACATTTTGTCCACCCAGACTAATTTTTTTATAGGCATTTCACAAATGCATCAAAAATAGTTAAATTCTAGCCATATTTAAGACATTCAAACCGCGGCACCAGCGGCATGAATTACGTCTAAATGTAATTCAATCTCGATTGAGCATAGTACAATACAAATTTAGGTTTCAAAAAGGGGACAAGAGGGCCATGGAGGTCATAGTACTGACGACGACGATGAACACAGACGATCAAGCGTCCTGTTGTCGGATCTCGGCTCGCTTCTTCTCGAACCATTAGCGTTGGTCGTCATCCATGTTTCTCAAGTCGGCTAGCATGATCCTGGTGTCCTCGGTCCGTCACTTGGCCTCTTTAGTCATGTTGATGCAGATAGCAGTTGCAACCTCATTCTCCATCCGTTTCTTCTCGTCCCGCTTGGGCATGGCGTTCTGAGAGGTGGCCAGCATCTTCTCCAACCTCTCACTCAAGGCAAGGGTTGAAGCTCCATGGGTGAGGCCTTGGTGGATTTTTTGCCCCTAGGTTGAGATGGAGGTGCATTCTGGCCGGTGGCATCGTCTTCGCCATCGACGAGAACCGCAACAGTGCCATTCATGAGGGCTTTCATGTAGGACGTATAGTCTATCTTTTACTTGGGAGCCTCCTTCAACCTGTTCCAACAATGGATCATGTGGAAGCCCTTGTTCCATTTTGCCTTGAAATACTCCAAGGCCCGGGCAAATGAAAATTGTTAGGATTTGACAATGTATGTACATGGCTGGAATGACGATATATGCATGTGCCCTTACCACTGCTATAACTCACGTGTCGCTCTCCGAGCGGCTAAGGATATGGTCGATCGCGGCGCAGAACTTGTGCATCTCTTGCTTGATGTAGGTCCATCTTTTTTCCATGGATTCCCCATTGAGATTTATGACGATGGTGAAGGGCTTGTGAATGTTCTCTCATTATAATCTTCCGTCATTAGGATTTGACTATGTATGCAACGCCGGCAACCTCGAGATGGGGCCGGGGCTTCTTCAAGCTCTGACCAACTCGATGAACGGCTGCCGCGCTTAGAATGCGCCGCTCTCCATCGGCATCGCATGGTCACCAAACGAGTTCAAAAAAACTTGTTGACCTTACAACTGGCAAAGGAACTAGCGGTGCCGACTTGAGCAATGAAAGCCCTTTCCTTTGCCTATCAACTGGTTACTTGTCTGGGCTAGCCATATGATATCTTTTTTTGAGTAGCATCACACAAGTTCGTTATCCTTACTATTACCCAAAAGTGGAAGTTGAAGCAAGAATATGAGGAAGGAATGATATAGCAGGAGCGGATACACTGGATGCTGAAAAAAACTGGTAATATTACCACGGACAGTACTGGCCATAGACTTCAGCAAAAAGGACAAGAACGCAGGAGCTGGTGGACTCAGTTTAGGCAACATATACTATCGACCCGTTTGGAGCTGTGGAAGGATGCGGGGATATAGCGAGTTAGCAGTAAGGTTTTCCCTTTAGGACCGACTACAACAAGCTCGCGACTCTATTCGAAAGACAACAAGCAAGGCTGCGAAGAGGGCTGTCAAATGCGTCGGATATGGGGAATTGCATAGATTAATAGAGTTCCCGTCCGTAATGACATGGGCATGAGATTACGGTGAGACGAGCGCGGTCAAAAGTAAATAAAATACTCCTTAAAACAAAGATTAAACGTATCTAAAAGCGTTCAACCTCATCGCACTGAATTCACAGAAGTCCAATTTAGCATATATATGGGAGTACATCCAGGGAAAAAAAGAATTTGATTATGGGTAAACAAGCAAGATGAAGGAGAAGGGTACAGTGGTTTTTGGCATGGTAGCCTACAACACCATTAGTTTAGGTGTTTAAATTTGAACGTATTTCATTCAAACTTGTAAATTTAACGAAATTTGAATGAAATCCGCTATTTCTAGTAAATTTTATTAAAATTTATTATTTTTTAAATCCAGTTTTAGAGGTGTTGCTGGGTAAAGACGTTGCCAAAACAATAACCTACGCGGAGGTTTGGGCCAGATGCCGTTTGGAGCACACAACTACGGCTGGAATGTGGTCTCATGTACACCTGGACAAAACTTGTGTCGGGCTAGGTTTTGGGCCAAGCATGAAAAAGCCCGAAGCTAAAATGTCAAGCCCAAACCCGGCCTGGCACGATCGTCGGGCCTTAAATCAAGCCCGGACCTGGTCCGAATTGGCAAAAGCCCGGCCCAAACCTAGCCTAAATCGCAAAAATAGCAAGACCAAGCCCAGCCTGGCCCGACGTTCAGGCTCAAAAATCAAGCCCAGAGTGCAAGCCCGACCTGGCCTGACCCGGGATTTTTGGGCCGGATCGTCTGGGCCGGGCTACCCATGCCCAGCTGTAGAACTCTCATGGTGATGAATGGGCGGTGCATGGTCGCGTGGATCGACGGAAAGGGCGATTGCGGGAGTTGGCCGAGGGCAGTGAAAAGTTGGCTTTATTAGCCGGTCTAGCTCGTGTTGGTCTTTTTCACACTCTTTTTCCCCTCTTCCTTTTTGTCTGAGCTCGTATGTGTGATGATGCATCATTGCATCCGCATGTGCATCCTGGGCACGTCAGGTGCTAGAAAGTTTCCGTTCAACGGAGGGACGGATCTTTTATTTCTAGATGCGCCACTAGCAAGAAAAGGTCATTTCTTTTTTTCTCCAATATAGAAATTTGGTGCAAGTCTAAGTCTTACTGATCAAATGATAGGCGAGCGCTGTCACTTCGTGATGTTTGAATTTCTGTCTAATATAGGACCAGCCTATTTATTCAGTTCATAATTTTTTTAAGCATAATCCAACTAGCACATTCATGTATGCTAAGAGCTGGGACAAAAGTTTAATCTAATCTTGCTAGTTTAGATAGAGTTGGACCTCTTTATAAGAAGATGGGTCCTACACATTCGCTCCTCCTCCACCGCGCTCGTCTCGTCACGACGCGCGTGCGCTGCAGTTTGCGGAAATGGCTCGAGCTGATACTTTTTCTCCTTTTTATCATACATCCTATCTCTAGTATCTTATCTAGAATTCATAGTATTGCACTACATCTTAGATGGCGTATCTAATTTGTTTTCTTTGCTTGTAGCCATGTTTTATCTATTGTTGTTTTTTTTGGTTAATTTATGTGGAAAATTGTTTACATTTCCAACACGTGTGGCGTAATTTTTGCAAATCACTGAGGTTTTTCACGAGTGGTGATCGAAGTGGAATGCTTGGCGGTGGTGAATCTCTAAGACTCGCGGCAGTTTTTCGCTCAATAATAGCACCGATTTTGTAAAAAAATTGAAGGGCTAGCTTCGTGGTCCAATGAGTTTTGTATTCAACATGTAATAAGAGTAGCTACCACACTCCCCCTCACCTCTGCACAAAGCTTGCTTGCACTGTGGAGGAGACGAGCTGCTAGCTGGAACTCCCCCTAATTTCATCACTACCAGTATTCCTGCTTTTTTTTTTGCGAAAACACCCCCAGATCTATTAGCCAGCACAGTGAATACAACACACCCCAAAGAAAACCGATATTACAATCGAGTCCCTAGGAACCCAGCTCTCTACCGACACCGACGCGGAAGGGAGACGCGCCGCCGCACCGCCGTCCCGACACCCTCCTGGTGCCGGCGCAACCTTGAACGCCGCCGGCGGGATCTTCGCGGCCGGGAAGTCGCCCTTCTCAGCCTCTGCGTGCTCGCACGACGGAGCGAAGAGAAGCCAGAGAAGCACCACTGAACTGGGAACGCCATCCTCGTCGGCCGGCTCGGAAGACGAAGACCTGGAGCAGGCCGACGGATCCGCAGATCCCCGACCTCCAAAAGTCGCACGTGCCACGGCGAGGCTCCACGGACCCTCGACGCAGAAGGGGAAGCGCGCCGACACCAACCATCCCGCCGACAACATCACCGCCTCCATGACGCCGTCCGCCGAAACCCTACCAAGCCCTACACTATTTACAGGCCGGGATCCGGGGTTCCCCCACCCTCCCGCCGCCGGAGCGACGCCGGAGGGGGAAGGAACCCACGAATCGCGCGGCTGCAAGGTGGACTGACGGGGAGCTTCAAAAATCGCCTCTCAGATCTACTGTAGATGGAGAGGAGAGCTTCGGCCGAGCTTACTACCAGTATTCCTGCTGATAGTTAGAAGTTTATGAATAAAAAATACCGTAAAGTTTCTATGGAAAAAATAAATAAAATAGTTTACACATCTTTGACCACCAGTGCGGCAATGCACTACTCGGCGGACGTGAGACGGATAACGTCGTGGATGCGGATTGGAAATGACGACGGCAATGCACCACCGAGTCTCTTTTGCCCCGTTCATTTCATCCACCACCGGGTGGATGGGTCCCGCGTGCGCTTGATATCATCACCACGCCATTATGACGCGAGCGCCACACGCCTTTCCTGCTCCTCGGTCGCGGAACAAAAATTGCATTCCTAGAAAGCATCCTCGCCTTTCCTTGGCCAAAAAAAGGTGGAAACATGAGAAATTATGCATGCGCCTAGGGTGTACTCCTACCTAGCCTTTGTTTGTTTTTCTTCATTTTACAAGATTTACTTGAGCCCTGCACCGGCTACCTAGGCTGGCCGCTGTGCTGCAATCATATATAATACCGATAAGTCTCATCATTGCATTCCTTGGGACAGGGGGTTTGCTACTACTTTGATTAAGTGCCTTTTAGATCGTTTATCAAGTGATTTAACAGCTTGTTTGACGCTCCTGCTTGCTTTGGATTAAGCCCAAGGGCCACTCTCCATGACAGGGTTGAGAAAACGCAGAATTATCATAAACATGGAAAATCCGACATGAATGCAAGCACAACAAATCGCTGAAAAGCACAGAAAACTGTTGGAATAGTTATTCGGATTAAACATAAAAAACAGAAAGGAGAAGTGTTTCAATCCTAGGTGAACGAGTGTATAAGGCTGATCATAGTGCATAGTATCATATTATAGTATCATGCATATGATACTTATCTATGATACTATCACTATAGTGGGTGTTATTATAGAGTAGTATCATAATCTTCTAAATTTATTATTTTATAGAATCCCAATACAAAATATGTGTACAAGATCTATTTAGCATTAGCTTTTCTCGTAATGTGCGCTATGATACATTATCCACCTATGTTACTCTAATCTTATCTCTCCTCATTAATTAGATGCCACATCTGCATTTTTGTGGATCTAAGATACATGATACTCCACGTTGGTCAGCCTAATACAGTGATGTTTTGCATATGCACTAGCTGCTCCACGTTGAGTGCCTCGGGGACGAACTTGTCGACGACACCCAAGTACGCAGGATTATCGACTGAAGATGGAACTTGAATCTGCACGGAGCGGCTCCACGGACATTGGCAGCTGGCCATCAAAGGAGGTGCCGGTGAGGGTAGCAGAGGCGGCGGTCGGTGGGGTCGGAACAACTTCCTTCGTGGCCGTGGGGGAGCGCTTCCCAGAAGGACATGCGAAGGGTGCATACGAGGACTAGCAGGCACGGAGCAACAGCAGCACATGACAACGATGACAGGGGCTGCGGCTGATCACTACAAAATTAAATGTCGGAATACTGTCCATAGCATAATCTTGGTTGTGCATTCCTCTAATGCAAAGGGTTCCATGTGATTTTTTTTATACGGAGGGTGAGATCCTGGCTTCTATATCAAAAAGATGCATACGAATCGCAACAAATTCATATGAAAACGTAGGAAAACGGTTCATAGGAGTCTTGGTGGTGCATTCCTTTGATGCAAATGGTTTAGTACGGAAAAAGTTGATGGACTAATGAAATCCAACTAATTCCCTAGTGGAAAATCCCACAATACAAATAAACCCTTACAGAGAGGGGGCATACACTCGATGTTTCACTTGTAGTATGCATTTCACACACTTGACTGTCCAAATCAAAAAAAGTCACGGCCAGGTACCTGAACTTAAGCATCGTTGTTGTGTTCAAATTGATATGCGGAGCAAAAGAGTACATATATAAGACTGCCTTATAGAAAAAGACGAGCACAACACGTAAATGCACACATGCATGTTTGCACACACTAGTACTACTACGACACACACACATCATCTACCGGAGAATAGAGTCATGGAGATTGAAATATAGGAAGTCCACACGAGCGGCTCACTATCGACTCATGGTTCGATAATCCCTTAAAAAATAGTGCGAGTAGGTCTTTATGTGACAGAAGATGGTCGAGGGTTTGACCCCTAATGATACAGCAGAACTAGATTGCAGAGAAGTATAGTACTGTACCTTATATTTTTTTTTGGAATACTTGTAATAATACTATTTTGTACAAAAAATAAAATAAAATCTTAGTACAAATTATACCGTTGAACATGCTTAAGACTAGATTGGGCTATGCTCGGGCTTATCATTTTTGAGTCAGGTTTCTAGAGCCTGGCTCAAAGACCACCTGGCCATATATAGTATGCCTAGGTCTAATAAACAGCATGCCCATTCAGCATTGCACGTAATCTTCTCACAAACACAAACCAAGTGTTAGAGTTATGCTAAGCTCGTGCAGTGAGTACAGGTTTAGCTCTTGCTAATGAAATACTCACATTATCATCCAGTCTGATTGCTTGCAGGTCATTGAAACACTGCAACCCAGATGTTTCTCGTCTACGGTACTGGTGGCTTTGTTTGAGGACATTTATGTGCAAGCGTCTACTTTTTCTATGTGTGAGTTTAGTTTTTGTAATAGGGAGGCAAATGGAGTTGTTGACTCTTTATCGAGATTCGAGAGACACGGGATCACTACCAACTGTTTGGGTAGATGAACCGCCGGAGGTTATCATTGCTTTATTAATAGATAATGTAACTATTATATGATTATCAATAAAGCTCCCAGCAGAGTCCTGATGTTTCCTATATAAAAAAGTGTTAGAGTTGTGCCAAATATGTGTGCGCGTGCATGTGTGTGCGTGTGTATGTGTGTTTGTGGACTAAATATACTAGAGGACACTTGTAGGATGGACACAAGGTCGGTAGGGGGGGAGTCGCTTGTGGCAGGTGTAAGTATTCTCTCAAACACAAACTAAGTGTTAGAGTTGTGCCAAATATGTGTATCAGTTTACAACTGACTTTGGTTTACGTAGAGGAGTAGATGTTGAAGTCGAACCTTGTAACCCAAATATAATATATATAAAGGCATCATGTGTGTGTGTGGAAAAAATTACATTAGAGCACACCCGTAGGATGGACACACTGCCGCAGAGGGGAAGTCAGTTACTTGTGGCAGGGTAAACCGGACGGGCATGGTGATCGAGATGCGTCTTATGGCTTCAATGTGTTATCATCAATTATACTTGTTGATCTAGTCGAGCAACAAATATTACTAGTAGGTTGATATGATTTCTAGGATCAACCTATTGCATGTAGAGATGCGTGTGTCTCCTGGTTCTTGTAATCGTGTTTCTTTTGGAGAGTCTGCTCCTCCTAGCTCGTTGACATGTTTGTCCTAAATCTTCTACATGACCTGGTTGTTTGTGATATCTGATGGATTTGGGTATTTATGTGGATGAACTATGATGAACTTTGGTGAAATGATGTGGTCCCACTAGTAGAGAAAAGCCTTGCAGCGTGGTGTCAAAAGCACCCCTAGTGGCATAGATTTTGAAGGCAACAACTTCGTGTGTACCAACTCGTTGGGACTCCAAGTGTAGAGTGTTGTAACAAACGTCTTTTTCTGATAACGGTGACTCGAGGGGTTTATATCGAACTATCGGAGAATTGGCAGAAAGATGTCTGTTGCTTCTCCTCTTCAAAGAACCTACAAAACAAAGTCTTTGCCTTGTGTCCCCAACTTCACCGTGTGGTCGTCAAGCACAAGGTTTCGTATGAGAAAAACTAAAATAAACTTGTAAATAAATAATGTAAGACACTCTATGACTAGACAAGGAGAGTAAAACCAATAAGATAAAGGTTTTTTGGGGGGTTTTGTTTGTGTTTGCAAATAGTAAAAGTGTTTTGGTAGTTTTGCATTTAATTAATGCAGAAAATATAAAAGGTGATAAAAGTGTTGGAAATTTACTTCTTATAATGAAAAGGGGATCGGGGATCATTAGTTCACTTGACTATTCTCTTATAAGGTGTAATGGACATAAAAAAATCACAAGCAATATAATATTGATGAAACTTTATTATGTGTATGATAAGCATTTATATGGGCATCACTTCCTATTTGAAAGATGATGCAACACATCTCTCTTATACTCCTCTAGAAACATAAAACTTCATGCAATTTTTAATTAAGAATAAACACAGTATAGGCTTTGGTACTTTGACATGATGTTTGAATAACAAATGTGCTACCTTAAGCAAAAAAAATTATCTTAGTTGTCACTAGATAATTATAACACATGCATTAACTTACCTAGTGAGGTAACAAAAGAATGGTAAAAACCATAGTGGATCTCGAATTTGTGGTCATTATCCAATCACCACCACCATGTTACTCCAACTAATAGTGGATCTCTCATACATGTTGGATCAAAACAAGTACTTAAGGGTACATCTTACACATAATAAAATTCAAATCTCAAATATCAACTCACAGAATAAAGACCAATCACATAGAAAATACATAGATGACCATAATCATATTGGTGTTGCGGTCGAAACCCACCGGCGAGCAGCGACGGGCAACACAGTAGAGCCGGGAACAACTTAGGGCTGCGGCTGGCCCTGGTCCCTCCGAGCGACGGCCCGCAAAGCCTCTGGTACACACGTCCGATGCTGGTGCAAGGGCGTGCCACCTGACCTATACCTGGTCGGGAAGGTGATGGAGATGCCTCGCTTAGTTTCCTGCATGGCATACACGTAAACATTAAATACGAGCCTCGATCGGCTCTCAGGTTATCCTGTGAATCGGCTCATGGAGCCGATCCACCCATGATTCGTACGAGGTGCACGAATATATGGTGGTCCTGCTTGATCAAGATAAAGCTAAAACGATCTACGACGATTTAGAGTTTTCACCGCATAATCGGATCATCCTACTCACGATTGGGCCTCGCGGCCACGCACGGTGATCGTAAGCCGATCCTAGACAAGGCCTAAAAACCAACACGAGGTTGATCCCCGGAACATCCTGTCTAGGACTAGCAAACGACACCATACGTGCCGCTGGATCCTCCAACCCTTTGTAAGGCCTAACTATTGCAGATATTAAACTAATCCTTGAAGAACAAGGAGCAACCGTAACGGATCGGATCTACTGAATAATGATCAAGCGGGGTGCCGCCCCTACACCTAAGATAGGTGTAAGGGCGGCTAGATATGCAAGGGTTGCACTACGATAGCATATGATACGAAGAACAATGCTAACCCTAACACATCTAAGATAACTACGTTGCTCGCCATCAAAAAGGCTTCAGTACGAGCAACGCATGAACAACATAAAGCTTGTGCTGCCTAGATCGCAAGATGTGATCTAGGCAGCATGATGCTTACCGGTAGAAACCCTCGAGACGAAGGAGTTGGCGATGCGCCGAGATTGATTTGTGGTTGAACGTTGGTTGTTGTTTATTCCATAAACCCTAGATACATATTTATAGTCCAGGGGACTTTCTAATTTAGGCGTGCACCTAACCGTGCACGGGTCAAACTCTATCTTCTAATCTAAGATGCGATCTACTATATTACAGATACAAGGGCAAACTAGCCCAAACTTTGCATATAAGGCCGATTCATGTATTTCTTCCGTATATAATCTTTAAGCCCATCTTGATCGCGGCCCACCTCTGACTCGGTCAAATTCTGGTGATAACACATGCCCCCCTGGTTTTGGAATTGATAATTCCAAAATCACTCTGCTTTTTCTTCGTCGGGTCATGTCGTGGCAGAACCGTTGCAGTATCCTTCATCATGATGCCTTGCCTTCTCAACTTCTCCGCGTGACCTGGCAGTTTTTGTTTTAGGCACCACTTCCTCGGAAACTGCTGTGGCATTGAATTTCCACTATATCCCCTTTTATTTAACCGCTCCGAACAGTTTACTTCCGCATCCCCTTCGCATTAGCACTCCAAAAGCCCTCCTGCGCCACCATGTCTTCTTCCTCCTCTGCCTCATCGGATCTTTCCACCCAGTCCTCTTCCTCTCGCGAGCCGACGCCGGAGCCGAACCCGGCGGAGGTCCACGCAGCCAATACCCGCCGCGCCATCGAGGCCGGGGAGGAGTCTAGCCATGACTTCTCCATCTGGTCGGAGGACGACAAGTCCCTGACCGACGGGGAAAGCGACCTCCGCTTCCTCGCCGATGGGGAAACGGAGGAGGAGAGCGATGACGATCGCTTCTCCTGCGACGACTTCACCTCTCCCGAGGAGGAGGAGGAGGAGAAGGAGGAGGAGGAGGAGGAGGATGACACCCCCTCTGACGAGCCGCCGGCCAAGCGCTTCTGCCCCTGGCCGGGGAACCTCAGCGACTTCGACAGCGACAACGACGACGCTGACGAGGAGGACGAGGACAACGAAGGCCCGGTCAGTGGCCGCTGGAGCAGCGACGACGAGCCCGCCGGGAGTAGCGCCGACAGCGGCGACGACGAGGGCAGCGACGGCCCATAGATTATGACCATTAGCATAGGATCAGTAGTAGTAGATGGGGCAATGTACCCCCTAGTACTTCCTTTTGAGAGCAATCAGCTCTTTATGTAAGAAATCTTGCTTATCAATGAAGAACTTCCCCAAATTTGATCTTGCCGATTTCCTTTGAGCTTAATTTAGCCGATTTTCCTCTCATACTGATTTTGCCGATTCGTCCCCTTAGCCAATGCGTAATGAGCCGATAGCAACGCATCGGCCCTTTAAAAGTCATCCTTCAATTCTTCAACTGATGACCTTGAGATCTGGTGGACAATGTAGAGTCTTCAAGAGAGCCTTTGAATTCCTCCAACCAGGCCTAATGGTCTTCTTCAAGCACTCATCATTTTGTGAAGAAGGTTGCGACGAAGGATCAGCCGATGGTATCCCCAATCGGCTCCTAAACAGAGCACCTACTAGGCCTACTGCCCCCCGAGCCTTGCTCAAGGCGAAAATATCAGTGAGGATGCACCAAAGCCGATCACCTTTCTTCCCTCGAAAGCCGATGTATCTCTTCTGACAGCACTGCTGAACTAGCACCAAGGGTTGAAAATCCTCGACAAAAAGGTTCAGGCCCCAGAATCGGCTCAAGGCAGCTGAGGAAGCTCTCATTGTTTTACTCCCTCGAGGAAGCAGAAGGCCCCACAGCTGAACTGGACTTGGTGAAGATCCGTGCTTTGAACACGCAGCCAGTAGATCCTGCGTAGTTATACTAGAGTCGATGGCTGTGCATCGGCTTTGTGTCATAAAAAATTTTAAATTTTTTACTGGCCGATTTTTTCTATCGGCCCCCAATGTTTCACTGCACACAGGTTCATCTGCACCTGTTCATCTGATTAGATGCCCCCCGAGCCGAATCTGCCAGGTGACTGCAGATATCGGCTTTGTGGTTAGCCAAGGCACTGTATTTGCACGTCGGCTCCGCTAGGATTCGTGTTGACTCTCATCCGCCGACGTGACCACTGCCCAATAGATCAATGTTGAACGTAAGCAGAACCTGTGGTGAAGATAATTTTGGCCGATTGCTGAAAATCGGCCTCCATATTGATCGAAACGCTCAATGAAGGTCTTGTAATTTTCCTTCATAGATTTTTTGGGGCCGATCACAAGGATCAGCCTCGCCACATTTGCTCATTGGTTTGCTCCAGTTACATGGTCAGGCCGGTGGATAAGACCAGCCTAACCCTTCCCTTCGTCACGTCGATGCGCTCGCAGTCGTCCAAATTGATACCTGAGAGTGGCTCTTGGCCTGCTGCTTCCCAAGCGTTCATGCCAGCCGTTGAAATTTCGGCTGAGTCAACGGCCTGGACGACCTCTACTTCATCTCCATCCCACTGTATTATGCATTGGTGCATCGTGGAGGGAATGCAGCAGTTGGCGTGGATCCAATCTCTTCCTAGCAGAACAACATAGGTGCTCTTGCTATCGACGACGAAGAACGTCGTAGGGATAGTTTTCCTTCCTACGGTCAGATCCACGTTCAGAACACCTTGTGCGTCAGACGCTTGGCCGTTGAAATCGCTCAATGTCACGTTGGTCTTGATTAGATCCGAGCTAGAGCGTCCCAACCGACGTAGCATAGAGTAGGGCATAATGTTGATCGCCGCTCCGGTGTCCACCAGCATCTTATTGACAGGCCTCCCATCGATATAACCTCGCAAGTACGGGGCCTTTAGATGTCTGTAGCTTCTTTCTCGTGGCTTCTCAAAGATAACCGGCCGTGGGCCGCAGTCAAGTTGTGCCACAGGTGCCTCGTCTAATCCTGGAGCACTGAACTCCGAAGGAAGGATGAACACCATGTTTGTGCCAGCCGATGTTTCATCATCGGCTTTCCTTTGCTTGGGGCGCCACTCCATTTTCCGTGGTCGACCCTCTTCATCCAGGGTTCGCTGAGTTTTCACGGCCAGATCAGGTCGCGCCTTCCTTAGCGTATGCAGGTATAACCTTTCGGCTTCCTCCAAGCCGCGCAATCGCTGAACCCTGCGCTTTTGGGAACGGCTGAGTCCATCAGGGCACCACCTTGGCCGGTGGTACCTGTCTTCTTCTTCTCCTTCGTCTTCTGAATCCTCGAGATCTTCCAACCGAGGGGACTCAGCGCGTTTGCTTCGAGGCGGGAGAGGCCCTAAGCGTTGGAACACGGACACGTTGGCTGCCTCCTTCTTCTTCTGGTTGCATTCTGGGCAATTGCCGATTGTAGGCAATCGGCTCATTCCCGAATCCCAGCGAGTGTCTGAAGAAGGGACAGTCCCAGTGCCTGTCCTCGTCGTCTCGCTCCCTTGACTTTTCCTTGGCACGGCGCTCGTACTCCTCCTCATCGCGATCATGCCGACGACGTCTTCTGGCTTCTCTAGCCAGACGATCTCTTTCATCATCATCGCTGGATCGTCGGCGTTGGTCATACTGACTCACATACTTGTTGAGGAGGTGATCAGAGAGGGGTCGCTGATATCTTATGTTCTTCACCTCTCCCTCTGTGACGTAGCGCTTGCCATCGTGACGGAGCCGATCGCTTGGAGCGGCTTCCTCTGTGTCCTTGCTACGAGAGCAGCTACCCTCGTCTCCATCCTTGCCAGAGTGGTGCCCAGGTCCTACCATGTTGATCCTGAACGAGGATCCTGGCTGGCAACCTTCAGGGTAAGTGCACTCCACCATGTTAACGGCGGGAAAGGGGTGGGTGTCGACCTTCATGGCGTACTGGTTGAAAATCGGTCGTCCTTGTTCTATCGCCATTTGGATCTGCTGACGCCACACCCTGCAGTCGTTGGTGGCATGGGAGAGCGAGTTATGCCATTTGCAGTATGGCTTTCCGTTCAGCTCCTGTACCGTGGGGAATTTGAGACCTTCGGGTATCTTCAACTGCTTCTCCTTGAGCAGGAGGTCGAAGATTTGCTCAGTTTTGGTCACGTCAAAATCAAACCCTCTGGGCGGGCCTGGTGGCTTAACCCATTTGCAGGACACGGGGGTTGCCCCCGAGTCCATTCAGCCACTGGCTACCTCTTGATCTCCCGCGAAACTTCGTCTTCCTCTGCCTCGACCAGGACTACTGCACGCTTGAATTTGTCCTGGTACAGGTCCGGGTGGCGCTGTTCATATGCTGACAGTTTCTGAACCATGTGCGCCAGCGAAGGATAGTCTGCTTGGGAGGCCATGTCCTTGATTTGTGAGGCAAGGCCCACCACTGCCAATTCGACTGCTTCCTTTTCAGTCACACGAGCCGAATAACATCGGTTCCTCAGATTTCTGAAGCGCTGTATGTATTCTGCCATAGTTTCTCCGTGCTTCTGACGTATCTGCGCTAGATCGGCAAGGCCAGACTCGGAAGCTTCTGAGTGAAACTGCATGTGGAACTGTTCTTCCAACTGCTTCCAAGTCCGGATCGAGTCTGGTGGCAACGAAGTGTACCACCCGAAAGCCGATCCCGTGAGGGATTGTGCGAAGAACCTCACGCGTAGTGGATCCGACGCTGAGGCCGTTCCTAGCTGTGCCAAATATCGGCTCACATGCTCGATGGAGCTGGAACCATCTGAACCACTGAACTTGGAGAAGTCAGGGAGCCGATACTTGGGTGGCGACGCTGAGGCCGTTCCTAGCTGTGCCAAATATCGGCTCACATGCTCGATGGAGCTGGAACCATCTGAACCACTGAACTTGGAGAAGTCAGGGAGCCGATACTTGGGTGGTAGCGGGACCAACTCGTATTCATCGGGGTACGGCTTGGAATAGCCGATTGTCCTCCTTTTCGGCACCATGCCGAACTGGTCCCTCAGGATCGTGCTGATCTGATCCGCAGTGCTGGCCGCAGGAGTCGAACTCTGAAGATTCGCCGGGGTGGCGTACTTAGCCAGCCATGCTTGCTTTTCCAGCTCTGAGCCAACTGCAGGAGCTGTGCTCTGGAGGTTCGTCGGGGTGGCATATTTAGTTAGCCACGTCTGCTTCTCAAGATCTGTTGCTGACGTTCCTCCTGCTTTCCCAGAAGTCCCTGATGTTGCGGCCTGGTTTGTGAGCGCCCAGTTACCGCAGTCTGGCACGTATGTGCACATGTACCCATGAGGGATCTCCTTAGGCGCCTCATGCAAGAACTGGCAGTCACTAGGGTCACCACCGATCTTGTAGACGACGATTGCCGGTGAATTCGGCACCTCTGGTGCTGCCAACGCAAATGGCAGCGGTGGACGGGACCGGAGTGGCATCTCTCCTTGGTGTGTCCCGAGAGCTGGTCCCGACGGAGAGTACTGGTGCCTCATGATCTCCTGAATCACCCGGAGAGCGACACGCTCCGAGTGTTCACCGAGGTTCTCGAGTGGCGGTGCGGCGAGTGAGCCACCAAGTAGTTGATCCCTGACGTAGGGACCTGGTGCGTTCTTCTGACGGGGCAGAGAGGTCTATCCCATCGAGTGCACCATCAGGCGAGAACCCCTTCCACCTGATGCCATGTGAACGGGTTCTGTGAAAAGAGCCGATGAGATCGGCCTCGAGGATAGCTTTGACCTCGTCATACTTCTTCTTGAGCTCGTCGGTCAGATCCTCGTACGTGACTGGCGTGCCGTCCGCCATCTCAGATGTAGATGGCGATGTGGTTGATGTAGACGATTGTCCCACCGGGCGTGCCAGAATGTGTTGCGGTCGAAACCCACCGGCGAGCAGCGACGGGCAACACAGTAGAGCCGGGAACAACTTAGGGCTGCGGCTGGCCCTGGTCCCTCCGAGCGACGGCCCGCAAAGCCTCTGGTACACACGTCCGATGCTGGTGCAAGGGCGTGCCACCTGACCTATACCTGGTTAGGAAGGTGATGGAGATGCCTCGCTTAGTTTCCTGCATGGCATACACGTAAACATTAAATACGAGCCTCGATCGGCTCTCAGGTTATCTCGTGAATCGGCTCATGGAGCCGATCCACCCATGATTCGTACGAGGTGCACGAATATATGGTGGTCCTGCTTGATCAAGATAAAGCTAAAACGATCTACGACGATTTAGGGTTTTCACCGCATAATCGGATCATCCTACTCACGATTGGGCCTCGCGGCCACACACGGTGATCGTAAGCCGATCCTAGACAAGACCTAAAAACCAACACGAGGTTGATCCCCGGAACATCCTGTCTAGGACTAGCAAACGACACCCTACGTGCCGCTGGATCCTCCAACCCTTTGTAAGGCCTAACTATTGCAGATATTAAACTAATCCTTGAAGAACAAGGAGCAACCGTAACGGATCGGATCTACTGAATAATGATCAAGCGGGGTGCCGCCCCTACACCTAAGATAGGTGTAAGGGCGGCTAGATATGCAAGGGTTGCACTACGATAGCATATGATACGAAGAACAATGCTAACCCTAACACATCTAAGATAACTACGTTGCTCGCCATCAAAAAGGCTTCGATACGAGCAACGCATGAACAACATAAAGCTTGTGCTGCCTAGATCGCAAGATGCGATCTAGGCAGCATGATGCTTACCGGTAGAAACCCTCGAGACGAAGGAGTTGGCGATGCGCCGAGATTGATTTGTGGTTGAACGTTGGTTGTTGTTTATTCCATAAACCCTAGATACATATTTATAGTCCAGGGGACTTTCTAATTTAGGCGTGCACCTAACCGTGCACGGGTCAAACTCTATCTTCTAATCTAAGATGCGATCTACTATATTACAGATACAAGGGCAAACTAGCCCAAACTTTGCATATAAGGCCGATTCATGTATTTCTTCCGTATATAATCTTTAAGCCCATCTTGATCGCGGCCCACCTCTGACTCGGTCAAATTCTGGTGATAACAATTGGGAAGCTAATATGGTACTAAATCAATGATAGCACAAGAGATAAATAGATCAAGTTACTCCCACAAACCTTTTACTTATCAAACATATGCATATTGAACTTACAATTCTATTCATATCTTTGGAGCCTATTTGAACCCATCATGCTTATAAGAGAGTAGATTAGTGAACGAATGAACGTCGGTCTATTTTTAATCAGAAGGAATACTTTTTTGCTT
The DNA here is from genome assembly GCF_022539505.1 of Lolium rigidum. Classification (NCBI taxonomy): domain Eukaryota; kingdom Viridiplantae; phylum Streptophyta; class Magnoliopsida; order Poales; family Poaceae; genus Lolium; species Lolium rigidum. Next base: position 188,703,539 of record NC_061512.1, on the reverse strand, counting down.
GCTTTACATGCCTTTACAATTTCATCATTTATTTAATATGAAAAACAAAAACATGTATCTTTCTTGCACTTAGTTCTTTCATAGAAACTACATCACTACCATTACCATACCACTTTATTCTTGCGTAGCATTTAGTTTAGCTTTCATATTGTATTTACTTAGTTTACTTTGCAACATATTTACATTGTTTACTTTACTTTATTATCAATTTTCAACTCTAACACGAAACCTTGTGCTCGACAACCACTTGGTGTAGTTGGGGACACAATGAAACACTACTTTACTTTGTGGGTTATTAGAAGAGGAAATAGAAGTATAAATCCTACTGGAGTTTCCCCGAGAGTTTAACATAACCCCAAGTCACCCTTGTGAAAAAATAGCCATTGCTACATCACTTTACGCTTGGAGTCCGAATGAATTGGTATCCTAGTGAATCTGGTGTCACCAATTATTATTTGGGACTGTCCTAGGGCATTCCTCTCACCTTCTCTCCTCCCTCTCCCAAGTTACCCTGCCACCAAATGACCATCCGAGGAGGAGATTCCGTCGTGGTGGGATGAGGATCCTTTGTGCTAACGAACTTTCACCCTAGGGGTTTAGTTCCCTGGATTTTCCCTCTGCAAATATCAAATGAGCCCTTAGTCGTTCCTGTTATGAAGAATAATATTTTTCGTTCAGTTACGCCAGGTGACGAATAGTATAGTAGGTTCTACCTTTCATTACTATTATGAACGATAATAAGGCCCAAAGCGGTGCAGAAGGGCTTACAACGCTCTGGAAAAGAATGGATTTTTCTAACTACCTTCTTGTTCAAAGCATTCCAGGCACGCTAGCTGAATAGCTGAACTACTAGCGACATAGCGAATGACCAGAATAACAAAATATACAATTAAGAAATGCACTACTATTTTCAAGAAATCAAATGAGCAATTTTTATTACCAATTCTTCATGAAGAAAATAAACAAATACATATAGCACTACACAAAATACAACGCCAGGAGTTAGGGAAAATCCCACCATAAACAATTACATACCGAACGCAAACACACCAACAATGCAAATGGAGCAGTAGATAACTGTGTGTCACTACCTAGACACCAGTTGGGGCAACGGTGTCATCGTCGTAGTTCTCCTTAGAGATCTCCTCGAGCGACCTTCCCTTGGACTCAGGCACCAACAACGAGAAGAGCAAGCCCAGGAAGTTAGTGCCGGCGAGCAAGAAGAGCGCATTGCGCATGCCGATACCCGGGGAGTACCCTTTGTCGGGCTTCTTCTGGTCTTGTGAAGCGTATAGGAACCCGAACGCACCGATGATCGCCCCAGCCTTACCGGCGGCGGCAGAGACACCGTGGCAGGTGGATCGGAGCCTCGCAGGGAAGATCTCGGCGGGCACGATGAAGGTCGTGCTGTTGGGCCCGAAGTTGGCGAAGAAGAAGGTGAGGCCGTATAGAACGACGAAGCCGGTGTGGTGCCCTGGCTTCACTAGGTAGTCGTACGGCACAGCGATGGCGAGCATGAAGATGGTCATCATGGCGAAGCCCATGAGCTGGATCCAGAACCTGCCAATGATGTCGATGAACGCAACAGTGAACCAGTAGCCTGGTACAGTGCCACAAAGTGCGATGAGCGCTTGGGCACGGGCGATGCGGTACAACTCCTCCAAGGCGCTCATGGTCCTTGCTGGTGGGATCCATCCGACCTTGGTGAAGATGTCCTTTTGAAATAGGTTCTGGCTATAGAAGGCGACATCCAGCAGGAACCAAGTGCTGGTGGTGGCTAGAAGGTGCAGCCCATGGCGTCTCATGAACTGCCGGGAGAAGAGGCCCCATGTCTCCCCGGAGGCTACTTGAATCTGGACCTTCTCCTCCTCCTCGGTGATGTCCTTGTTGAGCACCCTGGACATGTCTGCGGTGGCCTGCTTCGTGTTGCGGGTGATGAGCGCCGTGTACCGTGCGGTCTCTGGCATCTTCATGCGCCAGTAGTAGGTCAACGCGGCAGGGATGGTGCCGAACATAACGATGATGCGCCAGACATAGTCGGCCTCCGGCCCAATGGATGTTGCCGCGTCAACGTAGAAGGGTGGCGCTGGGAACGCGTTCCGGAACGCAGATGAGACAACAATGGTGACAATGGTGCCGAACAGGATGCCGAAGCCCTGCATGGCAAAGACGGCAGCGATGAAGGTGCCACGTGTCTTCTTGTTGGCGTACTCGGACATGATGGTCGCCGATAAGGGGTAGTCACCGCCAACGCCGAAGCCGAGCCAGAAGCGAAAGAAACATAGCGTCCCTATGACACCCTTAGCCTCGTGCCCGAACGAGAGCCCTGATGCGATGGAGCAGAGAACCATGAGGATGAGCGTGAAACCATATACGCTCTTCCGGCCGAGCTTGTCACCAAGCCAGCCGAAGAAGAGCTGGCCCGCGAGCGTGCCGCAGAGGGCCACGCCGTTCACGGCTGCTGAGACGTTGGCCGGGAGGTGACCGGGCTCGCTGCTGCCAGGTTCGGTGTAGTAGATGCGGCCCAGCAGCCTTGTGACGAGGGAGATGCAGAAGAGGTCGTAGGCATCAGTGAAGAAGCCCATGCCGGCGATCACGACGGCCGTGAAATGGTACCATTGCGTTTTGGCCTGGTCGAGTGCTTTCAACACGTTGAGCTGTTCACCCGCCATGGCCAGCCAGCCGGTCGAGAAGCGCTCGACTAACTTCTCAGCTCTCCTTCTGCTTCTTCCCTCTTTGCTCTATTAATTGGTGGGCTTTGTTCCGTACTGCTAGTAGGTGTATATATAGGCAATTAGGCATACATGGACGACCGTACAGATATAACAAGTATCGGTTAGGTGCAAATACTACTAAATGTCATCTATGTGTGCTCTACATGTTGATCTATTATTAGAAGGATTGATGACACAGCTAGATTGGGCAAACATGTTGATCTATTAGAAGGATTGATGGAAGTCAAGTTGTAGTTTATCGGGGTTGACTTCCGTGGTTCAATATACAATTGTGAAAAAATTAGATTATGGAAACCACATCATGGTTATGCTGGGAATATACCTGAACGGGGCATATTGTACGGTGACAAAGCAAGCTTGCCAGTGTAGGTCGAAATTAATGTTAATTGTATCGTATGTTCTCAATGCAAGCATGGATTTGTGACCTTTCTTTACAACTGGGGTTAGTAATCTGTTCCAACAATGCTACAGTTATGGAATTCCTACAAAAAGGGTTACGGAACAACATGCAGACAATTTAGAGGGATTGCCACACATAAATCACGGGTGTTAAAAGATTTACACCAGCAGACTGCTTCCACCTGATCCCGGAAGTTTATTTCGTTAACAAATAGTCCGTAGGTCTATCATTATTGTAATGTGTTCTCTCCTCCACATTTAAATGCTATGATCAGAACGAAAACGCAGAGAAAAGCAAACAAATTCATGGTTTCTACAAGAAATGTGTATGCAATGCTAATTGGACATGCAAATATACATACCCATTGAAATTGCTTGTCCTCACTTGCTAAATGTAATCTCCAAATTCAGATAGTTTCATCACAAAACCACATGTAAACAGTTATAAGTTTATTTTTTAGGTAACATGTAAACAATTATAAGTTGGCCATTTCAAATATGAAAATTAGTAAACATTCGAAGATTTAGCAGCAAAAAGCAAACAAGGCGGCATTGAAAGCCATGATCCGTAGTATCTAAATCATTGGCTTGCAGCCTCGCCCCCCTCTTTGTTTTTATTTCCTTTTCCAATCGCAGTCTGTCTGGCCAATCACAGCTCATCATAGCTGTAGCATTAGATCAGTATACATTGCTGGCTTATTTCAAAATTTCTCAACGGACGGGAAATATGTGAAAAGATCCGAATATGCGCGGGAACATTGCCAACTTGTCATTTGTATATGCTTTCATAGACATGGTACTGGTCTCCACAATAATACTACCATCATAATTGTAATGGTCAGGAAGCTTAGCTTAACTACTCATATATAGGGATATTTTCCATCTGTAGCGCAGCTCATATGCAAGAGATCAGGCGAGAGGCGAGAGCACAACCATCACAACTCAACTCAACAGTGTGTGAACTTCCCCCTTTTATATGAAAAGCCAATAATCTTGCCGGTTGCTCAAAAGTACAAAACAAAAAATGACAGCTTACGGAAACAATTAGTAGAATTAGTGTAGGATTATAAGTTCCCTCAAGTCAGTAAGACGTGCAAATGTTTGCCCAGACTATATTGGATAAACGAGAAGGCCATCCGCATACGAACGTTTTGTGCGCTGGTTAGTTAAGTCATGGTCTGGGTTCAGAATGTATGTCGTTGTGCACTATGGTATATTAGATGAGATTCCAATTTATATGTCAACTACTACTAAATGCGACTTTGGCCCTCTGGCAGTTATGTATTTATATTTGTTGAACTATAAATATCACTATTAGTTGAAGTGCCTTAGTGGAAAGCATCGGTAGAAGGCCTTCAAACGCTTCAGATCGGTCGATGCAGAACTTGGGGCTATGTTCCCCGTTTCAAATAAAAGAGTAAACTCCCAAGTAAAAAAAATATTTGAACTGGAACTCCCAAGTAATTCAAGCTTACGGGTCGTTCCTATTCTAGCTGACTGAGACGTTTGCACTGAATCAAAGTTTTCACCACATAAATTGCAGTGCAAACTTCAAATATCAGCCTCAAGGTAACGCTAATGTACTTCCTGAAAAAAAACTTCTTGAAAGGAACTTATTATTATTACTTGTTAGCTGCAGATACAAGATAATGGTAATGTACTTCTTGAAAGCAACCGTTCATGATAGTGTGATTATCACGCTTGACAATGCTACTACTAATAAGTTGATTTAAGAAAATTAATAATGTCAACTATAAATGGGTTGACATTTTGTAAAGAAATTGTAGCCAAAACTCCAATTAAAACAGGTCAAACTGTGGTAGAAAAGAATCCACATCATTTCATGTATTGTATAGCTAGCTTTATAGTAAAAATCAGTAATATATGATGTTGGACTATATTTGACATAGTAATGTATGACGTTCTGTGTAATGCCGGGTCAGAATGTGCTGGTTAATTAGTAGTATATGGACCCGGCGCTCTGCCGCACCTTCCATGTATACCAGCGTTTACCTTTTGTTGCGTAGCTGTTATTTTGTGTACATGGTTGCTGGCTCGCTGAGTTTTAACCGTAGGTACAACATGACGAGGCTATCTAGTGGTTTTTTTCCCGATATAAAGAGAATATACTAAGATCGATAGATACCAATTACACCTAGCTTTTGCGATAACGCAACACTCTAATAGTAGTAAAGATGCACACAACAACAAAAAACTAAGAAATTGATTAACTATAGGAGCAAATTACAAGCACTACAAGGAATCGGGTCTATTGCAACAAAAAAATTGTCGCAATAGATGCCGTTTTGTGGCAATATGCACCTATTGCCACGAAATGACGTTCGTTGGCAAGCGTTGCAAGTACATGTATGGTAATAGGCTATTGCAACGAAAACACGATTGTGGCAACAAAGCGATCTATTGCAACAACCATGCGGGAAGTTGCCACATGTTTTCCCGTGGCAGCACTCACTTGTCTCCACAATTTGGTTTGTGGAGATAGCTTGTCGCAACATGCAGCCGTGTCGTGGCGTTTGCCAGTTTGTGGCGATAGACAATTGTGGCAATAACCTATGCCAACGACCTAAGTTTCGTGACGCACTCTCTTTCGTGGCGATAGCGAGCTGTTGCGATAACCTATGGCAACATCTACTGGTTTGTAGTATTAGCCATTTGCCACGAACCGCTACGACTCGTGGTATTAACTTATGGCGACAATCATTCCACTCGTCGCGATAAATAGGTATGGCAACGGTAAAAAAAAATTATGGCGGGAAGGTGTTGCGACAATTGTAACATTTCGTGGCGATACTCTATTTCAACAAAATCCAGTTTCGTGGCGCCAAATGCTTATCGCAACGGGGAAAAAGCTTGTAGCAAGAAGCTACTGCGACAATGCGAACTTTTCGTGGAGATACTTTGTTTCAACAAAATTCACAATTGTGGTGTTACATAATTTTTGCAGCGTCCAAAATGTTTGTAGCAAGAAGTTACCGCCACAATTTGAAGGTTTTGTGGCGATACTCTATCTCAACAAATTTTTATTCTGTGGCGCCAAATAGTTATCACATCATTCATAAAAAATGTGGTAACAATTTATTGCAACAATAAAAAGTTCTTCGTTGCTACATCCTAACGCAACAAAGCATGTAGTCATGGCGACTAGGATTTGACGCAACACTATATTTTTCGTGGTGCTAACCTAAGGCAACAAAAAAGTGAGTTGTGGCAATAGCTTATCGCAACCATAAAAAAAATACAACCATTGAATTACAAAATTCAAATCCACGCGTATAATATGTAGGTTCATACAAATCATAATTCTCATATCAAATATCCATCAAATGCAACTAAAGTAAAATGTAGCAATCCAGCAGAGTTGAGTCCATTGCTACCATGGTAGTTGAACTATCTAAACTATGTGTGTTTTTCGTGTACTTCAACCCTGTCCAGCTAAGTCTTTGAGTCCTGCAATCAAAAAATGAAGAAAAAAATTACTACAAGCCTATATTATGTAAAGCAAGTAAGTTGTGTCAACAAGCTAATACCTAATGAAATTATGTAAGGCAATATCTATGATTGAATGCCCAGGTGTTAACCATGCAACATACCCACGTGTAAACCAAAAGGGAATGCACTGAACTGTTGATGAGATAAAATTATTAAGTAATCTACGAAAATTAATGATACATGAGTACATATGAAAAAAATCACAAGACTAGAATTTCCTACAGTTCATAGTCACTCCAAATTCTTCAAACCCAAGGAAAATCATTGTATCATATTATAAGAGCATTACTACCAGCAGGTATCAGGACACATTAGATTATAAGTACTTGAATGCCCTGGCCTGCTCAGATGAAGGATTCTTCAGCTAGCTTAAAATGCAGCACTGGCTCAAAATATACTACCACATGCTAGAATGTGTATCAATGAGAAATAATTGCTCTATAACCAATATGTCACTGATCTTTGGCAATTATAAGGTAATTAAGCACATGATCATCAAGTCTGAGATAACTAGATTCTAGCAACACTACTACACAACCACAACACTAGTAACCATGTTCTTAGCCAACACAACATCAACCATTCAATTGAACATCGAGCAAACTATTTCCAAGCAGATACACACTAGGAGAATACCAGTAGCAGCTCACTTGAGTGACTGCAACTCACCCCCAAAACTTAAACCTATGCACCACACTAATTTTCTTCTAATTAAATACAAATACATGGCAATCAATGATTCCCCTGTTTTGCATGATAGCTTAGTGATAAACGAAATGCACTGTTAGGTAGTATTCCTACAACACAAAATAAATGGATTGCAAAGCCTCTCAAGCAACCTTTCGAAATCAGCAACCAGCCCAGGCTATAGTCATCAACTGTAGGGATTCGTTGCATAGAAAACAAAAAATTTCCTACCGCGAGAACGCAATCCAAGCCAAGATGCAATCTAGAAGACGGGAGCAACGAGGGGATGATCAAGACTAACCCTTGAAGATTTCCAAAGCCTATAAGAGTAGGCTCTTATTGCTGCGGTAGACGATCACTTGCCGCTTGCAAAAGCGCGTAGAAGATCTTGATCACGGTGCCACGATCGGGCAGCACCTCCGTACTCGGTCACACGTTCGGTGTTGATGAAGACGAAGTCCTTCTCCCCGTTCCAGCGGGCAGCGGAAGTAGTAGCTCCTCCTTGAATCTGGCAGCACGACGGTGTGGTGGCGGTGGCGGTGGAGATCTCCGGCGGAGCTTCGCTAAGCGTGCGGGAGAAGAGGAGGAGAGAGGGGGCGGCTAGGGTTTGGGAGAGGGGGTGGCCGGCCACCTAGGGGTGCGGCCAAGCTATGGGCTTGTGGTGGTCAGCCCCTCTCCTATGCCCCTCATTATATAGGTGGAAGCCCCAAGAGTTGTAGTCCAAGTCTTCGAATAAGACCCCAACACCAAAACTTCCCAAAGGTGGGAAACCTACTCAAGGAGGGAGTCCTACCCAAGGTGGGACTCCCACCTTTTCCTTAGGTGGGGTGGCCGGCCACCTCAGGTGGAATCCACCTGGGATTCCTTCCTTAAGGTTTGGCCGGCCAAGCTTGTGGAGTCCCTCCGGGACTCCACCTTCCATAGTGCCTTTCTTCCGGACTTTTCTAGAACCTTCTAGAACCTGCCATAAATGCACCGGATCATTTCCAAACTTGGAATATGACTTCCTATATATGAATCTTATTCTCCGGACCATTCCGGAACTCCTCGTGATGTCCGGGATCTCATCCGGGACTTCGAACAAAACTTCGAACTCCATTCCATATTCAAGTTCTACCATTTCAACATCAAACCTTAAGTGTGTCACCCTACGGTTCGCGAACTATGCGGACATGGTTGAGTACTCTCTCCGACCAATAACCAATAGCGGGATCTGGAGATCCATAATGGCTCCCACATATTCAACGATGACTTTAGTGATCGAATGAACCATTCACATACGATACCAATTCCCTTTGTCACGCGATATTTCACTTGTCCGAGGTTTGATCATCGGTATCACTCTATACCTTGTTCAACCTCGTCTCTGACAAGTACTCTTTACTCGTACCGTGGTATGTGGTCTCTTATGAACTTATTCATATGCTTGCAATACATTAGACGACATTCCACCGAGAGGGCCCAGAGTATATCTATCCGTCATTGGGATGGACAAATCCCACTATTGATCCATATGACTCAACTCATACTTTCCGGATACTTAATCCCACCTTTATAACCACCCATTTACGTAGTGGCGTTTGATGTAATCAAAGTACCTTTCCGGTATAAGTGATTTATATGATCTCATTGTCATAAGGACTAGGTAACTATGTATCGAAAGCTTATAGCAAATAACTTAATGACGTGATCTTATGCTACGCTGGGTGTGTCCATTATATCATTCATATAATGACATAACCTTGTTATTAATAACATCCAATGTTCATGATCATGAAACGATGATCATCTATTAATCAACAAGCTAGTTATACAAGAGGCTTACTAGGGACTCCTTGTTGTTCACATAACACACATGTATCAATGTTTCGGTTAATACATTTATAGCATGGTATGTAAACATTATCATGAACTCAAAGATATTATAATAACCATTTTATTATTGCCTCTTGGGCATATCTCCAACAGTCTCCCACTTGCACTAGAGTCAATAATCTAGTTTACATTTGTAAAGATATAACACCTTGGCCTTCCGGTGCTTTATCATGTTTTGCTCACGGGAGAGGTTTTAGTCAACGGATTTGACATGCTCAGAACCGTATGTATTTTGTAATTCATTTGCGTCTCAACGCATCACTCATTTCCAAATGAGTCGGCATTAAATATGTTTGGTCTTCTGGTGGAACCTTAATTCCGTGGTCTGAAATATGTCACTAATATTGTCACACACAATATAGCTTCAAAGTTCTGACTCTGTCGGAACTACACCAAGTTCTAAAAGAACCTCTTGACTTAACATCCTTTGTCATTATCAAAACAATGACATACTCTGCCTTCTTTTGTAGAATCCGTCACAATATTTAGAACTCTTCTAAATATAGTATAGACAACTTCTAGCTCATTGTGCTACCTTTTAAACAACACTTAGTCTAATTTGAAATTGAAATTTTATTTTCATATGTGACAAAACAAATATCGGTGCAACACTTTACAGCGATTTGTTTGTCATTTCTTCATACAAAAACTATATATATATATTCTTGGTTCTTCTTAAGTACTCAAGAATATTCTTACTGTTTTTCAATGATCATCACATGAATCATTCTGGTATATGCTCCTAACTTTTTAGAGCAGAAGATATCTGATTATGTACATATTATTCATGATCTGAAATCACTCATGTGTTTTTACTCATCGAGTGTCAGATACACTCAAGTCTTGTTAAACCTTCACATGACAAGAACATTTTCTTAATATTTCTATATTGAACTACTTCAATATCCATTCTATGTACTTTGACTTAAACTTATTATGTGTTTCAATCTATCTTCATAGATCTTGACACTAAATTTGTTTCGATCCATATCCTTTCATTGAAGTTAATTTCTCAATGAAACCTTTTTAATCAAGTATATAATTACATCATTTATAACCAGCTATATGTCATCTACATAAAGTATTATAAATATGTCTCAGCGCTCCCACTTAATTTCTTGCAAATGCAAGCCTCTTCATCGTTTCTGATGAAATCAAAAACTCTTTGACTATTTCATCTGGTGAAGATTCAAACTCCGTGATACTCACTTCATCCAATTGAAGTTTGTATACCTATCTAGTATTCCACGGACTAGCAAAACAATTGGTTGTATCTTGTATACACCTTTAATACACACGTCTGATAAGTAATGTATTTTGCCATCCTTCTAGCATATCTTCATAAAAGAAATATGTAGTGATTACTAGAATAATCCACATAGACTATAAGCATTGCTACGGAAGATCTAATCTTATCGTAGTCAATTCTTTGAACTTTGTCGTAAACAATTTTTCGACAAGTCTAGCTTCTTCAAGGATATTTCATCCAAGTCCATCAATTTTATAGATCTTTTTACTAAAAAGTATTTATCTATCTTGGATTTCATGGCGTATAGCCATTTTAACGGAGTCAGGGCCCATCATAACTTCTTTGTTTGTAGTTGGTTTATCATTGTTCAAAATCAATCCTTTGTCCACAAATCATTTATTTGATCACAAAGTAAACCATAACTACAAGGTTCAATATGTACTTCGATCTCCATGGCTAAAACACTTTGTAGTCATGGGAGCCATGATCGTCGTGGCCGCTTCCGGAACCAATTCCGATGTTGCGCTACTCTGATCATTATGCTCAGGTTCATAAACTTTATCAAGTTCTATTGTCCTCCCACTCAAAAATTTCGCTAGAAACAATTTCTTGGAAATAAGAAACATTGACAAACACTTTTGTCTTTGTCTCCATAGTGGGAAGAATTCCCAATCAATTCTCTGGGATAACCAACAAATACATTCATCCGATTTTGGTTGTAAACTTATTTACTTATGCTATGCATACCAAAATTTAAGAAAGGACTATTAGGGTTCATACCCATGCCATAACTCGTATGGTGTCATTTCTACGGATCATGATGATGCTCTATTCAGTGTAAAAGCGGTAGTCACTAAAGCATAATCCACAAAAATATAATGGCGTCATAATATTTTATCTCATCATTAATCCAACAAGGTTTGGATACATCTCTCGGATACTATATCATCATTATGATACTCCAAGAAATGTGAGTAGTAAAACAATTTCATGACTCTCTTAGATGTTTTCTAAAACTCGTAATTCAAATATTTTCACCATGATCCAATCATAGATATTTGACTTTTCTATTACGATGATTTCCTCTTCATGCTGAAATTTATTTGAATCCATTCAAATGTTTCAAACTTCTTCCTTATTGAATATATCCACATATATACTCAATTCATTGTTGAAAGTTTTCATGAAGTAGAAGAATCTCCCGCACACAACTATGCCCAGTGAACCACATATATCATTATGTATGTTTTCACTAAGTTAGTTGCCCATTCAACTCTTGGCCTATGAACGGTATTTCAGTCATTACCTTTTAGAAAAGATTTTGCAAGCGCCAAATGATTCAACAAATCAAATGACTCCGAAAATCCATTTGCATGGAGTTCCTTCATGCGTTCCTTTCTAACATGACCTAAATAGCGGTTCCACAAATAAGTGGAATTCAAATCATTTGCCTTATGGCATTTTAGCGTCAGTGTTATGTATGTGTGTTTCACCATTAAGATTTATAATAACTTATCCATCATATATGGAGTAATGTCATAATTTGAACAACTCATTATTTTCATTTGACCAGAGCAAAATAACAATTATTAAGTTCTTTATTATAAATTCTAAGGGCTAGATAGAATGCTAACGACGAACATAATAACACTTTATTTTGTTTCAGACGTGCATTCCTATCATATTCCTTATCAGTCACTTAGGCCATTGTATTCTTGTATTGCGTTGTTTTGTATGACACTTCATACCAACCAATATATTACTAATACCCAAGAATTTCATAGTGTGACTTAACTAGGAATACAACCATAACATGTATATCATTTATATACACCTGAGCTAGACTTTCTAGTCTTTTCTTTTCTTTTTGCCAAAATATCTTTTGCAGTTTCTCTTTTAGCTTTCCTCATTATTCAGAAAAACACTTTAACATTATTAACTTCTAGGTTTGTTGGTCAAATACCAATAACCTTGAGGTTCTTACTTTAAGTTGATCATCATATGACAAGTGTTTCAGATTTCACAATTAGTAACTTTATAATATGATGAACAATTTCACTCATAATTTTATCCATTATATCATGACGACTTTCCGAGACCATGTCTGTACATGCTAGGCTCGTAAAGTTTTAACCTTAGTATTCGCATATGCAAATCTGGCTTGCACCCGTTGTATGCACACGTAGAATCTATCACACCCGATCATCACGTGATGCTTCGAAACGACGAGTCTTAGCAACGGTGCATACTAAGGATGATAACTTCATGGATATGCGAATATTATTAGTGCCCCAATAGTTGGAGGATTGTGACGCTTGGCGTCTTCAACCTTCATACATTCCCATAAAACTTATGAGTTTATGTAGTCTCACCAAATTTATATTCTATCATCTTGCAATAAGGTCTTAGATATCACATATATCTCATACCTTGATTATTTCTGAAAACTAAATTTTCAGCTCCTTACTTTTCAAACAAATTTGAACTTCAAATTTCACGGAGACAAGATAACTTTAGGTACTAATTGAAACCATAGCTCTTTGAATCAACAATGTGAGGTTTACTAAAAGTTTGCAATAGGACTTAATCAATACTTGATTCTTTAACAATACGGTACCAATCCGTAAAGTTTCTTGTCAGATTTTAACAGTATTTCTATCTCAATAACAAGACTAGCGCATGGTAGAAAGCGGATGCCAATACTACAAAATTAATACAAAATACTACTTAGACTATGTTTATGATAATTAGTTCATGTTTTAATCTAATTACTGATGAACTCCCACTTAATACAACATCCCTCATAGTTGTTAAGTGGTACACGATCCAAATCCACTACACCAAAACCGATCATCACGTGAGATGATGTAGCTTCAATGGTGAACATCAATCATGTTGATCATATCATCCATATGACTCGTGTTCAACCTTTCGGTTTCCGTTGTCCCGAGGCCATGTCTGTACATGCTAGGCTCGTCAAGCAAACCCAAGTATTCCGCGTGTGCAACATGGCTTACACCCGTTGTATGTGAACGTTGAATCTATCACATCCGATCATCACGAGATGCTTCGAAACGACGAACTGTACAACGGTGCATGATACGTCCAAAACGTATCTACTTTCCCGAACACTTTTGCTATTGTTTTGCCTCTAATTTGTGTATTTTGGATGCAACTAACACGGACTAACGCTGTTTTCAGTAGAATTGTTCTGGTGTCTCGTTTTTGTGCAGAAATCCAACTTTCGGGAAAATCCTCGGAATTTATGTAGAAGGCCCTATTTTCCCAGAATACTGACGGAGCCAGAAGGACAAGTAAGGTGGAGGCCCGAGGGCCCCACACCATGAGGCGGCGCGGCCTAGGGGGGCCCGCGCGGCCCTATGGTGTGGCCCCCTCGGCCGGCCTCCGACGCCCTCCTTCGGACTATATAACGCCTTCGACCTAAAAACGCACGACACGAAGTCGAAGTCGCCAGAAAGCCTCCAGAACGCCGCCACATCGCGAAACTCCGTCGCGGGAGCCAGAAGTCTCCGTTCTGGCACTCCGCCGGGATGGGGAATTGGAGGAGATCATCGCCATCATCACCGCCAACGCCTCTCCATCAACCAGCCATGTTTCCCCCATCCATGTGTGAGTAATTCCCCGCTGTAGGCCGAAGGGGATGGTAGGGATTGGATGAGATTGGTCATGTAATAGCATAAGATTGTTAGGGCATAGTGCCTAGTGTCCGTAATTGGTACTTTGATGATATTGTTGCAACTTGTTATGCTTAATGCTTGTCACTAGGGCCCGAGTGCCATGATCTCAGATCTGAACATGTTATTGTTTCATCATGATATTCATTGTTTATTGATCTTACCTGCAAGTTGTATACACATGTCGCTGTCCGGAACCGATGGCCCCGAAGTGACGAAATCGGGACAACCGGAGGGAATGGTAGTGATGTGAGGATCACATGTGTTCACGGAGTGTTAATGCTTTGCTCCGGTACTCTATTAAAAGGAGTACCTTAATATCCGAGTAGTTTCCCTTGAGGCCCGGCTGCCACCGGCTGGTAGGACAAAAGATGTTGTGCAAGTTTCTCATTGCGAGCACGTACGACTATAATTGGAACACATGCCTATTGATTGCTTTGTACTTGGACACCGTTTTATTATTATCTGCAAATGCCCTGCTATGATTGTTACATGAGTTTCTCTCATCCATGCAACGCCCGTCATCCGTCCCCGTGCCTGCAGTATTTTAATCCTGCTGTTTACTAAAATCACTACTCGCTGTCTCGTTACTCTGTTGCTGTTATTTCACTACTGCTACTGCTATAAAACTGTTACTACTGATAAACTCTTGCGAGCAAGTCTGTTTCCAGGTGCAGCTAAATTGACAACTCCGCTGTTAAGGCTTCCAAGTGTTCTTTGTCTCCCCTTGTGTCGAATTAATAAATTGGGTTATACTACCCTCGAAGACTGCTGCAATCCCCTATACTTGTGGGTTATCAAGACCGTTTTCTGGCGCCGTTGCCGGGGAGCATAGCTTTATTTGGAAGTTCACTTGGATTGATATTGTTCGCTGCAAATTCTCCATCATGGGTAAACCTCGCGATTCTAAAGTCGCCATATTACCATCCACTACAAGAAAAGGTACAATT
Organism: Lolium rigidum; assembly: GCF_022539505.1. Classification (NCBI taxonomy): domain Eukaryota; kingdom Viridiplantae; phylum Streptophyta; class Magnoliopsida; order Poales; family Poaceae; genus Lolium; species Lolium rigidum. The sequence continues at coordinate 188,688,439 of NC_061512.1, read as the reverse complement.
CTGAGTACCTCCGCTACACTTGATTCACCATCTGTGATAAGTCAACTTGTTTCACCGCCACAAGCTGGTACGTCTGCTGAATCTGAAAACTCTCATAATATTGATAATGTTTCTGTTGTGCTTGATGATAGTGGTTCATTGGGATCTTTTCTAGATGCTACAATTGCTAGGTCTAGACAAATTGAAAATGCTGAAACTCCTAATGAAAATGCCACTACACCTGTTAGTTCACCTGAACTTGATTATTCTAGTGATGATCCCGATGAAGATTATGTGGAGCTTAATGATGATTTTATTGATAAATGCAATTCTATTATCGATGCAAGAAACATTAAAAAGTTTCTCGCACAATATACTGTTAGACATAAGCTATCTCCTGATCCTGAATTTGCCACATCTCCTATATGCATTAAGGATAAAGATTATGATTTTTCTCTTGATCTATCTCATATAGCTATTGTAGAGAAAACACCCTTTTGTGGTACTGAAAAAGAAAGTGTTGTAGAACACATGATTGAACTTTCTTCTATGAGTAGCTTGTTTTCTGATGATGTCAAGATGCGTACTTACTTTGTCGCTAAATTTTTTCCTTTCTCATTAAAGGATGATGCTAAAACTTGGTATAATAATTTGCCTCCTGGTTCTATTAAAAATCCAACTGAGTTGCGTGATGTTTTCTTTCAAAAATACTTTCCTGCTAGTGCTCAACATGCTGCTTTACAGAGAATTTACAGATTTGATCAAGGAGATGAAGAGAAATTGCCTGCGGCATGGGCAAGATTTTGTTCTCTTATCAGAGCTAGACCTGGACATGATTTAGAAAAGAATGATCTACTTGATATATTTTATAGTGGACTAACCATTGAATCTAGAGCATATTTGGATAGTTGTGCTGGTTGTGTTTTCAGGAAAAGAACTCCAGAAGAAGCTGAAGATTTATTGGCTAGAATAAGCCGGAATCATGATGATTGGGAAACACCTGAACCAACTCCAACGCCAATATTGAAGAAGAGGGGTTTAATTGAATTGAATGATGAAGATATGCGGGAAGCTAAGAAGTCTCTCAAGGAGAAAGGTATTAAATCCGAAGATGTGAAGAATCTACCTCCTATAGAAGATATATGTGAGATAATTCCCCCTTCACCCATGATTGAGGTAAACTCCCTTCAACGCTTTACTAGGGAAGATATTCCGTATTCAAAACCTCCTGCGCAATGCTTAGATGAGTTTGATAATTATATTGTTAAGCAAGAAAATTTTAATATGAGAGTAGAGAATCATCTAATGGAAAATTATCAAGCTATTAGCAATTTGCATGATATTGTGGAGAGAACCTCCAATGATGTTAAGATGCTTGTTAAACATTTTCAAATGATTCAAACTCAAATTGATCAACTCACTAAAGTGCAAAATGACTTGCTAAATAACAACTAGAGGTGGTGTCTCTACCCAGGATCCTCTATATCCTGAAGGGCACCCCAAAAGAATTGAACAAGATTCTCAACGCATTGAACCCAGTGCTCCTTCTAAGAAGAAAAAGAAGAAGAAACATAAAAATGTTGTACAATCCTCTGAACCTGTTAATGATCCTAATAGTATTTCTATTTCCGATGCTGAAACTGAAAGTGGTAATGAACATGATAATGATAATGATAATAATAAGAATGATGCTTCTGATAAAGAAGAAGTAGAAGATGAACCTGAAAAGCATGATAAAAATAAAAAGTATACTAAAGAAGATTTTATTGCTAAGAAACATGGTAATGAAAGAGAACCTTGGGTGCAAAAGCAAATGCCTTTTCCTGCTAAGAAACTAAAATCAAAGGAAGAAGAACACTATAATAAATTTTGTGATTGGATGAAACCTTTATTCTTGCAAATCCCTTTGATCGATGCTATTAAATTGCCTCCTTATTCAAAGTATATGAAAGATATTGTTACTAACAAAAGGAAAATCCCCAATGAGGAAATTTCCACTATGCTTGCTAATTACTCTTTCAATGGCAAGGTTCCAAAGATGTTGGGCGACCCAGGTATACCTACTATTCCTTGTTCTATCAAGAACAATTATGTTAAAACTGCTCTATGTGACCTGGGAGCCGGTGTTAGTGTTATGCCTTTTTCTCTTTATAAGAGACTTTATCTAGATAAGTTGATACCTACTGATATATCTTTGCAAATGGCTGATAAATCTACTGCTATTCCTGTTGGTATATGTGAGGATGTTCCTGTTCAAGTTACTACTAACTGCTTGATATTAACTGATTTTGTTGTGTTGGAAATGCCTGAAGATGATAATATGTCTATTATTCTTGGGAGACCTTTTCTTAACACCGCAGGGGCTGTTATTGATTGCAATAAAGGGAAGGTTACTTTCAATGTTGATGATAAGGAGCATACCGTCTATTTCCCCAAGAAGATTGATAAAGTATGTGGAGTCAATACTATTTCTAATGTGAGAACTATCAAAATTGGAACTATCGATTGTCCTATATATGAGCCTAAAGAAGGTTATCAAAATCTTATGATTGGATCCATATCAATACAATTCAAGGTAACATGATTGATTTGAGTTTTATTTCTTCTTATGCTATGTAAAAATTATTCGGTGGCAAGACTTGATCAACCTTGTTAACGAATACTTTTTATATGCATAGAGGCGGTAAACAACATCTCTTTCTCACTCCACTTGTCTTACTTGCTGTAGCACTTTTGATTTGCAAAGTTCCTTACTTAATTAGAGTTTTCAAAAAATTTCCTGGCCAGTAATAATAAACTTAATACCCAGAAATGTGCATTTTTCAAAGTTTTCAAAAATTCACAAAAATTATACCGTTGGTCCTATTTTTCGAAGAGGCACCTGGGAGCACCAGAGGATGACCTGTGGGGAACCCCAGGGTGCCACACCACAGGCCGGCGCGGCCAAGGAGGGGGGCGCGCCACCCTGTGGTGTGGGCCCCTCCTTGCCCCACTACTTCATCCCTTTCTCCCAGCATCTTCTCTCTCCCGAAAAAACTCGAACCAGCTTTCTCTCACTCGTGTTTTTGCTCAAGAGCTCAGGATTTCTCGATCTCTTTGCTTAGCCCAGATTTCTGTCTGAAATTTGGCACATTTGCTCTCCGGTATGTGACTCCTCCGCCTATCCAAATAGAATTTTGTTTGGTTGAGTATATCTTGAATATTTTGCTGCTGTAGGTAACATGTTTAGTGAGCTTGCATGCTTGTTCTAAGTGGTATAAACTAGTTTTGATGCCTGATTAGTACTCTAGCAAGTTCCTATAGTAGTTCCCCTTGATTATATGTCACCAAATCAAATTTTATATTGTTTGTTGAAAATTTCAGAAAATGGAGTGGAATAGATATCAACTTAACCAACAAGAATTGGAGGTCCAACAAGTCATGAGAGTGAACCGTGAAGAGGGAGTATACCCCTCTTACTACCCGTGCGCGGATTTCATGAGAAGCGCGGGAATATTGGAAGATGTTCGGAGTCTAATTTCTCGTGCAGGGCTGAGTGATTTTGTTGAAGGAGAGCCAAGACAATATGCAAAATTAACTATGTCTGTTGTGCAGGACTTTAAGTTCAATTGGTCGCGATCTAACCCCACGGTTCAGTATAAAATTTACAATAAAGCTGTCAACTTGCCATTCCGTGATTTTTGTGCAGCAATTAGAGTACCGCAATGGGGATCATGCGAGAAGATAAGGGGATCGCCGCAAGAACTCTTAAGCCTTTTCAAGATGATTTTCTATGGAAGGAGTTTCTCAGAGGATAGTGGTAAAATCACTAGCATTCAGCTCCCGGCTATCCGCTACTTTGCTTATTTCATTACTAAATGCGTTCTTGCTAGAAAGATTGGTGGTAAACTTTCTATCCCGGATTTAGCTTTTCTAGCTGCGGCACTGCAAAGTAGTAAGACTTATAATTTGGGGGCATTGATAGCTTATAGACTTGTTACTAACCGTGAGAAAGGTGGAATTTGTGGAGGTCTCATCGCCTCTCGTTTACTAGCTTTTCATAATGTAGAACCTCATCATCTTGATATTCCATTTTCCATAGAAAAACTTGACATAGCCTCTATGATTAAACATGAATTTGTTTCCGATTCCTCCAACTTGGGTAACCTGTTTTACAAGATGACATTTTATAAGAAAGTCTGGAGAATAACTAAGAAAACTGAGAAACTAGTAAGATTGCTCGCGCCTGTTCTGTCTAACCTTGATTCCAGGGAGGATTGGTCGATCACAGAAGGTGCACTGGATGCACACATAGAGGGAGGAGGCCATCATGCAAGAGACAACGCGGAGGAGGCCGAGGAACACCTCGACTCATCATCCGATGCAGCAAGTTCCTCGCATCAACATGTTGGGTATGTGGAGCCTCCACGTTTTTCTTCTGCACAGGAACTTTACTATGACTACGCCATGAATTATCCACCGGCGAGGAACAGCGACCCTCGTTGGGGTTGAACTCCACTTAGGCCAAAAGCCTAAGCTTGGGGGGAGGTATACCGACATCACTCATTCTTTGCATATTATGATTGCTGGATACTTGTATATACTTGTTTTGTTTGTTTGAGTGGTTTTCTAATGAGAGGAAGATGATATTTGGGGAAGTGCTGCCTGAAAACAGATTCTGGACTGTTACCGTAAAAATTCTCAAAAATAGCCAGAACAGTATTTTGCGAAGCCAATTTTTGTGCATGTTCCGCAGGTTGTTATCTAACTTTCATTAGTTGAACACTTTTCGATTTGAGCAGTGGAAGAATTTATTAAAAATCGGGTACTGTACTGCTGCCAAGTTTGACGAATTTCTGCTGCTTTGTGTTTATGCGAGTTTTCTAGTTTGCCATTTCTTGTTTTTGCTTTGTTTCCTTCCCAAAACACAAAAAGACCAAAAATATTTTTATTGTTTCTCTTCATCATTTGTTTGCTTTGGTTTCTTGCATTTGTTTCGCTTTATTTGCTATTGCTAGTTTGCTATAAGAAAACCTAAAAAGATTTTGCTTTGTTTGCTTGTTTCCTTTTGTTCTTGTTTCTAATTCGAAAACACCAAAAATATTTGCTGTTCTTCTTTGGTTTGTAAAGTTCATTATGAGTTCAATGGTCTTCGGTGGCTGGAGCGTGGTTTTCATTTCATATTATCCAAGCTACACAAGTGAAAGGCAATAATGACGATCTACGACAATTGGATTGTGGTGAGAGGCTGGTATGAACTCTATTTGTTTTCATTTTTGTACATATACTCATCCATGTGAGCATGCTTAGTTGGTTCATGTGAGGTATATGTTATTTGAGAAAGTCTAGTAGTTTATGATCTCTCATGTTTAGCTCCAATTTATTAATATGAGTAGCATGTCATGGATGTTTGCTTGCATTGTTTTATTCATAAGTATGGCATTGTGGTATCCTCCTCTGAATAATTCATTTATATCGACTTGGCACATGCTCACGCATGCATATGACTGAACAAAAGTCAATTAAGCCTCAATGATTTACATTGCTTCATAGTTCTTGTATCACTTTTATGCCTCCGTTAATTTATTTTGCCGCAAGCATGATTATGACGATTCATTGCTCTCTTGATTTGTCGCTCCCTAGTCTTTTGCTAGCCTTCACTTGTACTGAGCGGGAACGCTGCTCATGCTTCCAAACACCTGAAAACCAAGTTGTTCCAAAGTGTCCACCATAAATACCTATGCATGGCATTTCAAACCATTCCAAGTAAATTCTCATGCGCTACCTTTAAAACCTTCAAAATGCTTCTCAATTTGTGTTTATGTTTCATAGCTCATGAGGAAGTATGTGGTGTTTAGCTTTCAACCTTGTCATTTACTTTTGACGGATTCTCATATGGACTAGTGGCACATCCGCTTATCCAATAATTTTGCAAAAAGAGCTGGCAATGGGATTCCCAGTCCCAAATTAATTAACTTAAATAGACACTCCTCCATGGTTTGTGATTGTTGGACGACACCCGAAGGATTCGGTTAGCCATGGCTTGTGTAAGCAAAGGTTGGGGGGAGTGTCATCATGATAATAAAACTAAAATAAAAAGGCACTCCTTCATGGTATGAGATTGTTGGCAGGCACCCGAGGATTCGGTTAGCCATGGTTTGTGTAAGAAAGGTTGGAAGGAGTGCCACATAAACATGCAAATAATTCATGGGAGCCGCTCTTGGGAGTCCGGTTGGCGAGGTAGTTAGTGTACCCATTACCATTCGTTGACAATGACAAACACCTCTCAAAATAATTTTACTCCTGATTTCAAAAATGAAAAGCTCTAGCGCATGTTAATCCCTGCTTCCCTCTGCGAAGGGTCAATCTTTTACTTTTATGTTGTGTCTCCATTATTTCTTTGAGCACTATCTTGAGAGCACAACTGTCATTCTTAGTACAATATGCTTGTCTCAAAATATGGTTGACTGTGGTATAACTTTGATGCTTTTATCTTTGACAATCACTACTTCTAGTCTTTCTATGAACTCCAGAGGTGCCCGGGCATTTATGTTTTGCCAATCAAATACAGGCAAGCGAGATACCACTTTATCATACTCTCTTATGAACATTGCAATCCTGCTTATATACATGATTCATGATGCTTATTATTAATTGTTGGTACCTCTCCATGATTGACATGGCTGTTAGATGATCTTATTTGTATGCATCTCATCATGAACTGCTTAAGTATTAGCCATAGCATGAGAATATATACATCATATGAGCGAATGTGTTCGTGAAAGTTCTTTTATCGCTCAGTTATTAACTGAATTTCTTGAGGACAAGCAATAAGCTAAGCTTGGGGGGAGTTGATACGTCCAAAACGTATCTACTTTCCCGAACACTTTTGCTATTGTTTTGCCTCTAATTTGTGTATTTTGGATGCAACTAACACGGACTAACGCTGTTTTCAGTAGAATTGTTCTGGTGTCTCGTTTTTGTGCAGAAATCCAACTTTCGGGAAAATCCTCGGAATTTATGCAGAAGGCCCTATTTTCCCAGAATACTGACGGAGCCAGAAGGACAAGTAAGGTGGAGGCCCGAGGGCCCCACACCATGAGGCGGCGCGGCCTAGGGGGGCCCGCGCGGCCCTATGGTGTGGCCCCCTCGGCCGGCCTCCGACGCCCTCCTTCGGACTATATAACGCCTTCGACCTAAAAACGCACGACACGAAGTCGAAGTCGCCAGAAAGCCTCCAGAACGCCGCCACATCGCGAAACTCCGTTGCGGGAGCCAGAAGTCTCCGTTCTGGCACTCCGCCGGGACGGGGAATTGGAGGAGATCATCGCCATCATCACCGCCAACGCCTCTCCATCAACCAGCCATGTTTCCCCCATCCATGTGTGAGTAATTCCCCCGCTGTAGGCCGAAGGGGATGGTAGGGATTGGATGAGATTGGTCATGTAATAGCATAAGATTGTTAGGGCATAGTGCCTAGTGTCCGTAATTGGTACTTTGATGATATTGTTGCAACTTGTTATGCTTAATGCTTGTCACTAGGGCCCGAGTGCCATGATCTCAGATCTGAACATGTTATTGTTTCATCATGATATTCATTGTTTATTGATCTTACCTGCAAGTTGTATACACATGTCGCTGTCCGGAACCGATGGCCCCGAAGTGACAGAAATCGGGACAACCGGAGGGAATGGTAGTGATGTGAGGATCACATGTGTTCACAGAGTGTTAATGCTTTGCTCCAGTACTCTATTAAAAGGAGTACCTTAATATCCAGTAGTTTCCCTTGAGGCCCGGCTGCCACCGGCTGGTAGGACAAAAGATGTTGTGCAAGTTTCTCATTGCGAGCACGTACGACTATAATTGGAACACATGCCTATTGATTGCTTTGTACTTGGACACCGTTTTATTATTATCTGCAAATGCCCTGCTATGATTGTTACATGAGTTTCTCTCATCCATGCAACGCCCGTCATCCGTCCCCGTGCCTACAGTATTTTAATCCTGCTGTTTACTAAAATCACTACTGCTGTCTCTGGTTACTCTGCTCGTTGTTATTTCACTATCGCTATCGCTATAAAACTGTTCTCTCGATAAACTCTTGCGAGCAAGTCTGTTTCCAGGTGCAGCTGAATTGACAACTCCGCTGTTAAGGCTTCCAAGTGTTCTTTGTCTCCCCTTGTGTCAAATCAATAAATTGGGTTATACTACCCTCGAAGACTGCTGCGATCCCCTATACTTGTGGGTTATCAGTGCATACGAGGGGAGAACACTTTATTATCTTGATATTAATGTGAGGGATCATCTTATAATGCTACCGTCGCGATCTAAGCAAAATAAGATGCATAAAGGATTAACATCACATGCAATTCATATGTGATATGATATGGCCCTTTAGTCTTTGCGCCTTCGATCTTCATCTCCAAAGCACGGACATGATCTCCATCATCAACGGGCATGATCTCCATCATCGTCGGCGTAGCGTCAAGGTTCATGGCGCCGTCTTCATGGTTGTTCACCTCATGTAGCAACTATTACAACTACTTTGAAATACTACTCAACATGAAAATTAAAGACAACCATAAGGCTCCTGCCGGTTGCCACAATACAATAATGATCATCTCATACATATTCATCATCACATCATGGCCATATCACATCACCAAACCCCGCAAAAACAAGTTAGACGTCTCTAATTTGGTTTGCATATTTTACGTGGTTTAGGGTTTTCGAGAGAGATCTAATCTACCTACGAACATGAACCACAACGGTGATACTAATGTTGTCAATAGAAGAGTAAATTGAATCTTCACTATAGTAGGAGAGACAGACACCCGCAAAGACTCTTATGCAATACAAGTTGCATGTCGAACGAGGAACAAGTCTCATGAACGCGGTCATGTAAAGTTAGTCCGAGCCGCTTCATCCCACTATGCCACAAAGATGCAAAGTACTCAAACTAAAGATAACAAGAGCATCAACGCCCACAAAACCATTGTGTTCTACTCGTGCAACCATCTATGCATAGACACGGCTCTGATACCACTGTAGGGATTCGTTGCATAGAAAACAAAAAATTCCTACCGCGAGAATGCAATCCAAGCCAAGATGCAATCTAGAAGACGGGAGCACCGAGGGGATGATCAAGACTAACCCTTGAAGATTTCCAAAGCCTATAAGAGTAGGCTCTTATTGCTGCGGTAGACGATCACTTGCCGCTTGCAAAAGCGCGTAGAAGATCTTGATCACGGTGCCACGATCGGGCAGCACCTCCGTACTCGGTCACACGTTCGGTGTTGATGAAGACGATGTCCTTCTCCCCGTTCCAGCGGGCAGCGGAAGTAGTAGCCCCTCCTTGAATCCGGCAGTACGACGGCGTGGTGGCGGTGGCGGTGGAGATCTCCGGCGGAGCTTCGCTAAGCGTGCGGGAGAAGAGGAGGAGAGAGGGGGGCTAGGGTTTGGGAGAGGGGGTGGCCGGCCACCTAGGGGTGCGGCCAAGCTATGGGCTTGTGTTGGTCAGCCCCCTCTCCTATGCCCCTCATTATATAGGTGGAAGCCCCAAGAGTTGTAGTCCAAGTCTTCGAATAAGACCCCAACACCAAAACTTCCCAAAGGTGGGAAACCTACTCAAGGAGGGAGTCCTACCCAAGGTGGGACTCCCACCTTTTCCTTAGGTGGGGTGGCCGGCCACCTCAGGTGGAATCCACCTGGGATTCCTTCCTTAAGGTTTGGCCGGCCAAGCTTGTGGAGTCCCTCCGGGACTCCACCTTCCATAGTGCCTTTCTTTCGGACTTTTCTAGAACCTTCTAGAACCTGCCATAAATGCACCGGATCATTTCCAAACTTGGAATATGACTTCCTATATATGAATCTTATTCTCCGGACCATTCCGGAACTCCTCGTGATGTCCGGGATCTCATCCGGGACTTCGAACAAAACTTCGAACTCCATTCCATATTCAAGTTCTACCATTTCAACATCAAACCTTAAGTGTGTCACCCTACGGTTCGCGAACTATGCGGACATGGTTGAGTACTCTCTCCGACCAATAACCAATAGCGGGATCTAGAGATCCATAATGGCTCCCACATATTCAACGATGACTTTAGTGATCGAATGAACCATTCACATACGATACCAATTCCCTTTGTCACGCGATATTTTACTTGTCCGAGGTTTGATCATCGGTATCACTCTATACCTTGTTCAACCTCGTCTCCGACAAGTACTCTTTACTCGTACCGTGGTATGTGGTCTCTTATGAACTTATTCATATGCTTGCAAGACATTAGACGACATTCCACCGAGAGGGCCCAGAGTATATCTATCCGTCATCGGGATGGACAAATCCCACTATTGATCCATATGCCTCAACTCATACTTTCCGGATACTTAATCCCACCTTTATAACCACCCATTTACGCAGTGGCGTTTGATGTAATCAAAGTACCTTTCCGGTATAAGTGATTTATATGATCTCATGGTCATAAGGACTAGGTAACTATGTATCGAAAGCTTATAGCAAATAACTTAATGACGTGATCTTATGCTACGCTTAATTGGGTGTGTCCATTATATCATTCATATAATGACATAACCTTGTTATTAATAACATCCAATGTTCATGATCATGAAACGATGATCATCTATTAATCAACAAGCTAGTTATACAAGAGGCTTACTAGGGACTCCTTGTTGTTCACATAACACACATGTATCAATGTTTCGGTTAATACAATTATATGGTATGTAAACATTATCATGAACTCAAAGATATTATAATAACCATTTTATTATTGCCACTTGGGCATATCTCCAACATCAACAGCAACAGATCAATGGGAACTAGCTACCCAGATCGATCCTAACAAACCATTCAGAAATAAAATTTTAATCCAACAGCAAGCTAGCATAAGCAACAGCAAAAAATAATGCCATGACAGATTAGCAAATAACCAGAAAATGGAACTATAAGAATCAGTAAAGGCAAAAGTGATGCTAGTGCATGGAAACCGTCATACATTCATCATAAACTCGGTTTGTGATCCCTTGCTGGACACAGGTTTTAAAAGCAGCTAGTATCAACTAATTTTCCTCGCTGGACTTCCAAAGGGAAGAAATATTTTTCAGCAAAGCAAAATTGATCCAACAGCAAGTACAGGCAACATACCCAGGTGTAAACCAAAAGGGAATGCACTAGAAAGGGTTATAGAACTAGCAAGCATTCAGACAAGTAAAGCATGAAGCACAGATAAATGGTCTTCTTTATAGAAGTGAGCAAGGTACTGTTGTGACTTACCAATGCTGCTCTGTACATTCGAGAATTCAATGTTGCCTGTACAGTGAATTGGTAGATATCAAATTTGACTTTGCTGCTGGATTCCTGTTAGGACTAGAGCTCTGTAAAAGAGTGGTTTGAAAATTTGGATTAATATTTTCTCTGTCATTCCTCTTCTTAACCACCTGCAAATAGAAGTGCATTTTCAGCAAGACAAGTTAGCAAAATAAACCTTACAAGGCAGGAAGCATATGACCGTAATTACCTTTTGGTTTCCCATCTGTTGGCTAAATTTAGCCATCTGTTGGTTGAACTTTGCCATCATAATTTTTTCAAATTTGAGCCTTGATCTTCGCTCCTCTTCCACCATTTTTTCTCTTGCATCACGCTCTTCTTGCAACCTCACCTCAAGTTGCTCTCTCTCAGAACGCTCGAAGTCAATACTCTGCTGCATGTTTGCACGCTCAACTTCTAATTGTTCTTCTAATTCGCTAACATGCTGGCTGAGCTCAGAGTTTCGCTGCAGGGTTTCAGCTGCAACACGAGCTTGGTCCTCAAACTGCATCCGAAACCTTTCAGAACCAGTTTTGGGCTTGGCCATGTACCCGTAGCCACGAGGCTGCGATGACTTGCATTGAATTGTGTCTTTATATGTAGTCTGAAAAACATTGTTTCTCTGCTCAGTTGATAGTGGATCTTTTGTTTCAGTTTCTTTGTTCTGCACCGCTTCACGTGCTTTGTCCTAAGAACAAAATGAACAATTATAGTTACGACCTCAATATTGATCAATAACAGCTGAAACAAGAATAAAACAATGTATCAGTACACTCACATAAACTTCATGGGACTCTGGGTTAGACCATGTTCCATTCTTCGTGTGTGTGAGTTCCCATAGAGCAACACAATCCGGCTCTTCTCCAGTTTCCAAGTTTCTCTGCAAGTAATATGACAATGAGAAACTTCAAACATGAAACCATAGCTACCATCGAGGCATACATATTTAGTTAGGTACTGATGTCTACTCACGCTTCTTTTCCTGTAGACAGTGTTGGGCCTCCAAGAGCAGAGGTTTGTAGAACAGCAGCAAGTTTTCCCTTAAGTGGATCACCCAAGGTTTATCGAACTCAGGGAGGAAGAGGTCAAAGATATCCCTCTCATGCAACCCTGCAACCACAAAGCAAGAAGTCTCTTGTGTCCCCAACACACCTAATACACTTGTCAGATGTATAGGTGCACTAGTTCGGCGAAGAGATAGTGAAATACAGGTGGTATGAATATATGAGCAGCAGTAACGGCGCCAGAAAATACTTGATGCTACAACTGGCATGTGGTTGATGGTGGGAATATTGCAGGCAATACAGATGCAGCAGAACAGTAAACAAGCGATGATTGCAGTATTTGGAAACAAGGCCTAGGGATTATACTTTCACTAGTGGACACTCTCAACATTGATCACATAACAGAATAAATAGATATATGCTATACTCTACACTCTCTTGTTGGATGATGAACACCACTAATTGTGTAGGATTACACGAACCCTCAATGCCGGAGTTAACAAGCTCCGCAACATTCGATATTCATATTTAAATAACCTTAGAGTGCATGATAGATCATTGCAATTACACCAAGTACTAACATAGCATGCACACTGTCACCATCACACTATGAAGGAGGCATAGATCACATCAATACTATCATAGCAATAATTAACTTCATAATCTACAAGAGATTACAATCATAACCTACGCCAAGTACTACACGATGCACACACTATCACCATTACACTGTGCAGGAGGAATAGAGTACTTTAATAACATCACTAGAGTAGCACATAGATTAATAGTGATACAAAGCCTATTGCAATCATAAAGGGATATAAATAAGCACTTCACTATGCTATTCATAACAGTGAATAAGTATTCTGTGAAATATAGCCTAAGAGACCCACACGGTGCACACAGTGTCACCTTTACACACGTGGGACAAGGAGTCTCCGGAGATCACATAAGTAAAATTCACTTGACTAGCATAACGACATCTAGATTACAAGCATCATCATATGGATCTCAATCATGTAAGGAAGCTCATGAGATCATTGTATTGAAGTACATAGGAGAGAGATTAACCACATAGCTACCGGTACAGCCCTTAGCCTCGATGGAGAACTACTCCCTCCTTATGGGAGATAGCAGCGTTGATGAAGATGGCGGTGGAGATGGCAGCGGTGTCGATGGAGAAGCCTTCCGGGGGCACTTCCCCGTCCCGGTGGCGTGCCAGAACAGAGAGTTCTGTCCCCTAGATCTTGGCTTCGCGATGGCGGCGGCTCTGGAAGGTTTCTCGTACCGTGGCTTTTCCGTCTCGAAGATTTAGGTCAGGGACCTTTAAATAGGCGAAGAGGCGGAGTCGGAGGGCTGATGAGGCGACGACACAGTAGGGGGGCGCGGCCCACCCCCTGGCCGCGCCAGCCTATCATCCGGGCCCACGGGGCCCTCCTCCGGTGGCTCTCGGGTGTTCCGGAAGCTTCATGCAATTCTAAGATGCTCGGGCGTTGATTTCGTCCAATTCCGAGAATATTTCCTTACTAGGATTTCGAAACCAAAAACAGCAGAAAACGAGAACCGGCACTTCGGCATCTCGTCAATAGGTTAGTGCCGTAAAACGCATAAAATCATCATAAAGTGTGAACAAAACATGTAGGTATTGTCATAAAACAAGCATGGAACATCGAAATTATAGATACGTTGGAGACGTATCAGCATCCCCAAGCTTAGTTCCTACTCGTCCTCGAGTAGGTAAACGATAACAAAGATAATTTCTGAAGTGACATGCTACCAACATGATCTTAATCATACTATTGTAAAGCATATGAGCTGAATGCAGCGATTCAAAGCAATGGTAAAGACAATGATTAAACAACTGAATCATATAGCAAAGACTTTTCATGAATAGTACTTTCAAGACAAGCATCAATAAGTCTTGCATAAGAGTTAACTCATAAAGCAATATTTTCATAGTAAAGGCATTGAAGCAACACAAAGGAAGATTAAGTTTCAGCGGTTGCTTTCAACTTGTAACATGTATATCTCATGGATAGTGTCAACATAAAGTAATATAACAAGTGCAATATGCAAGTATGTAGGAATCAATGCACAGTTCACACAAGTGTTTGTTTCTTGAGATGGGAGGAAATAGGTGAACTGACTCAACATAAAAGTAGAAGAAAGGGCCCTTCGACGAGAGAAGCATCGATTGCTATATTTGTGCTAGAGCTTTGATTTTGAAAACAAGAAACAATTTTGTCAACGGTAGTAATAAAGCATATGTGTTATGTAAATTATATCCTACAAGTTGCAAGCCTCATGCATAGATTACCAATAGTGCCCGCACCTTGTCCTAATTAGCTCGGATTACCTGGATTATCACCGCAATACATATGTTTTAACCAAGTATCACAAAGGGGTACCTCTATGCCGCCTGTACAAAGGTCTAAGGAGAAAGCTCGCATTGGATTTCTCGCTTTTGATTATTCTCAACTTAGACATCCATACCGGAACAACATAGACAACAGATAATGGACTCCTCTTTAATGCTTAAGCATTCATCAACAAATAATTTTCTCATAAGAGATTAAGGTTTGTTGTCCAAAACTGAAACTTCCACCATGGATCATGGCTTTAATTAGCGGCCCAATGTTCTTCTCTAACAATATGCATGCTCAAACCATTCAACTCATGGTAAATCGCCCTTACTTCAGACAAGACGAACATGCATAGAAACTCACATGATATTCAACAAAGGTAGTTGATGGCGTCCCCAGGAACATGGTTATCGCTCAACAAGCAACTTATAAGAGATAAAATGCATAAGTACATATTCAATACCACAATAGTTTTTAGGCTATTTGTCCCATGAGCTATATATTGCAAAGATGAAGGATAGAAATTTAAAGGTAGCACTCAAGCAATTTACTTTGGAATGGCGGAGAAATACCATGTAGTAGGTAGGTATGGTGGACACAAGTGGCATAATGTTTGGCTCAAGGATTTTGGATGCATGAGAAGTATTCCCTCTCAATACAAGGATTCGGATAGCAAGGTTGTTTGAAGCAAACACAAGTATGAACTAGTACAGCAAAACTTACATAAGAACATATTGCAAGCATTATAAGACTCTACATTGTCTTCCTTGTTGTTCAAACACTTTACTAGAAAATATCTAGACCTTAGAGAGACCAATCATGCAAACCAAATTTTAACAAGCTCTATGTAGTTCTTCACTAATAGGTGCAAAGTATATGATGCAAGAGCTTAATCATGAGCACAACAATTGCCGAGTATCAAGTTATTCAAGACATCATACCAATTACTACATGTAGCATTTTCCGTTTCCAACCATACAACAATTGAACGAAGCAGTTTCAACCTTCGCCGTGAACATTAAAAGCTAAGAACACATGTGTTCATATGAACCAGCGGAGCGTGTCTCTCTCCCACACAAGCATTTATTCAAACAAAAACAAAAACAAAAACAAACAGACGCTCCAAGTAAAGTAC
Source organism: Lolium rigidum (assembly GCF_022539505.1). Lineage (NCBI taxonomy): Eukaryota > Viridiplantae > Streptophyta > Magnoliopsida > Poales > Poaceae > Lolium > Lolium rigidum. The sequence continues at coordinate 188,672,647 of NC_061512.1, read as the reverse complement.
ATAAGACGTGACCGAATAAAAATATAGTTTCAAGGGAGGAACCTGATAATTTGTCGATGAAGAAGGGGATGCCTTGGGCATCCCCAAGCTTAGATGCTTGATTATTCTTGAAATATGCAGGGGTAAACCACCGGGGCATCCCGAAGCTTACAGCTTTCACTCTTTCTTGATCGTAGTATATCATCCTCCTCTCTTGACCCTTGAAAACTTCCTCCACACCAAACTCGAAACAACTCATTAGAGGGTTAGTGCATAATCAAAAATTCACATGTTCAGAGGTGACACAATCATTCTTAACACTTCTGGACATTGCACAAAGCTTCTGAAAGTTAATGGAACAAAGAAATCCATCCCACATAGCAAAAGAGGCAATGCGAAATAAAAGGCAGAATCTGTCAAAACAGAACAGTCCGTAAAGACGAATTTTATTGAGGCACAGACTTGCTCAAATGAAAATTCTCAAATTGAATGAAAGTTGCGTCCATATCTGAGGATCACTCACGTAAATTGGCAGAATTTTCTGAGTTACCTACAGAGAATTCATCCCAGATTCGTGACAGCAAGAAATCTGTTTCTGCGCAGCAATCCAAATCTAGTATGAACCTTACTACCAAAGACTTTACTTGGCACAACAATGCAATAAAGTAAGATAAGGAGAGGTTGCTACAGTAGTAACAACTTCCAAAACACAAATATAAAACAAAATTACTGTAGTAAAATAAACACATGGGTTATCTCCCAAGAAGTTCTTTCTTTATAGCCATTAAGATGGGCTCAACGAGTTTTAATGATGCACTCGCAAGAAATAGTAGTTGAAGCAAAAGAGAGCATCAAAAAGCAAATTCAAAACAAATTTAAGCCTAACATGCTTCCTATGAAAAGGAATCTTGTAAATAAACAAGTTCATGAAGCATAATGCAACAAGCATAAAAAGATAGAACAAGTGTAGCTTCAAAAATTTCAGCACATAGAGAGGTGTTTTAGTAACATGAAAATTTCTACAACCATATTTTCCTCTCTCATAATAATATCCAGTAGCATCATGAGAAAACTCAACAATATAACTATCACATAAAGCATTCTTATCATGAGTCTCATGCATAAAATTATTACTCTCCACATAAACATAATCAATTTTATTAGTTGTAGTGGGAGCAAATTCAACAAAGTAGCTATCATTATTATTCTCATCATCAAATATAGGAGGCATATTGTAATCATAATCAAATTTATCCTCCATAACAAGCGGCACCAAAAGACTACTATCATTATAATCATCATAAATAGGAGGTAAAGTATCATCAAAGAAAATTTTCTCCTCAATGCTTGGGGACTAAAAAGATCATGCTCATCAAAACCAGCTTCCCCAAGCTTAGAATTTTTCATATCATTAGCAACAATGGTGTTCAAAGTGTTCATACTAATATGTTCCATGGGTTTTTTAATTTTCGCATCAAACCATCCATGTCTTAACTCAGGAAAAAGAATAAAAAGCTCCATGTTGCTTTCCATTATGCCAAACTAGTGTAAAACAAGAAACAAAAAGATGCAATTGCAGGATCTAAAGGAAATAGCTTCGAGTACTTACAACGGCGCCGGAAAATAGCTTAGCAGCCGAGATCCGGAGTGTGAGTACCTTTTACCTTTCCTCCCCGGCAACGGCGCCAGAAAAGTGCTTGATAGACACTCACGCTTCTTTTCCTGTAGACAGTGTTGGGCCTCCAAGAGCAGAGGTTTGTAGAACAGCAGCAAGTTTTCCCTTAAGTGGATCACCCAAGGTTTATCGAACTCAGGGAGGAAGAGGTCAAAGATATCCCTCTCATGCAACCCCTGCAACCACAAAGCAAGAAGTCTCTTGTGTCCCCAACACACCTAATACACTTGTCAGATGTATAGGTGCACTAGTTCGGCGAAGAGATAGTGAAATACAGGTGGTATGAATATATGAGCAGCAGTAACGACGCTAGAAAATACTTGATGCTACAACTGGCGTGTGGTTGATGGTGGGAATATTGCAGGCAATATAGATGCAGTAGAACAGTAAACAAGCGATGATTGCAGTATTTGGAAACAAGGCCTAGGGATTATACTTTCACTAGTGGACACTCTCAACATTGATCACATAACAGAATAAATAGATATATGCTATACTCTACACTCTCTTGTTGGATGATGAACACCACTAATTGTGTAGGATTACACGAACCCTCAATGCCGGAGTTAACAAGCTCCACAACATTCGATATTCATATTTAAATAACCTTAGAGTGCATGATAGATCATTGCAATTACACCAAGTACTAACATAGCATGCACACTCGTCACCATCACACTATGAAGGAGGCATAGATCACATCAATACTATCATAGCAATAATTAACTTCATAATCTACAAGAGATTACAATCATAACCTACACCAAGTACTACACGATGCACACACTGTCACCATTACATTGTGCAGGAGGAATAGAGTACTTTAATAACATCACTAGAGTAGCACATAGATTAATAGTGATACAAAGCACATTGCAATCATAAAGGGATATAAATAAGCACTTCACTATGCTATTCATAACAGTGAATAAGTATTCTGTGAAATATAGCCTAAGAGACCAACACGGTGCACACACTGTCACCTTTACACACGTGGGACAAGGAGTCTCCGGAGATCACATAAGTAAAATTCACTTGACTAGCATAACGACATCTAGATTACAAGCATCATCATATGGATCTCAATCATGTAAGGAAGCTCATGAGATCATTGTATTGAAGTACATAGGGAGAGAGATTAACCACATAGCTACCGGTACAGCCCTTAGCCTCGATGGAGAACTACTCCCTCCTCATGAGAGACAACAGCGTTGATGAAGATGGCGGTGGAGATGGCAGCGGTGTCGATGGAGAAGCCTTCCGGGGGCACTTCCCTGTGACGCCCCGGAACCGGTACCATGAGGATCCCAGCGAATCCGCCGAAATCCGCACGATATCGATTCGGAGACGCCCTCCGACACGACGTGCGCGATGAATCACACACGTGATGCCAGAGGAATTAACACGAGCGGTAACATTACAACAGGATTACAATAGAGCCCACAAGATACATATATTACAACAAAGACTCCAACGAGTCAAGATACAAATATACAATACAAAGATCCAAATCATACAAGAAGATCAAAAAAACGTCCGAGTACGGACAAGATACAAATTGGACTAAGAGTCCTCGAAGATAACCAGCGGCGTCCATACCCCCGCCCGGGCCAAGCCGGAAGGGTAACCTTGCTAACGTCGTCTTCATCGAACATATCTTCATACCTGCCCGGTTATATCCCGTAGAAGCAGCAATAAGTACGGGTTCGTACTTAACAAGACTTCAAGACGTATAAGCATTCGTCAACCAGTCGTCCTTTGTACTTGAGGCACGCAGGGGACTTAGAGGACGCAAGAGGAACGTCATAGGCAATATGGTGGGGTTAAGCGGCAGCGCAAGCACTAAAAACCTATAGAGACACTCTACAACATTCGTCTAATCAGAGAAGGTGAGAGAGCGCACAAACTAACAGTTCTATACTCTGCAAACATAACACAGCCGGTGTGTTCCCCCTTCGCAAAGAGGTACTGGCAAAGGCACTCACACTGTTGACAAGTTTTAACCAGTTATTATTTAAGTTGTTCTATCTTACTATGCACGTTATTAGTATTGAAACAACAGGTGTAAGTTGTCTATGGTCGAGTCATACAGCTCCAAGTCGTCCATAACCGCGGACACGGCTTATCGATAAGATTGTAACCCTGCAGGGGTGCCCAAATGTGCCCACACGCACGATCAACCCGCTTACGACAGGTGGATATCACGACACGCACTCTCCTTCACTACAACATTGTCCAGGAAGCCACCTAACTAAGTTAACCCATTTCGGAGCCCGATCGAAACTCCGACGCGGACCTAGCTGTTGCGAGAACGGCTAAGAGGATCAGAGCCCACTAGAGGATGACCTCTTAACAATACGTGCCGCACCTACGGACGTGCAAGAGACAACGGGGATACAAGGCACTCACGGCTTCCCCAAAAGTAACATCATGTCATCTGACCACAAAGAAACATGCTTGCACGCCCGGGAGAAACAAAACAAACATCCAAACTAGTTGTGGCCACTCGGACAAGGCTGTAGATTCCGGCGAGTGGTCGAGGGAGACCCGGTAAGCATACCCACGTGTGGTTAGAGCGCTCAGTCTCGGAACAGATAACAAGAACTCGGGTCCTAAGGTATTTAGGAAACACAAGTGAGCCGTCACAAAACGAGCAGCTGACCCACCGATGCCTCCGCTAAACAAATGTCAACAACTAAAGTAACCATGATTATTCCCAGCATATAACCCGATAAGATATCAACAACGGTAACGAGATAAAACAGCACTAGCATGCACTACGACTCGCAAGGCAGACTCGATAACCAAACAATAGCTGTAGGAGGTGATGGTGGCAATATGGGCTGCTTGAGATAACAGGTGGAAAGGACACGTGACAAGAACGCAACTTAAGGATAGCATGAAGGAGAAGGCAAAATAAAATAGGTGAGCGACTTCTGCAGGGGCAGAAGTATAGGGGAAATGCTTGCCTGTTAAAGCTTGCCGAGGGACATCCGGAGAACTTGTCGTATCTCACCACACCACTTCGTGATCCTATCCGGGAAGAAGCAAATGCTGGAACACACAACGTATGCAAGTCTTACTACTACGGAAAAGAACCAGCATGCTCCAGATATGATATGCATGCATGACATGGCAAGGGTGTTGCGATGCACTTATCCAATTTAATCGGAGTCGGAACCCCGGTCAAACAAATTAGGTTGGAGTTGCATTTTCTACCGGCAAAGTTAAGTGTTGTATAGCATGGCATAACATGGCAAGGGTGAGCTACATCAATATTAAATGGAACCGGGACAACATTTATATAATATCCCACATATTCCATATGTTACATATTAGGTGGTAATGCAAACTAGCACGAAATTATATGATGCATGATGCAAACAGATGTATGGATGGCATATTAATGTTCAGCATATTTTTCTGATCAATTTTCATATATAATATATTTTGTTTCGAGTTACGGTTTAAGAGATATGATTTATACAAGGTTTGAAAAAGATTAAAAATAGACAGAGAGGGGCGGGCTGGATCTGGAAGAGGCGGCCTGCTACCTGGCCGGTGCAACGAAGCTTGGCACGCATGGGCCGACCCAGTTCTGGCCTCAAACGGCGACGGAAGCTTCGGGCCGCGTGGGCGTCCTGATGCGCCGGGTTGATCTGGGCCGAAACAAAAAGAGGTTGGTTTAATTCGCATTCACTAGGATTTGAGCACAAGATCTGCTGGTTGAGGGATCAAGGGACTAACCACTAAGCTGCACTTCGGATGGTGTCAACGTGATGGTGTGTGACGTTTTGAGCAAAGCAAGGCGCGGATCTTGAACGAAAAAATAACATGGCGGAGAGGATCTGGTCGACCATGGATCTGATGACTCGGAGCGAACCAGGACGGACGAGATGACGTCGGGGATGCGGCACGGTGTGGTGGTTTAGCTGCAGGTGGTGAGATGGTCGGGGATGCACCGCATCCTCGTCGGCGACGAGAAGCTGCGGAGGGAACGTCGGTCACGAAAATGGAAAGGCAGAAGACGGAAGCAATAAAATAGGAGGAAGTGTCCAGGAGGTGCGCGGGATTACCACGAAGCTCAACGTGCACTCGGAACGGACGAGAGGAGGACGGGGGTGGCCGGAATTGAAGAAGAAGCACACCGACCGGCGCGGAGAATCGGCGACCGTGCGCTTGATTAGAGGGCTTCCGGCTCGATTCCTTGCACCACGGGGAAGAGGACGACGAGGCGCAGCTCCCGGTGCCACCGGCTCGACGAGGGACGGTCGGGAACAACGGCGCCATGGTGGTCCGTGAGGCGAGCGCTTTGGGCTCTCTCCGTTCGTGAAGAAAACATGCGGGGAGGTTGGAGAGGATGGCGGCGCGAGGAGGAGAAAAGGAGGCTAGGGTTTGTGCGGCTCGGGAAGGGATTAAAAGGAGGGGAAAGCAAGCACGGTGTGGTAGATGGTGACGTCGGCCACGGGAAAGGGAGGAGCACGTCTCTTTCATGCGAAGGAAAAGAAGAAGAGGATCTGGTTGTTGCTCGAAGGGGTACAGGCCAAGAGGGGAAAAGGCCACCGAGTGGGCTGAGGAAAGGGAAAGAGAAAGAAAGGGAAGAGATGGGCTGCCTGGGGTGGGACGCCGAGGGGGGAATAGGTTCCAGTGAGTGAGAGGGAGCCCGGGGGGTTTTCTTTAAAATAATAAGAAAGATTGGAGGTTTATTGAACCATATGAGAAGAAAACCAAAATAGTTTTAATTTAAAATAATTTTTATTTGATAAAAACTTGTGAATGATATGATGCATGATGCATGATGATGCATAAAAGAAAAAGAACAAACAAATCTATTAGGGGTATTTTCCTGGGTCGCTACAATCGACACCACTAACAAGGAACCTCGCCCCGAGGTTCCACGTCCTGGTACGGGGGAGAGGGGTAAACTATCGGATCTTCAGGCGACGTGTCGATCTCCTCGACACCACTAACAAGAGTTATTGCTCCATGTTGAACGGCGACACCACTAACAAGAAGTCGTTGTTCCGTTGTCGATTAAGAACTTCTATCGGATCCTCCGAAGATTGGACCTATTAGGATAAGGCAAAGATCGTCCAACCCGCGTAGAGACCTAAGACTCAGAAAACTCAGATAAGAGAGAGGAATCGAAACTCGAATAGATAAGAGGAGAAAGAATATAGATAAGAAGAAAAATAGAGCTAGTCAGATCTATCCAACGAATTTTAGAAAATAGGTTTTGACACACTAAACTCAATGACCGTTGGCAAGATTATCCTACAGGCTGGACTAGTGGGGTACCGTCAACCTGATGCTCTGATACCAACTTGTGACGCCCCGGAACCGGTACCATGAGGATCCCAGCGAATCCGCCGAAATCCGCACGATATCGATTCGGAGACGCCCTCCGACACGACGTGCGCGACAAATCACACACGTGATGCCAGAGGAATTAACACGAGCGGTAACATTACAACAGGATTACAATAGAGCCCACAAGATACATATATTACAACAAAGACTCCAACGAGTCAAGATACAAATATACAATACAAAGATCCAAATCATACAGAAGATCAAAAAAAACGTCCGAGTACGGACAAGATACAAATTGGACTAAGAGTCCTGAAGATAACCAGCGGCGTCCATAACCCTGCCCAGGCCAAGCCGGAAGGGTAACCTTGCTAACGTCGTCTTCATCGAACATATCTTCATACCTGCCCGGTTATATCCCGTAGAAGCGGCAATAAGTACGGGTTCGTACTTAACAAGACTTCAAGACGTATAAGCATTCGTCAACCGATCGTCCTTTGTACTTGAGGCACGCAGGGGACTTAGAGGACGCAAGAGGAACGTCATAGGTAATATGGTGGGGTTAAGCGGCAGCGCAAGCACTAAAAACCTATAGAGACACTCTACAACATTCGTCTAATCAGAGAAGGTGAGAGAGCGCACAAACTAACAGTTCTATACTCTGCAAACATAACACAACCGGTGTGTTCCCCCTTCGCAAAGAGGTACTGGCAAAGGCACTCACACTGTTGATAAGTTTTAACCAGTTATTATTTAAGTTGTTCTGTCTTACTATGCACGTTATTAGTATTGAAACAACGAGTGTAAGTTGTCTATGGTCGAGTCATACAGCTCCAAGTCGTCCATAACCGCGGACACGGCTTATCGATAAGATTGTAACCCTGCAGGGGTGCCCAAATGTGCCCACACGCACGATCAACCCACTTACGACAGGTGGATATCACGACACGCACTCTCCTTCACTACAACATTGTCCAGGAAGCCACCTAACTAAGTTAACCCGTTTCGGAGCCCGATCGAAACTCCGACGCGGACCTAGGCCATTGCGAGAACGGCTAAGAGGATCGAGCCCACTAGAGGATGACCTCTTAACAATACGTGCCGCACCTACGGACGTGCAAGAGACAACGGGGATACAAGGCACTCACGGCTTCCCCAAAAGTAACATCATATCATCTGACCACAAAGAAACATGCTTGCACGCCCGGGAGAAACAAAACAAACATCCAAACTAGTTGTGGCCACTGGACAAGGCTGTAGATTCTGGCAGTGGTCGAGGGGAGACCCGGTAAGCATACCCACGTGTGGTTAGAGCACTCAGTCTCGGAACAGATAACAAGAACTCGGGTCCTAAGGTATTTAGGAAACACAAGTGAGCCGTCACAAAACGAGCAGCTGACCCACCGATGCCTCCGCTAAACAAATGTCAACAACTAAAGTAACCATGATTATTCCCAGCATATAACCCGATAAGATATCAACAACGGTAACGAGATAAAACAGCACTAGCATGCACTACGACTCGCAAGGCAGACTCGATAACCAAACAATAGCTGTAGGAGGTGATGGTGGCAATATGGGCTGCTTGAGATAACAGGTGGAAAGGACACGTGACAAGAACGCAACTTAAGGATAGCATGAGGGAGAAGGCAAAATAAAATAGGTGAGCGACTTCTGCAGGGGCAGAAGTATAGGGGAAATGCTTGCCTGTTAAAGCTTGCCGAGGGACATCCGGAGAACTTGTCGTATCTCACCACACCACTTCGTGATCCTATCCGGGAAGAAGCAAATGCTGGAACACACAACGTATGCAAGTCTTACTACTACGGAAAAGAACCAGCATGCTCCAGATATGATATGCATGCATGACATGGCAAGGATGATGCGATGCACTTATCCAATTTAATCGGAGTCGGAACCCCGGTCAAACAAATTAGGTTGGAGTTGCATTTTCTACCGGCAAAGTTAAGTGTTGTATAGCATGGCATAACATGGCAAGGGTGAGCTACATCAATATTAAATGGAACCGGGACAACATTTATATAATATCCCACATATTCCATATGTTACATATTAGGTGGTAATGCAAACTAGCACGAAATTATATGATGCCTGATGCAAACAGATGTATGGATGGCATATTAATGTTCAACATATTTTTCTGATCAATTTTCATATATAAAATATTTTGTTTCGAGTTACGGTTTAAGAGATATGATTTATACAAGGTTTGAAAAAGATTAAAAATAGACAGAGAGGGGCGGGCTGGATCTGGAAGAGGCGGCCTGCTACCTGGCCGGTGCAACGAAGCTTGGCACGCATGGGCCGACCCAGTTCTGGCCTCAAACGGCGACGGAAGCTTCGGGCCGCGTGGGAGTCCTGATGCGCTGGGTTGATCTGGGCCGAAACATAAAGAGGTTGGTTTAATTCGCATTCACTAGGATTTGAGCACAAGATCTGCTGGTTGAGGGATCAAGGGACTAACCACTAAGCTGCACTTCGGATGGTGTCAACGTGATGGTGTGTGACGTTTTGAGCAAATCAAGGCGCGGATCTTGAACGAAAAAATAACATGGCGGAGAGGATCTGGTCGACCATGGATCTGATGACTCGGAGCGAACCAGGACGGACGAGATGACGTCGGGGATGCGGCACGGTGTGGTGGTTTAGCTGCAGGTGGTGAGATGGTCGGGGATGCACCGCATCCTCGTCGGCGACGAGAAGCTGCGGAGGGAACGTCGGTCACGAAAATGGAAAGGCAGAAAACGGAAGCAATAAAATAGGAGGAAGTGTCCAGGAGGTGCGCGGGATTACCCTGAAGCTCAACGTGCACTCAGAACGGACAGAGGAGGACGGGGGTGGCCGGAATTGAAGAAGAAGCACACCGACCAGCGCGGAGAATCGGCGATCGTGCGCTTGATTAGAGGGCTCCCGGCTCGATTCCTTGCACCACGAGGAAGAGGACGACGAGGCGCAGCTCCTGGTGCCACCAGCTCGACGAGGGACGGTCGGGAACAACGGCGCCATGGTGGTCTGTGAGGCGAGCGCTTTGGGCTCTCCCTGTTCGTGAAGAAAACATGCAGGAAGGTTGGAGAGGATGGCGGCGCGAGGGAGGAGAAAAGGAGGCTAGGGTTTGTGCGGCTCGGGAAGGGATTAAAAGGAGGGGAAAGCAAGCACGGTGTGGTGGATGGTGACGTCGGCCACGGGAAAGGGAGGAGCACGTCTCTTTCATGCGAAGGAAAAGAAGAAGAGGATTTGGTCGTTGCTCGAAGGGGTACAGGCCAAGAGGGGAAAAGGCCACCGAGTGGGCTGAGGAAAGGGAAAGAGAAAGAAAGGGAAGAGATGGGCTGCCTGGGGTGGGCCGCCGAGGGGGGAATAGGTTCCAGGGAGTGAGAGGGAGCCCCGGGGGTTTTCTTTAAAATAATAAGAAAGATGGGAGGTTTATTGAACCATATGAGAAGAAAACCAAAATAGTTTTAATTTAAAATAATTTTTATTTGATAAAAACTTGTGAATGATATGATGCATGATGCATGATGATGCATAAAAGAAAAAGAACAAACAAATCTATTAGGGGTATTTTCCTGGGTCGCTACATTCCCCGTCCCGGCGGCGTGCCGGAACAGGGAGTTTTGTCCCCCAGATCTTGGCTTCGCGATGGCGGCGGCTCTGAAAGGTTTCTCGTACTGTGGCTTTTCCGTCTCGAAGATTTAGGTCAGAGACCTTTAAATAGGCGAAGAGGCGGAGTCGGAGGGCTGACGAGGCGACGACATAGTAGGGGGGCGCGGCCCACCCCCTGGCCACGCCAGCCTATCATCTGGGGCCCACAGGGGCCTCCTCTGGTGGCTCTCGGGTGTTCTGGAAGCTTCATGCAATTCTAAGATGTTGGGCCTTGATTTCGTCCAATTCCGAGAATATTTCCTTACTAGGATTTCTGAAACCAAAAACAGCAGAAAACAGGAACTGGCACTTCGGCATCTCGTCAATAGGTTAGTGCCGGAAAACGCATAAAATCATCATAAAGTGTGAACAAAACATGTAGGTATTGTCATAAAACAAGCATGTAACATCAGAAATTATAGATACGTTGGAGACGTATCAGCATCCCCAAGCTTAGTTCCTACTCGTCCTCGAGTAGGTAAACGATAACAAAGATAATTTCGAAGTGACATGCTACCAACATGATCTTAATCATACTATTGTAAAGCATATGAGATGAATGCAGCGATTCAAAGCAATGGTAAAGACAATGATTAAACAACTGAATCATATAGCAAAGACTTTTCATGAATAGTACTTTCAAGACAAGCATCAATAAGTCTTGCATAAGAGTTAACCCATAAAGCAATATTTTCATAGTAAAGGCTGGGCCTTGATTTCGTCCAATTCCGAGAATATTTCCTTACTAGGATTTCTGAAACCAAAAACAGCAGAAAACAGGAAGTGGCACTTCGGCATCTCGTCAATAGGTTAGTGCCGGAAAACGCATAAAATCATCATAAAGTGTGAATAAAACATGTAGGTATTGTCATAAAACAAGCATGAAACATCAGAAATTATAGATACGTTGGAGACGTATCAGGTTCATACCTTCTCAAAACTTAGTTGGGCGTACTATTTTGATCCATCTCTATGTTTTGTCTTCTGTTTCTTGCGATTATCGAAGTTCATTTGGCTGCGTGCCTATCCATTCATTGAAACCAAATATAAACAGCCAAACAACACACTTCATGTAAACACACAGTGCACACAAATAGTGAGATTAGAGATAACCTGGAATTTTTCATCATTGCCGAAGTAGTTGATCATCCATTCCCACTCTTCTGGTTGTAAATCTTCCGGAACATTAGCCAATCTAGCATCATCTGTTTTGAATGCCTTGTAAGTGGAGCTTAGAGTTGATCGCCAGCCTCTATATCGCTCTTGCGCAATTTTGAGAATTTTCTCTTCAGTTTCCGGTGTATCTTCTAGGTTCCATCTGTCCTGTAAAACATAGACAACTGAATATAAATAAGTGGTGCATTGACGATGATAAAATAAGATAACAAATGTGAAAAAGGTTGTACGCACTATCACATCTGCGACAATGAGTCGATGCACACTTGGGTGAATGTCGGACCACCTCCTCACCCCAATGAGTGGTACCTTCCTTTTCATTATCACTACCACGTCATCCTTGAATGAGCGATAGTTCATTCCTATCGTACCACCCAACATTTCAGAGAATGTAATATTTAGCTTCGCAGATCCGCTGGCAAAACGCTTCTGAGCTGCTTTAACACCTTTTACAACACCTCGCCCTTTCTTCTTCTTCTGTCCATATGCTTCTACAACCCAAATCATAGAAAAAAAGTATTGCATGACTTGGTTATTAGATTGTGTCAGATCGGAGGACCCAGATTTGAAGGAGAGAAAGTACCATCCTGTAGTTGCGCACGATAGCGGCGAGCATGGGATGACCATTCATCCGGGGCACACATGTCATTAGCTGACACTGGAGTGTCAGATATTGTCCTTGAGTACCTGTACAAGATTTAGCAATATTGAAGATTTAGCAATTTAACTCATACAAGGATTTTATGCATTATAGCAAATGCTAGGGACAACTTAAGTGAGATAAACAGTTTACCAGATCTGGGTTGTCCACACTTGTTTATGTATTTGGTTATACTTTCCGTCCTTGTTAAGATAACAAAGCCTTTCCTTACTGCACACAAAAACAATAAAAGGACATAGCATTAACAAATCATATTTGATGTGCACCATTCAGATAGGTGATCAAGAAGTAAATATGGTGCGTACCAGCAGCATCCACCGTTGAACTCATCCTTATGCCCTTGAGTAGGTACGATCAGAAATTGAGTCATATTCAGAAAAAAAAACACAAAACAAAAGCAGGCATACTTTAGCACTTCAATATCTTGGAAACAATCTTTTAAACACAAGTACAAGAAGCCAAACATGTATAAATGTTACAGCAAAAAACCTGTTGAAAGTCAAGGCTTCAATGGAGTATGCATATTTTTTTGTTGCATGAGTTCTAGGTGCATACAATTAGGTGTTCTTAGATTCCGGTACTGAGATATTGCCACGAATGGGGGTTTCGTGGCAATATTGCGTTCTATTGCAACGAAAACTGGCCGTTGCAATAATTATTGTTGCAATAGACCGGATTTCTTGTAGTGAAGCGACAACAGTGGTCAGTTTGTTGGCAAACGAAAGTGGATCGTGCCCGGTACACATGGGCTAACGGTCTGGGATGGAAACCTAATGATTCTAGGTTAGTGCTTTTTGACTATTTGTACATTTTCCATACAGTCGTGTGGTGAGGAAGCTGAAGATTCAGAGTGGCGATGTTGTTGATCGCCCAAAATTAGTCGTGCCCTATCGTAGGCGGTCGATCTAGAGCTAATCGTTAACTTCTATTAAAAGCCTATGTTTACTCGCAAGAGGTGTCACTAGTACAAACTTGCTACTTAGAGACGGCCCCTCGAGTCGGTTTGTTCCAAGTTTTTTTTAAAAACCACCTGTGCTTAAGGACCTCAGAGGTCAAGAATATTCAACCGTCTCTAAGACTCTTAGAGCTGGTTCATAACCGCTGCCTCTAAACATTGTCGACCCAGAGCCGGTTATGATAGGAAACCGGCTCGAAGATATCCCTTCGGCAGTTATGAATTATGACCTTCGAAGAGTCGATGTACTCATACAACTGTGAATATGAACCATCGCTTTGAGGAAAATCTGAAAATAGGCACACCCGCCAGTTCGAGCGATGCGGTAACCACATGTAGTTCTTACTCTGGATTTTCTCTGGATTTCTCCAATCATCTGTAGATTCTTCATATGCGGAAGTAGATGTGCTTCTACATTTCACTCTATGTAGTTTTTTTTCCAGATTGATGTGATATTTATTTCTCTGGATTTTTCCCCATTTCGTAAGGGTTTCTCTAGTTCGTACATGTTTGTTCTGATTTTCCTTTCAATCTTCTTTTGATTCGTCATTTTCTTCTTGTATTTAAGTGATGAGATCCGCCGTGTCTGCAAGCAGCCACAAGTAAACTATCACCGGTAAAAGAGGAAGGCAGATTCATTCAACATCTCCATGAACCACGCAGACTTCGAGAATGTCGTGGTAAGTAACTCTATCATAACTAATGCTCCAAGTTTCACTTGTATTTGCGATGTATGCCTTATTTATTTTAGTAATCTAGCTTAATCTAGTGCATCCAGTTGATGAACCCTGGTTGCTCGATTTAGTGGCTCTCCTCATCAGTTTGGGTCAGGTGTTACTGAAGTTATTCTTCAATTCGACATTCTATGTATTTTAGTTTATTTAGCTCATTGTTGCTCCAAGTGCTTAGTATGCCCTCATTGATTACTTGTTAAGCTTTCGTGCTTTATCTGGTAAGCGTAGATGTTATTTGGCATCTTTGCACTGATCAAATATGGCGTGCTTAAGTACGCTGAGCTTTTATGTCAGTGGTATTGTTATTATTAGGTGTAAATCATTTTATGTGATATTAGCAATTAATAATTATTTTTGTCTATCCTTGTTGATAAAACTAGATGATTTCCCGCGCGTTGCTACGAGAGCATAAAATTTTGATAACATTTGTCTAGCATAAAAATTGAATAGTTAACGATTGCAATTTAGATATATGAGGGAAGTTTTCATGAGTTGGATTTTAAATATCAACTTAGAAGATGAATTCAACCAATGTTCACATATATAAGTATATTGAAGTTATATGATGGAGAAAATTGACCAACAATGAAAAAAGTTAACCAAATTGTGTTCATATTTGATCTTTCGAAGTCAGACAAATTCATTCATTGGTCATCCATTTTACATCTCTATAATGGAACACATGTCATTCATTCATCAGTAGCTCATCAATTATCCTTCAGAAAACTTCATGGAAAGGAAGAAAAGAGAGAGACGCAATAATTTTGTCCAACTCGGCTGGCGATGTAAACTTGTAATTCTAAAATCCAGCGCAATATGCACTTATCCGTTTTCATGTTGGATTTCTACCGTTGGCAAAAAAATCATTCGTTTCTTGGCTCTAACGTTTTTTAGACCTTGCAAGCTTGACCAATATGCAACCAAAGGCATAAGTAATTCTCCAACAGTATATTGTGTAGCATCATACACAAATGATTCTAATCTACATCAAACCAAATGAGTAGAGGCCAGAGCTGAATAATTAGTTCTTGCTATAACGTTATCTCATTCAAATCCTTATAATAAAGTTACTTTTTAGAAATATAAAACCTTGCTAGCCATGAACTATGGAGCCAAAAACAGAAGCTAGTACTGAGAAAAAATTCTTAGAATGTTCAGATGATTGTACTAGTGATATGAAGGGAGAAGACCCGGTGACTATATAAAATAACTTCTTGATTCCACTTTTTAATGAGATCAGAGTAAATGAACACACAACGATTGCATTGACAATTATATCCAAGATTTGAGAAGTATAAATTGTACTCCACCATACTGCTGGTAAGGAATCCGTTTTTGTATGACCGGTATTTATTAAATACTCCCTCCATCCCAAAATGTAAGGCGCCTAAGGCTTAGTCAAAATTCAACGTTTTTTTAAGTTTGAACAAGTTTATACAAAAAATATAAACATTTACAGTATTGAATCAACATGAATAGGTTCACCATAAAGTATATTTTTTCTTAATATGTCCATTCGATATTGTAGATGTAAATATATTTTTCTAAATATTTAGTCAAAATTAGTAAAGTTTAACTTTTGACCAATCCTTAGACGCCTTACATTTTGGGACAGAGGGAGGAGAAGCTTATAATTGAACTATGAAAGGAAATTTGTTCTCATGTACATGCTTCCACTCACAAGTTGTACTAAAGGGTGCTGATTATACAATTCAATGTGTAATACACAATTGTACCTCATGTGGTGAACTTTAGCTGAATAAATTCAGCAGGCTTGGTACCTCTAAAATATGATTAAACATGTTGTGTGTCGTTTGAGGGCAATTCATCAGGAAAACACAAGAATACTTATTAGATTGAGAGCTTCGTTGAAATAAGATGTACTAGAGGAAAATGTAGAATCAGCTTGCATCCTGAAAGTTACAGACACGCCTGAAGAATAGTTAAAATCAATGCGACATTGCGACTACATAAACGGTTTTGTATATATGGAAATCTGAAATAAATAAAAGATGTTGAGACACAACATCTAGTGAGGAGCGGCACTGACTGAATTGCAGATTTCACACTTATCCATACGAATCTGGTAGAGAGGAATGATTAAGAAACATAAGGACAGTCTCAATATTTGAGGGGTAGAACCTGATTTGTTTCTTGTTTCTATGGTGGATCAGATGTGCATATCAAAACGACTGCCTGAACATATCCAAGCTGCAAGGAGAAATAGGGGATGAGGAACCCATCTGCAATAAGAAAATCCACCCATCACTACCAAAAAAGTGAATAGACCAATCTACACTACCTTGCACACATTAAGGGAGGTCCTTTTAGCGTTAATTGCATACTAGCTTTGCCAGATGTGGATCCTAGCATTAGAGAAGATTTTCATAGGAGTGTCTTGACAGATATACAAATCATTACTGTGGCAGACATGTGTGCCATAACTTTTAAGATGATGAAGGATGTAAACATGTAGAGATTCCTTCATGATGATAAATTTTACCATTTGTCTGAACTCCAGTACTTTGTTACAAGGCTCCATGAAATTTATGTAGCTAACAACATATTCATGAATTATTATAGCTTAACCATTTTATGAGTTACTTGTGGGTTTGCTAATGTGTTTTCCTTAATTCTTCATTTTAGGTCATGTCATAAAGATTTGCACATGCACTACTAGGAAAAAGCCTATCATCAGCGTACCACTGCAGACCAATGCCCGCCATCGAAACACGCCGGTGGTAACGTCTTATCACCGTTCACCGGCGCACCAACCTGGTCCACCGGCGGTAACACGATTTATCATCGGCGCACCTGGTGCACCGGCGGTATTGTTTTTGTCAGAATTCAAAAAGGGATCGATTTAGATCTAGATCTGGATCGAGATTTGGTGGTCCCTCGGTGACGAGGGTTAGCCTCGGCAATGCTCATAAGTATGTACTTTTGTTTTTAGGGAAAGGGGAGCGCTAGTGGTTTCATGGACTTGTCAGACAAACGAGGTATCCGACGGAAATCGATTGGAGGCTAAAGTCACCGAGATTGTATTGAAACTAGGTTTGCAATGATGCGTGGTATTACAAAAGCTATGGGTCGCCCTCCCGGTGGCTCCTCCTAGCCCTTATATAGTGGGCTAGGTCTCAGAGTCCAATCTCGGTTCGGTTACATGTTGTATGTCGGTTTACCCAATATGACTAACACTTGCCTATTTTTACCTAGTTTATGTTCTTCTATTCTTCTTGGGCTTCATAGGCCTTATGGACTCCTTCTTTGATCCATACCAGGGATAGCAATGCCGAGTAGCTAATATGGTATACCCATGTCACATGTGGTGACTTCGTCAATCTGAGGATCCACCGGAGCCGTTTCTTAAACTCAATCTCTCAAATATGTTCATAGGGATAGGGTGTGCGTGCATGCGTTTATAGGGGTGAATGTTTCTACGTATTTACGACCATGTGAAGTGTGTTTCGCAAAAAAAAAGGGGGGGGGGGGGGGGGAGCTTAGAGCTCTTTTAAGATATCTTGATTTAGCACATGAAGAAGAGTGGCTGTTTTCTTTGGATGCGCACATTGATAGCTGAACCTCGTTAACAAATATTGTGTCCCCCGTCTACTTTCTATAGTGGTCTAATCGTATATAACTCTTAGGCTGGTGCCAACGCGGGCTGTAGCAGGGGCGGTAGCGCAGGCGTCGGGGCGAGAGGCGGGCGAGAGAGGGGCGAGACGAGAGCGCGGGGCGGTGGCGCGGGCGCCCGGCGCTACCGCCCGGCTACCGCCCGCGCTGGGGGCGATAGCGAGGCGAGAGGGAGGCGAGAGGGAGGCGGAATCGTTGGCACGTCGGGGCGGTAGCGCTGGGGGCGAGAGGGAGGCGAGAGGCGGGCGAGAGAGAGGCGACAGGCGGGCGAGAGAGTGTAACGGCTAGCTGACGTGGCGCGATCTGATTCGTCCACGTCAGCTAGCCGTTGGGGTTTCAAAAATTCGAAAAAATGCCAAAAACCCCAAAATTGGATCCCCACCCCCTATAAATACCCCCCATATGGTTTCACTCATTCCACACCTCACTTTATCAGCTCCACTCTCCATTTCCACTCCTCTCAACGCCATGTCTTCGTCTAGCAGCAGTTCGAGCGACGGAATGGAGGGTGATATGATCGATGCATTCCAGGCGGAGTATGAGGAGGAGATGCTCAACGAGGAGGCGGAGCCAAGACGGCCGCGACGCCGCCGAGAGTTCATCCGGCGTGATCGTCTGGGTGCCCACGATCGGCTCTTTGAGGACTACTTCGCCGACGACTGCAATTATCCTCCGAGCTACTTTCGGCGAAGGTATCGGATGAGGCGATCCCTTTTTCTGCGCATTGTGGATAGATTGGGTGAATACTCTCCGTATTTTACCCAAAGAGTTGATGCTCTCAACCGTGCTGGTTTTTCTCCCCTACAAAAGTGTACTGCGGCTTTGCGTCTGTTAGCTTATGGAGCCGCTGCAGATACGATAGATGAGTGGCTTAAGTTAGCTAGACAAACTTCATCAGATTGTCTAGATAGATTCTGTGAAGGCATCATTGACTGTGACGGGGAGACGTTTTGCCGTCGCCCAAATGTCGAGGATACTCAGCGTCTGTTAGCGAAAGCCGAGGAGCGTGGCTTTCCGGGCATGTTAGGGAGCATCGATTGCATGCATTGGCAGTGGAGGAACTGCCCAGTGGCTCATGCTGGTCAATTCACAAGGGGAGACATCAAACACCCTACCATAATCTTAGAAGCCGTTGCGTCGTATGATCGTTGGATCTGGCATGCCTTTTTTGGAGTGGCCGGGTCCAACAACGACATCAATGTACTCAACCAGTCGCCGTTGTTCACTGATGTGCTTAGGAGAGAAGCACTCGTAGTGAACTTCACGGTGAATGGACACGAGTACAACTATGGTTACTACCTTGCCGACGGCATCTACCCCGCCTAGCCGGTGTTCATGAAAGGTGTTACTCTTCCACAAAGTGAAAAGCATCGACTGTTCACTGCTGCTCAATCATCTTGGCGCAAAGATGTCGAGTGTGCCTTTGGAGTGCTGAAGGCTAGGTTCAACATTCTAGCAGTTCCGGGACGCTCCTACTCGAGGCGTACTCTTGGGTTGATCATGCGTGCATGTGTTATTCTGCACAACATGATCATCGACGATGAGCGTGGTACAAATTTGGACAACATCTATGAGACAGTTGATTCCAATGTCGGCCCTGCAATACACAACCATGCACCACCAAGCCTAGCAGCCAGGATTCAGATGGACAACGAAATGAGGGAGTCACCGATGTATACACAGCTCCAGCATGATTTGATTGAGCATGTGTGGGCTAATGCCTAGATTATGTAATTTTTTCAAATTTTTGTGTAATCTTTTCAAATTTTTATGTAAGTTTTTTATGATGTAATCGGTAACAATTTTAGTTCAATAAAATAATTTCCTTGCATTATTTTTAATGTTGTAATCTGAAAAAAAAAATGCTGATGTCGAGGAAAGAGAAAAGCTGATGTGGAGGAGAGAGAAGTGAGAGCTGGCACTATAGCCTGTGCATTGGCACCGTGGGGTGAGAGTGAGGAAAAAAGCTGATGTGGTAGGCTATAGTGGTGTGGTGCATTGGCACCAGCCTAACACACTAAGCTCCCTTAAAATAAACTAAGCTTACATGTTGGGGGTGGGTACTATATAGATATCTCAGCTATCTACACTGGAATGTGCCTGGTTCTTTCCGTTGATCATAGTTTTTCCTTTCTGATGGATCGCGCTATATTGGGACATGCAAGTTGGATCGTGTTTTTTTGTGTGTGTTACACATGATATCTATAAACAAGTATTGCTCTTGACAATCCATTTCTCTATCTTACATGTATACTACTCCTTGTAGAATCTCTCCCTGAATGTCTCGATTTGTGGATATCTGTCCTTGTACAGAGGGGTACCTTCCTTGGGCTTGGACCAAGGGTACTTCATGGTTGGATCCCTTGGGAACTTCCTGAAGTTGACGAACGGTGCCCAGAGCATCAGTCTGCAGATGCATGAAAACTGAACTCAGTTGACGATCTTTTAGGGAGTAGAATATGGCTTATCTACTGATACTAGGCCACTCGGCAATAAATTGGAACATGGTGTTTATGGAGATGGGCATACGAGGATACTGTCACACCAGATCCTCAACTGAAGCCCGATGCCAATCATTGAACAGATTACAGTACCACCAGTGCTGTGTCGAGCTTGCCATGATTGTTTCTGTTTATTTTGTAAGTAACACTGGCTGTCGAAATGCAACCGATCAGTGACTCACCCGGGGAAGAAGAGGTAGGTGAACATGAACTGCAGGTACATCTCGAGGAACTTGCGCTTGAACCACCTCTGCCTCATCCAGTTCATGATGATCGGCTGCACGCACACCACACCACACCACCGGAACACGATTAGCCATGCATTCCCCAAATTGGGTTAGCTTTCGAGTGCTTACTGAAACACGGGAAACCAACAATGACTGTCACCGGCTTACGGGAGCAATGAAGAGGTACACGAAGGCGATCGCCGCGATCGGCGGCAGGATCCCCAGGAGGTCGAGGTCCTCCTCCCCGCTCACCGTCGCCAGCGCAGCCGGGGCCTCCACCTGCGCACGCAAAGAACGAGGAATTCGCCGACACGTGATCATGTGAAGTGCGGATGGATTCAAGAGGAACGGAGTTTAAAGAGAGCTCTGAAGGTGTCCATACTGCTGCCCAGACGGCGCCGCACTGCAGCACGGTGACCAGCTTCTGCAGCTGTACCGAGCTCTGGGCTGCAGGGGCAGGCTACGCGATCGAGCAAGAACCCAAGCAAGAAAAACACGGATCAGAGATTGCAACTTGCAAATATCGTTCGAGTTGGGGCCGATCAAAGTGTTCGGAGCTGAGGTAAACTGATACCTTGTCATGGAGGAGGCAGAGGATCCTGGAGTTGGAGTTCACCGGGCGTTGAAGAAACGAAGGTGAGGGTGCTTGCCGGTTGTGTTGGAGGAGAGCGGGAAGTCGCGAGGAGCCTGGAGGGAGGAGGCGCCATGAGGCGGTGGTCTCCATTGGTGGCAGGCGACGGCTTTGGGCGGGAGGTAGCCGTGGCAGGCCTTATCTGGATAGACGGCCGTTTGGGGGCTATGGGCTATGGACGATCGGCGTCGAATGTCCAGGGAAGGATTGGGCATGCTTGAACCGTTGGATGCGGATCAAATGGATGAATTTCGTTGACCTCACTCCATCTCTTTCGTCTATCCAAGACCTCTTTGAGTCTTTGCAACCAAGCAATGTTAGAGTAACAGATCGCTATATGGAAGAATAGTGGTTGAAGCCTTGTGGCTAATTATTTGGCATCTACAACAATTTAAATTATAGCTCGAAAATTCACCAATAGTCACACTTGTTGCAAATAGATGCCTTGCCAAGACAACTCCCTACTTTTCTTAGTGGGAACTTACATCCTCTTTTATCGTGGGGTTGTCATGAAAATAGTCATTGAGGGTGGCAAGCGGGAGGTAGAGGAGTTAGGCGGCATCGAGAATCTGGGAGCAAGATTGTCCACGGGTTTACCCAGATTTGGATCCTCTTCGGTGGAGGAAACCCCTACTTCTGTTATGATGGGATTATGAGGTTTTGTGTACATGTTACAATGGATGATGTGGTCGTCTAGGAATGTGCCTCAGGGGGACTCCCCCTACCGACCTATATAGGGTGCTGGCTAAGGCTTACATGGTATGAGTCCATGCCCGACTACTAGACTATCCTATCTATGATCGTCGTGTCTTCTACTCCAAGACTTCATTTGCCGTAAAACCGGCGGTACCATGGTGGATCCGGCTTTGGGCTTCATGATTTGTTGAAGTAGGCTTGGGCTGCCTGGTGTGTACGCCGACACAGTATCATGTGGGCCACCTAGCCTGTTAGCTTTTAGCCACGACGTTGGCCTACTTTCTTAGCATGCCTCCAACATCTTCGTAGCTCGTCGCCTCCTTCTAATCCCGGTATCCTTTCTCTCTAACCACTGATTACATCCCTTATCTTTCCCTTTGTTTCTCCTCCTATTTCGGTGTGGTTCTATATCTAGTCATCTATCACCATCGTTGGATGAACAGTGTCTATGTGGAGCTCCAACACCTCGATAAGACATCTATCTATCAACATGGCGCCACGGTTACATATATGTCGATAATGATATATTGACACACTAAAGGAGTTTTCGCCACTGAAGGAGTACAACTGCGAGTCACACCCTAGGGCGATACCGGGGGTGCCGCCAGAAGCTCCACGCCTTGCCGCTCCTCATGCTGCCGTTGCCGCCGGCCCTTGCTGCGGTGGTCGGCCCAGCCGCCAAACATGGTATGGGATGATGGTTTTCGGGGATAGCTGCCATGGCTGCTGCGGTGGTGATGGTTGGCGCGTCTTCATGCAGCGATCAAGGTGGCGCCCATGGTCAGGATGGTGGCGGAGAACCTCTCCCGGGGACGCCATGATCGGCGGTGGAGGTGTAGTGTCAGCCTAGGTCGGGTGGTGGTTGAAACCATAGATCATGATTTAGGTGTCTCTCGTCCCGTCTCCTGGGTCCTCCTCGTTGCGTGATAGGGGTGGATCCTATGGGGATCGACCCTGCTATGTCATCAACTTACTCGTTGTTGGCATATGCCCCTGGGCCGTTGGAAGGGTTCGGTGCGGCGGATCTTGCCTGTTGTTGGAGGGTGGCGTGGGGGATGCTAGCACGGCTTGAATAAAAGAAGTGGTCCTAGGATCCCTCTCACGCAATTCCAAAGATTTGCTCGATGCATGCCTTCATTGATCTAGACAGAGTGTCGAGTTCCGGAAGGCTCCGCCGGCGAACACCAATGGACGGCATTCTTGGAGATTGCCGCATCGGATGGTATTCGGTCCCGCAACCATGTTTTTTTGTAACCATTTGGTTTCAGAGGGAGCGATACAAAGCTCTGCAGTCTGTTGCCATCTTAGGACATGTCTTTTTCTATGATGAAGTCAGTTGCGAAGAATTGCATGAAAGCCGATATCTGTGGACTGGTGGTTTGAGTCCTAGTGGCGATGAGGTTTTGACTTAGTGATGCGTGACTTGGAGTAGCGTTATCGGCAAGTGGGGGCGATAGTACAAGAAAAATCCAGAGTCTAAATTTGCAGGGTGAAAACCGAAGATGCGGCCTTTGTTGGAGATATGCCCAAGAGGCAATAATAAAATGGTTATTATAATATATCTTTAAGTTTATGATAATGTTTACATACCATGCTATGATTGTATTAACCGAAACATTGATACATGTGTGTTATGTGAACAACAAGGAGTCCCTAGTAAGCCTCTTGTATAACTAGCTTGTTGATTAATAGATGATCATCGTTTCGTGATCATGAACATTGGATTTTATTAATAACAAGGTTATGTCATTGTTGAATGATGTAATGGACACACCCAATTAAGCGTAGCATAAGATCACGTCATTAAGTTATTTGCTATAAGCTTTCGATACATAGTTACCTAGTCCTTATGACCATGAGATCATATAAATCACCGATACCGGAAAGGTACTTTGATTACATCAAACGCCACTGCGTAAATGGGTGTTTATAAAGGTGGGATTAAGTATCCGGAAAGTATGAGTTGAGGCATATGGATCAACAGTGGGATTTGTCCATCCCGATGACGGATAGATATACTCTGGCCCTCTCGGTGGAATGTCGTCTAATGTCTTGCAAGCATATGAATAAGTTCATAAAAGACCACATACCACGGTACGAGTAAAGAGTACTTGTCAGGAGACGAGGTTGGACAAGGTATAGAGTGATACCGATGATCAAACCTCGGACAAGTAAAATATCGCGTGACAAAGGGAATTGGTATCGTATGTGAATGGTTCATTCGATCACTAAGTCATCGTTGAATATGTGGGAGCCATTATGGATCTCCAGATCCCGCTATTGGTTATTGGTCGGAGAGAAGTCTCAACCATGTCTACATAGTTCGCGAACCGTAGAGTGACACGCTTAAGGTTTGATGTCGTTTTAAGTAGATATGGAATATGGAATGGAGTTCGAAGTTTTGTTCGGAGTCTCGGATGGGATCCAAGACATCACGAGGAGTTCTGGAATGGTCCGGAGAATAAGATTCATATATAGGAAGTCATATTCCAAGTTTGGAAATGATCCGGTGCATTTATGGCAGGTTCTAGAAGGTTCTAGAAAAGTCCGGAAGAACGACACTATGGAAGGTGGAGTCCCGGAGGGACTCCACTAGCATGGCCGGCCAAACCCTAAGGGGGAGGAGTCCCAGGTGGGCTCCACCTTGGTGGCCGGCCAGCCCCACCTCAAGGAAAGGTGGGAGTCCCACCTTGGGTAGGACTCCCCCCTTGAGTAGGTTTCCCACCTTTGGGAAGTTTTGGTGTTGGGGTCTTATTCGAAGACTTGGACCACAACTCTTGGGGCTTCCACCTATATAATGAGGGGCAAGGGGAGGGTGGCCAGCCACTCTTGGCTCAGCCTTGGCCGCACCCCTTTGAGGGCCGGCGCCCAAGCCCCCTCTCCCCAAACCCTAGCTACCTCTCCTCCACCACCTCTCCCGCATATGCTTAGCGAAGCTCCGCCGGAGATCTCCATCGACACCGCCACCACGCCGTCGTGCTGTCGGGATTCCAAGGAGGATCTACTACTTCCGCTGCCCGCTGGAACGGGGAGAAGGACGTCGTCATCAACACCGAACGTGTGACCGAGTACGGAGGTGCTGCCCGATTGTGGCACCGTGATCAAGATCTTCTACGCGCTTTTGCAAGCGGCAAGTGATCGTCTACCGTAGCAATAAGAGCCTACTCTTATAGGCTTTGGAAATCTTCAAGGGTTAGTCTCGTTCATCCCCTCGTTGCTCCCATCTTCTAGATTGCATCTTGGCTTGGATTGCATTCTCGCGGTAGGAAATTTTTTGTTTTCTATGCTACGAATCCCTACAGTGGTATCAGAGCCGTGTCTATGCATAGATGGTTGCACGAGTAGAACACAATGGTTTTGTGGGCGTTGATGCTCTTGTTGTATTTAGTTTGAGTACTTTGCATCTTTGTGGCATAGTGGGATGAAGCGGCCCGGACTAACTTTACATGACCGCGTTCATGAGACTTGTTCCTCGTTCGACATGCAACTTGTATTGCATAAGAGGCTTTGCGGGTGTCTGTCTCTCCTACTATAGTGAAGATTCAATTTACTCTTCTATTGACAACACTAGTATCACCGTTGTGGTTCATGTTCGTAGGTAGATTAGATCTCTATCGAAAACCCTAAACCACGTAAAATATGCAAACCAAATTAGAGACGTCTAACTTGTTTTTGCGGGGTTTGGTGATGTGATATGGCCATAATGTGATGATGAATATGTATGAGATGATCATTATTGTATTGTGGCAACCGGCAGGAGCCTTATGGTTGTCTTTAAATTTCATGTTGAGTAGTATTTCAAAGTAGTTGTAATAGTTGCTACATGAGGTGAACAACCATGAAGACGGCGCAATGAACCTTGACGCTACGCCGACGATGATGGAGATCATGCCCGTTGATGATGGAGATCATGTCCGTGCTTTGGAGATGAAGATCGAAGGCGCAAAGACTAAAGGGCCATATCATATCACATATGAATTGCATGTGATGTTAATCCTTTATGCATCTTATTTTGCTTAGATCGCGACGGTAGCATTATAAGATGATCCCTCACATTAATATCAAGATAATAAAGTGTTCTCCCCTCGTATGCACCGTTGCCAAAGTTCGTCGTTTCAAAGCATCTCGTGATGATCGAATGTGATAGATTCAACGTTCATATACAACGGGTGTAAGCCATGTTGCACACGCGGAATACTTGGGTTTGCTTGACGAGCCTAGCATGTACAGACATGGCCTCGGGACAACGGAAACCGAAAGGTTGAACACGATTCATATGGATGATATGATCAACATGTTGATGTTCACTATTGAAGCTACATCATCTCACGTGATGATCAGTTTTGGTGTAGTGGATTTGGATTGGGTACCACTTAACAACTATGAGGGATGTTGTATTAAGTGGGAGTTCATTAGTAATTAGATTAAAACATGAACTAATTATCATAAACATAGTCTGAGTAGTATTTTGAATTAATTTTGTAGTATTGGCATCCGTTATTCTACCATGCGCTAGTCTTATAATTGAGATAGAAATACTGTTAAGTCTGACAAGAAACTTTACGGACTGGTACCGTATTGTTAAAGAATCAAGAATTGATTAAGTCCTATTGCAAACTTTTAGTAAACCTCATATTGTTGATTCAAAGAGCTATATTTTCAATTAGTACCTAAAGTTATCTTGTCTCCGTTCAAATCTGTTTGAAAAATAAGGAGCTGAAAAATTAGTTTTCAGAAATAATCAAGGTATGAGATATATGTGATATCTAAGACCTTATTACAAGATGATAGAATATAATTTGGTGAGACTACATAAACTCATAAGTTTTATGGGAATGTATGAAGGTTGAAGACGCCAGGCGTCACAATCCTCCAACTATTGGGGCACTAATAATATTCGCATATCCATGAAGATATCGTCCTTAGTATGCACCGTTGCTAAGACTCGTCGTATCGAAGCATCACGTAATGATCGGGTGTTATAGATTCTACGTGTGCATACAACGGGTGCAAGCCATATTTGCACATGCGAATACTGAGGTTAAAACTTTACGAGCCTAGCATGTACAGACATGGTCTCAGAAAGTCATCATGATACAATGGATAAAATTATGAGTGAAATTGTTTCAATCATATTACAAGGTTACTAATAGTGAAATCTGGAACACTTGTCATATGATGATCAACTTCAAGGTAAAAACCTCAAGATTATTGGTATTTGACCAACAAACCTAGAAGTTATTGATGTTGAAGTGTCTTTCTGAATAATGAGGAAAGCTAAAAGAGAAACTACAAAAGATTATTGGCAGAAAGAAAGAAAAGACTAGAAAGTCTAGCTCAGGTGTATAAAAATGATATACATGTTATGGATGTATTCCTCATTTGGTCACACAATGAAATTCTTGGGTATTTGTACCATATTGGTTGGTATGAAGTGTCATACAAAACAACGCAATACAAGAATACAATGGCCTAAGTGACTGACAAGGAATATGATAGGAATGCACGTCCGGAACAAAAATAAAGTGTTATTATGTTCATCGTTGGCATTCTATCTAGCCCTTAGAATTTATAATAAAGAACTTAATAATTGTTATTTTGCTCTTGTCAAATAAAAACAATGAGTTGTTCAAATTATGACATTACTCCATGTACGATTGATAAGTTATTATAAATTTTAATAGTGAAACACACATACATAACACTGACGCTAAAATGCCGTAAGGCAAATGATTTGAATTCCACTTATTTTTGGAACCGCCATTTAGGTCATGTTGGAAAGGAACGCATGAAGAAACTCCATGCAAATGGATTATTGGAGTCATTTGATTTATGAATCATTTGGCGCTTGCAAATCTCTTCTAAAAGGAATGACTGAAATACCGTTCATAGGCCAAGTTTTGAACGGGCAACTAACTTAGTGGAAACATACATGATGATGTATATGGTTCACTGGGCATAGTTGTGTGCGGGAGATTCTTCTACCTCATGAAAACTTCAAACAATGAATTGAGTATATATATGTGGATATATTCGATAAGGAAGAAGTTTGAAATATTTGAATGGATTCAAATAAATTTCAGCATGAAGTGGAAATCATCGTAATAGAAAAGTCAAATATCTATGATTGGATCATAGTGGAAATATTTGAATTACGAGTTTTAGCGAACATCTAAGAGAGTTATGAAATTTTTCTACAACTAACATTTCTTGAAGTATCATAGTGATGATGAAATATCCAAGAAATGTATCCAAACCTTGTTGGGTCAATGATGAGATAAAATATTAATGCCATTATAATTTTTGTGGATTATGCTTTAGAGACTACCGTTTTTACACTAAATAAGAGCATCATCATGATCCGTAGAAATGACACCATACGAGTTATGGCATGGGTATAAACCCTAATAGTCCTTTCTTTAAATTTTGGTTTAAAAGTTTACAACCGAAGTCGGATAAATGTCTTTGTTGGTTATCCCAAATAATTGATTGAGAATTCTTTCCACTATGAAGTAAAAGACAAAAGTGTTTGTTAATGTTACTTGCTTATTTCCAAGAAATTGTTTTCTAGCGAAGTATTTGAGTGGGAGGACAATAGAACTTGATAAGGTTTATGAACCTGAGCATAATGATCAGAGTAGCGCAGCATCGGAATAGGTTCCGGAAGCGGCCACGACGATCATGGCTCCCATGACTACAAATTGTTTTAGCCATGGAGATCAAAGTACATATTGAACCTTGTAGGTATGGTTTACTATGTGATCAAATAAATGATTGTGGACAAAGGATTGATTTTGAACAATGATAAACCAACTACAAACAAAGAAGTTATGATGGGCCCTGACTCCGTTAAAATGGCTATACGCCATGAAATCCAAGATAGATGAATATTTTTTGAAAGTAAATGGATCTATAAAAATTGATGAAGCTTGACTTGTTGAAAAATTGTTTACGACAAAGTTCAAAGAGTTGACTACGATAAGATTAGATCTTCCGTAGCAATGCTTATAGTCTATGAGGATTATTCTAGTAATCACTACATATTTATTTTATGAGATATGCTAGTAGGATGGCAAAATACATTACTTATAAGAAGTGTGTATTAAAGGTGTATACAAGATACAACCAAAAGTTTTGCTAGTCTGTGGAATACTAGATAGATATACAAACTTCAATTGGATGAAGTAAGTATCACGGAGTTGGAATCTTCACCAGATGAAATAGTCAAAGAGTTTTTTGATTTCATCAGAGACGATGAAGAGGCTTGCATTTGCAAGAAATTAAGTGGGAGCGCTGAGACATATTTATAACACTTTATGTAGATGACATATAGTTGGTTATAAATGATGTAATTATATACTTGATTAAAAAGGTTTCATTGAGAATTAATTTCAATGAAAGGATATGGACTGAAATAAATTTAGTGTCAAGATCTATGAAGATAGATTGAAACACATAAATAAGTTTAAGTCAAAGTACATAGGATGGATATTGAAGTAGTTCAATATAGGAATATTAAGAAAATGTTCTTGTCATGTGAAGTTTTAACAAGACTTGAGTGTATCTGACACTCAATGAGTAAAAACACATGAGTGATTATAGATCACAAATAATATGTACACAATCAGATGTCATGTGCTCTTAAAAATGTTATGAGCATGTACCAGAATGATTCATGTGATGATCATTGAAAAACAGTAAGAATATTCTTGAGTACTTAAGAAGAACCAAGGATATATATATAGTTTTGTATGGAGAAATGACAAACAAATCGCTGTAAAGTGTTGCACCGATATTTGTTTTGTCACATATGAAAATAAAATTTCAATCTCAAATTAGACTAAGTGTTGTTTAAAAGGTAGCACAATGAGCTAGAAGTTGTCTATGCTAGATTTACAATGACAAAGGATGTTAAAGTCAAGAGGTTCTTTGAGAACTTGGTGTAGTTCCGACAGAGTCAGAACTTTGAAGCTATATTGTGTGTGACAATATTAGTGACATATTTCAGACCGCGGAATTAAGGTTCCACCAAAAGACCAAACATATTTAATGCCGACTCATTTGGAAATGAGTGATGCGTTGAGACGCAAATGAATTACAAAATACATACGTTTCTGAGCGTGTCAGATCCGTTGACTAAAACCTCTCCCGTGAGCAATACATGATAAAGCACCGGAAGGCCAAGGTGTTATATCTCTACAAATGTAAACTAGATTATTGACTCTAGTGCAAGTGGGAGACTGTTGGATATATGCCCAAGAAGCAATAATAAAATGGTTATTATAATATATCTTTAAGTTTATGATAATGTTTACATACCATGCTATAATTGTATTAACCGAAACATTGATACATGTGTGTTATGTGAACAACAAGGAGTCCCTAGTAAGCCTCTTGTATAACTAGCTTGTTGATTAATAGATGATCATCGTTTCGTGATCATGAACATTGGATGTTATTAATAACAAGGTTATGTCATTGTTGAATGATGTAATGGACACACCCAATTAAGCGTAGCATAAGATCACGTCATTAAGTTATTTGCTATAAGCTTTCGATACATAGTTACCTAGTCCTTATGACCATGAGATCATATAAATCACTTATACCGGAAAGGTACTTCGATTACATCAAACGCCACTGCGTAAATGGGTGGGATTAAGTATCCGGAAAGTATGAGTTGAGGCATATGGATCAACAGTGGGATTTGTCCATCCCGATGACGGATAGATATACTCTGGGCCCTCTCGGTGGAATGTCGTCTAATGTCTTGCAAGCATATGAATAAGTTCATAAAAGACCACATACCACGGTACGAGTAAAGAGTACTTGTCAGGAGACGAGGTTGGACAAGGTATAGAGTGATACCGATGATCAAACCTCGGACAAGTAAAATATCACGTGACAAAGGGAATTGGTATCGTATGTGAATGGTTCATTCGATCACTAAGTCATCATTGAATATGTGGGAGCCATTATGGATCTCCATATCCCGCTATTGGTTATTGGTCGGAGAGAAGTCTCAACCATGTCTACATAGTTCGCGAACCGTAGGGTGACACACTTAAGGTTTGATGTCGTTTTAAGTAGATATGGAATATGGAATGGATTTCGAAGTTTTGTTCGGAGTCTCGGATGGGACCCAGGACATCACGAGGAGTTCCGGAATGGTCCGGAGAATAAGATTCATATATAGGAAGTCATATTCCAAGTTTGGAAATGATCCGGTGCATTTATGGCAGGTTCTAGAAGGTTCTAGAAAAGTCCGGAAGAACGGCACTATGGAAGCTCCACTAGCATGGCCGGCCAAACCCTAAGGGGGAGGAGTCCCAGGTGGGCTCCACCTTGGTGGCCAGCCAGCCCCACCTCAAGGAAAGGTGGGAGTCCCACCTTGGGTAGGACTCCCCCCTTGAGTAGGTTTCCCACCTTTGGGAAGTTTTGGTGTTGGGGTCTTATTCGAAGACTTGGACCACAACTCTTGGGGCTTCCACCTATATAATGAGGGGCAAGGGGAGGGTGGCCGGCCACTCTTGGCTCAGCCTTGGCCGCACCCCTTTGAGGGCCGGCGCCCAAGCCCCCTCTCCCCAAACCCTAGCTACCTCTCCTCCACCACCTCTCCCGCATATGCTTAGCGAAGCTCCGCCGGAGATCTCCATCGACACCGCCACCACGCCATCGCGCTGTCGGGATTCCAAGGAGGATCTACTACTTCCGCTGCCCGTTGGAACGGGGAGAAGGACGTCGTCATCAACACCGAATGTGTGACCGAGTACGGAGGTGCTGCCCGATTGTGGCACCGTGATCAAGATCTTCTACACACTTTTGCAAGCGGCAAGTGATCGTCTACCGCAGCAATAAGAGCCTACTCTTATAGGCTTTGGAAATCTTCAAGGGTTAGTCTCGTTCATCCCCTTGTTGCTCCCATCTTCTAGATTGCATCTTGCCTTGGATTGCGTTCTCGCGGTAGGAAATTTTTTGTTTTCTATGCTACGAATCCCTACAGCCTTAATTGATTGTGTCTAGCGATGGTCTTGTTGAATGCATTGTTTTGTGAGCGCGGGGTTCTCCTGGATGAAAACACATGATTTATGCTCAGGGCAATGACAGCGCTTGTACATTGTTCCTTCTTGTTGGCGTCTCTTTTGAAGAAGATTAATTTCTGGTGTTATTTTGGTGGTGTTTGGTTCACTGGTACAAGGAATAGATCACGCTATCGGGATTTTCCTTTTTTTATTCTTGTTTTTTTAGTTGTGTGCATTGTATTGTCAGCGCTGTTGCAGTGGATGAGTGTCGAGTGTAGTCGTGGTATCTTTGCGATATTAATTTATTCACTTCCTTCGAGGACGGTGGGGCTGCGGTCGTTTCCTTTGGTGTTATAGTTGCTCGTGTTCCTCTTCTTCTTCCCCCTCTGCTCAGGATCGGACAACAGATGGCTCAGGTGATTACGTTACAAGTAAAATTTTCTTCCTTAAGGAAAAAATCGTTGGATTAGGGAAATTTTGACAAAAGAGACCACCTGTCCCAATTCATTGACAAAAAGGACCACCTCTGAGGCAAAATGACAAAAAGGACCACATCGTGCATGGCGGCAGAGCCCCGAGGCGACACGTGGAGGGTGCCACCATACTGCGTGGCAGCAGGGGCCCGCCGCCGCTCTCGCCGGTGGCACGTTTGCCCGTGCTGGCAGTGTTAAGTCGCCGTTCGTTGAGGTGGGCCATGCCGCCTTTGCAGCTGGCGGCAGGTTTAGGTGGCACTTGCCGCCGCATTCGGTGGAGGCAGGGCCCGGCCTGGAATCGTCGGCAGGAGACAAGGAGACACGCTGATTCCCGAGACTGACGGTGTTGATTCTGAGGTTGTTTTCCCGCTCGAATATTTCTGTGCATGCAGGCAGTGCGGTGACTTTTAGCTGATTGATTCGATTTCGTGGTTAAGTGAGCTGATTTCCGTGACTGCGTTGAGTACGAGGCTGACTGAAGTTTGCTACATTTTTATTCGGATGTTGTAAGAGATGCGAGTTCTGTACACGCTATACAGCCTCTTCTATTTAAATCGATCACACTCTCACTCTCAGCTCTCACATTCTATGCGCGTACTCACTCTGTCACTCTCAGCTTGCTCACACTCTGACTCTCACTCTCAGCTTGCTCACACTTTCTCTCAGCTCTCTTAAGTATTATGTGTACGGTGCAGGAGCTGATTTAGCTGCAGAGAAGATAGATCAAGGTAAGGCTTATAACAAGTCAGATCCATTATATTTTATTTATGTAGTTAGAACGTAATTAGTTTGTGTCATTAGTGCATGTGCTCCGGTTGCATGCATAGACAGGGTTAAAAAAATGTTGTAATTAGACAAAGTAATGGTGTAGATTAGGAGTAAATAGCTAATTGAATGGGCCGTTTAGAATTTATATTTTATGTATGCAACATGCAAAATATATAGACTATGTGCGTAGAAATATATCTCGTATGAATGATCAACTTCTAATTAGAGTAAGTAACGGTGAACATTAGTAGTAAATAATGATCCCTTCTAATTAAACTAAGTAATGGTGCATATTAGGACTAAGTGGACTAAGTAATGGTGAATATTAGTAGTAAATAATGATCTGTTCAAGATCCATGTTAAAGTAGACGTATAATAGTATGATGCTGACAATATGAATGTGCGGAGAGTATTAAAATAAGGTGGAAGTATTTTAAGATATAATTAGAAGTGTAGCGCACGGGCTGAAGTTGAGGTACTAAAATCCGTTCGTACTTATTTTAATTTTAGTTTGTAGTTGGTAGTATTAAAATTTGTCGCGTATTTAAAAATAGTGTCGTCTTATGTTTGCTGTTAAATTTATTATGGAATGAGTGAGCGGTAGGCTTCTAATAGAATTATTATGGATTGCTGTTAAAAATATTAAAGATGGTGTTGCGTTACGATTATTTAAAATTGTTAATCACATGTTAAATATTGTTGTGTTGTAATCTAATATTATTTTAAAAATATGGTTGATGGAAACTGTGTTAGTGTTTTATGGAGACGTCGTACGCGACGAATTTTCTGGTGTCGATGTGTCGCGCTGCGAGTCGATGAAAGTTGTAGTGACAGACATGGTCAATAGAGAATTTTTGGATGTTAGAAGATGCATCCGAGCACAGTTTGGGCGTGAGATGCGTGGGAAGAAGATGATCGTTGAGGCTCTCATCGTCGTAGGAGGGAATGATGGGACACCTGCCCGTTGGGGTTTGCGGGAGGTAAAGAGTGATAGAAATTGGGGTACGTACATGAGGTTTGCAAGCACACCTCGTGCTGCTATGTACGGAGAGCCCATGGTGTATGTTCAGTTTATATCAGGTGATGATGGTGCCGGAAGCGATACCGGCGCTGGTGAAGAGGAGATGGCCATCATCACAGGACCGAGCACCGTTCAGTTGGAGCATTTGGCCCAGACTGCAGCAGGCATGATAGGCCAATCAGAGCAAGCGGCACTGACTGCAGGCCATAGCTCCGGCCCATCGGAGCAGATGGTCGCCCAGTTTGCTGTCGAGCTAGGATACTGGTCCGCGTTCGTTGATATTAGCGAGCGTGTGGAGGGATGATACGCGTACAACACGCGTCCATTGGGAACCCCGAGAGGAAGGTGTGATGCGTACAGCGGCAAGTTTTTCCTCAGTATGAAACCAAGATTTAATCGAACCAGTAGGAGCCAAGAAGCACGTTGAAGGTTGATGGCGGCGAGATGTAGTGCTGCGCAACACCAGGGATTCCGGCGCCAACGTGGAACCTGCACAACACAAACCAAGTACTTTGCCCCAACGAAACAGTGAGGTTGTCAATCTCACCGGCTTGCTGTAACAAAGGATTAGATGTATAGTGTGGATGATTATTGTTTGCAGAAAACAGTAGAACAGTTGCAGTAGATTGTATTTCAGATGTAAAGAATGGACCGGGGTCCACAGTTCACTAGAGGTGTCTCTCCCATAAGATAAATAGCATGTTGGGTGAACAAATTACAGTTGGGCAATTGACAAATAGAGAGGGCATAACCATGCACATACATGATATGATGAGTATTGTGAGATTTAATTGGGCATTACGACAAAGTACATAGACCGCTATCCAGCATGCATCTATGCCTAAAAAGTCCACCTTCGAAGTTATCATCCGAACCCCTTCCAGTATTAAGTTGAAAACAACGAGACAATTGCATTAAGTATGGTGCGTAATGTAATCAATAACTACATCCTCGGACATAGCATCAATGTTTTATCCCTAGTGGCAACAAGTACATCCATAACCTTAGAGGTTTCTGTCACTCCCCGCATTCACGGAGACATGAACCCACTATCGAGCATAAATACCCCCTCTTGGAGTTACTAGCATCAACTTGGCCGAGCCTCTACTAATAACGGAGAGCATGCAAGATCATAAACAACACATAGGTATAAATTGATAATCAACATAACATAGTATTCTCTATTCATCGGATCCCAACAAACACAACATATAGCATTACAGATAGATGATCTTGATCATGTTAGGCAGCTCACAAGATCCGACAATGAAGCATAATGAGGAGAAGACAACCATCTAGCTACTGCTATGGACCCATAGTCCAGGGGTGAACTACTCACTCATCACTCCGGAGGCGACCATGGCGGTGTAGAGTCCTCCGGGAGATGAATCCCCTCTCCGGCAGGGTGCCGGAGGCGATCTCCTGAATCCCCCGAGATGGGATTGGCGGCGACGGTGTCTCTGGAAGGTTTTCCGTATCGTGGCTCTCGGTACTGGGGGTTTCGCGATGAAGGCTATTTGTAGGCGGAAGGGCAGGTCAAGGGGCGTCACGAGGGGCCCAGGAGACAGGGTGGCGCGGCCAGGGCTTGGTCCGCGCCGCCCTATCACCTGGCCACCTCGTGGCCCCACTTCGTTGACTCTTTGGTCTTCTGGAAGCTTCGTGTGAAAATAGGCCCCTGGGCGTTGATTTCGTCCAATTCCGAGAATATTTCCTTACTAGGATTTCTGAAACCAAAAACAGCAGAAAACAGCAGAAAACAAAGCAATCGGCTCTTCGGCATCTCGTTAATAGGTTAGTTCCGTAAAATGCATAAATATGACATAAAGTATGCATAAAACATGTAGATATCATCAATAATGTGGCATGGAACATAAGAAATTATCGATACGTCGGAGACGTATCAGCATCCCCAAGCTTAGTTTCTGCTCGTCCCGAGCAGTTAAACGATAACAAAGATAATTTCTGGAGTGACATGCCATCATAACCTTGATCATACTATTGTAAGCATATGTAATGAATGCAGCGATCAAAACAATGTAAATGACATGAGTAAATAAATGAATCATATAGCAAAGACTTTTCATGAATAGTACTTCAAGACAAGCATCAATAAGTCTTGCATAAGAGTTAACTCATAAAGCAATAATTCATAGTAAAGGCATTGAAGCAACACAAAGGAAGATGAAGTTTCAGCGGTTGCTTTCAACTTATAACATGTATATCTCATGGATATTGTCAATGTAAAGTAATATAACAAGTGCAATATGCAAGTATGTAGGAATCAATGCACAGTTCACACAAGTGTTTGCTTCTTGAGGTGGAGAGAGATAGGTGAACTGACTCGACATAAAAGTAAAAGAAAGGTCCTTCAAAGAGGAAAGCATCGATTGCTATATTTGTGCTAGAGCTTTGGTTTTGAAAACAAGAAACAATTTTGTCAACGGTAGTAATAAAGCATATGTGTTATGTAAATTATATCTTACAAGTTGCAAGCCTCATGCATAGTATACTAATAGTGCCCGTACCTTGTCCTAATTAGCTTGGATTACCGGGATTATCATCGCAATGCATATGTTTTAACCAAGTGTCACAAAGGGGTACCTCTATGCCGCCTGTACAAAGGTCTAAGGAGAAAGCTCGCATTGGATTTCTCGCTATTGATTATTCTGAACTTAGACATCCATACCGGGACAACATAGACAACAGATAATGGACTCCTCTTTTATGCATAAGCATGTAGCAACAATTAATTTTCTCATATGAGATTGAGGATATATGTCCAAAACTGAAACTTCCACCATGGATCATGGCTTTAGTTAGCGGCCCAATGTTCTTGTCTAACATTATGCAATGCTCTAACCATTTTGGTGGTAAATCTCCCTTACTTCAGACAAGACGAACATGCATAGCAATTCACATGATATTCAACAAAGAGTAGTTGATGGCGTCCCCAGGAACATGGTTATCGCACAACAAGCAACTTAATAAGAGATAAAGTGCATAAGTACATATTCAATACCACAATAGTTTTTAGGCTATTTGTCCCATGAGCTATATATTGTAAAGGTAGAGGATAGAAATTTAAAGGTAGCACTCAAGCAATTTACTTTGGAATGGCGGAGAAATACCATGTAGTAGGTAGGTATGGTGGACACAAATGGCATAGTGGTTGGCTCAAGTATTTTGGATGCATGAGAAGTATTCCCTCTCGATACAAGGTTTAGGCTAGCAAGGCTATTTGAAACAAACACAAGGATGAAGCGGTGCAGCAAAACTCACATAAAAGACATATTGTAAACATTATAAGACTCTACACTGTCTTCCTTGTTGTTCAAACTCAATACTAGAAATTATCTAGACCTTAGAGAGACCAATTATGCAAACCAAATTTTAGCATGCTCAATGTATTTCTTCATTAATGGGTGCAAAGTATATGATGCAAGAGCTTAAACATGAGCACAACAATTGCCAAGTATGACATTACCCAAGACATTTTAGCAAATTACTACATGTATCATTTCCCGATTCCAACCATATAACAATTTAACGAAGAAGATTCAACCTTCGCCATGAATATTATGAGTAAAGCCTAAGGACATATTTGTCCATATGCAACAGCAGAGCGTGTCTCTCTCCCACACAATGAATGCTAGGATCCATTTTATTCAAACAAAACAAAAACTAAAACAAACCGACGCTCCAAGCAAAGCACATAAGATGTGACGGAATAAAAATATAGTTTCAGGGGAGGAACCTGATAATGTTGTCGATGAAGAAGGGGATGCCTTGGGCATCCCCAAGCTTAGACGCTTGAGTATTCTTGATATATGCAGGGGTGAACCACCGGGGCATCCCCAAGCTTAGAGCTTTCACTCTCCTTGATCATGTTGTATCATCTCCCTCTCTTGATCCTTGAAAACTTCCTCCACACCAAACTCAAAACAACTCATTAGAGAGTTAGTACACAATCAAAATATACATGTTCAGAGGTGAAATAATCATTCTTAACACTTCTGGACATTGCACAAAGCTACTGAAAGTCAATGGAATCGAAAAATCCATCGAACATATCAAAACAGGCAATGCGAAATAAAAGGCAGAATCTGTCAAAACAGAACAGTTCGTAATGACGAATTTTATTGAGGCACCAGACTTGTTCAAATGAAAATGCTCAAATTGAATGAACATTGCGTACATATCTGAGGATAACTCACGTAAATTGGCATAATTTTCTGAGTTACCTACAGAGAATTTTGCCCAGATTCGTGACAGCAAAGAAATCTGTTTCTGCGCAGTAATCCAAATCTAGTATGAACCTTACTATCAACGACTTTACTTGGCACAAAAATGCACAAAACTAAGATAAGGAGAGGTTGCTACAGTAGTAAACAACTTCTAAGACTCAAAATAAAAACAAAGATACTGTAGTAAAAATATGGGTTGTCTCCCATAAGCGCTTTTCTTTAACGCCTTTCAGCTAGGCGCAGAAAGTGTGTATCAAGTATTATCAAGAGACGAAGTGTCAACATCATAATTTGTTCTAATGATAGAATCAAAAGGTAACTTAATTCTCTTTCTAGGGAAGTGTTCCATACCTTTCTTGAGAGGAAATTGATATTTAATATTACCTTCCTTCATGTCAATAATAGCACCAACAGTTCGAAGAAAAGGTCTCCCCAATATAATGGGACAAGATGCATTGCATTCAATATCCAAGACAACAAAATCAACGGGGAAAAGGTTATTGTTAACGGTAATGCGAACATTATCAACTTTCCCCAAAGGTTTCTTTGTAGAATGATCAGCAAGATTAACATCCAAATAACAATTTTTCAATGATGGCAAGTCAAGCATATTATAAATTTTCTTAGGCATAACAGAAATACTTGCACCAAGATCACATAAAGCATTACAATCAAAGTCATTGACCTTCATCTTAATGATGGTCTCCCAACCATCTTCGAGCTTCCTAGGAATAGAAGCTTCGCGTTCTAGTTTCTCTTCTCTAGCTTTTATGAGAGCATTTATAATATGTTTTGTGAAAGCCAAGTTTATAACACTAGCATTAGGACTCTTAGCAAGTTTTTGTAAGAACTTTATAACTTCAGAGATGTGCAATCATCAAAATTCAAACCATTATAATCTAAAGCAATGGGATCATCATCCCCAATGTTGGAAAAA
Organism: Lolium rigidum; assembly: GCF_022539505.1. Classification (NCBI taxonomy): domain Eukaryota; kingdom Viridiplantae; phylum Streptophyta; class Magnoliopsida; order Poales; family Poaceae; genus Lolium; species Lolium rigidum. Next base: position 188,633,344 of record NC_061512.1, on the reverse strand, counting down.
AATTCAGCAACTTTATCACAAGCAGTTTCAGCAGTTTTAGCAGTTTCAGGCAGTTTTTCGCGCTTTGCATTTGAAGTGGAAACATTGCTAACACCAATTCTTCTACCATTATTAGTAGGAGGTGCAGCAACATGTGTAGCATTAGCATTACTAGTGGTGGTAATAGTCCGAACTTTAGCTATATTATCTTCTTTTTCATTTTCCTCTCTTTCCCACCTAGCACGCAATTCGGCCATCAATCTTATATTCTCATTAATTCTAACTTGGATGGCATTTGCTGTAGTAACAATTTTATTATTATGATTCTCATGAGGCATAACTTTCGATTTCAAAAGATCAACATCAGTAGCAAGACTATCGACTTTAGAAGCAAGTATATCAATTTTCCCAAGCTTTTCTTCAACAGATTTGTTAAAAGCAGTTTGTGTACTAATAAATTCTTTAAGCATAGCTTCAAGTCCAGGGGGTGTATTCCTATTATTGTTGTAAGAATTCCCATAAGAATTACTATAGCCGTTGCCATTATTATAAGGATATGGCCTATAGTTGTTACTAGAATTGTTCCGGTAAGCATTGTTGTTGAAATTATTATTTTTAATGAAGTTTACATCAACATGTTCTTCTTGAGCAACCAATGAAGCTAACGGAACATTATTAGGATCAATATTTGTCCTATCATTCACAAGCATAGACATAATAGCATCAATCTTATCACTCAAGGAAGAGGTTTCTTCGACGAATTTACCTTCTTACCTTGTGGAGCTCTTTCCGTGTGCCATTCAGAGTAATTAATCATCATATTATCAAGAAGCTTTGTTGCTTCACCAAGAGTGATGGACATAAAGGTACCTCCAGCAGCTGAATCCAATAGGTTCCGCGGAGAAAAATTCAGTCCTGCATAAAAGGTTTGGATGATCATCCAAGTAGTCAGTCCATGGGTTGGGCAATTTTTAACCAAGGATTTCATTCTTTCCCATGCTTGTGCAACATGCTCATTATCCAATTGTTTAAAATTCATTATGCCACTTCTCAAAGATATAATTTTAGCAGGGGGATAATATCTACCAATAAAAGCATCCTTGCATTTAGTCCATGAATCAATACTATTCTTAGGCAGAGATAGCAACCAATCTTTAGCTCTTCCTCTTAATGAGAAAGGGAACAATTTTAATTTTATAATGTCACCATCTACATCTTTATACTTTTGCATTTCACATAGTTCTACAAAATTATTAAGATGGGCAGCAGCATCATCAGAGATAACACCAGAAAATTGCTCTCGCATAACAAGATTCAGTAAAGCAGGTTTAATTTCAAAGAATTCTGCTGTAGTAGCAGGTGGAGCAATAGGTGTGCATAAGAAATCATTATTATTTGTGGTTGTGAAGTCACACAACTTAGTATTTTCAGGAGTACCCATTTTAGCAACAGTAAATAAAGCAAACTAGATAAAGTAAATGCAAGTAACTAATTTTTTTGTGTTTTTGATATAGAGTATGCAAACGAGACGGTAAATAAAGTAAAGCTAGCAACTAATTTTTTTGTATTTTGATATAATGCAGCAAACAAAGTAGTAAATAAAATAAAGCAAGACAAAAACAAAGTAAAGAGATTGCGATGTGGTGACTCCCCTTGCAGCGTGTCTTGATCTCCCCGGCAACGGCGCCAGAAAACAGTCTTGATACGCGTACAACACGCGTCCGTTGGGAACCCCAAGAGGAAGGTGTGATGCGTACAGCGGCAAGTTTTCCCTCAGTATGAAACCAAGGTTTAATCGAACCAGTAGGAGCCAAGAAGCACGTTGAAGGTTGATGGCGGCGAGATGTAGTGCGGCGCAACACCAGGGATTCCGGCGCCAACGTGGAACCTGCACAACACAAACCAAGTACTTTGCCCCAACAAAACAGTGAGGTTGTCAATCTCACCGGCTTGCTGTAACAAAGGATTAGATATATAGTGTGGATGATGATTGTTTGCGAGAAAACAGTAGAACAGATTGCGATAGATTGTATTTCAGATGTAAAGAATGGACCGGGGTCCACGAGTTCACTAGAGGTGTCTCTCCCATAAGATAAATAGAATGTTGGGTGAACAAATTACGGTTGGGCAATTGACAAATAGAGAGGGCATGACCATGCACATACATGATATGATGAGTATTGTGAGATTTAATTGGGCATTACGACAAAGTACATAGACCGCTATCCAAGCATGCATCTATGCCTAAAAAGTCCACCTTCAAGTTATCATCCGAACCCCTTCCAAGTATTAAGTTGAAAACAACGAGACAATTGCATTAAGTATGGTGCGTAATGTAATCAATAACTACATCCTCGGACATAGCATCAATGTTTTATCCCTAGTGGCAACAGTACATCCATAACCTTAGAGGTTTCTGTCACTCCCCCAGATTCACGGAGACATGAACCCACTATCGAGCATAAATACCCCCGCTTGGAGTTACTAGCATCAACTTGGCCAGAGCCTCTACTAATAACGGAGAGCATGCAAGATCATAAACAACACATAGGTATAAATTGATAATCAACATAACATAGTATTCTCTATTCATCGGATCCCAACAAACACAACATATAGCATTACAGATAGATGATCTTGATCATGTTAGGCAGCTCACAAGATCCGACAATGAAGCATAATGAGGAGAAGACAACCATCTAGCTACTGCTATGGACCCATAGTCCAGGGGTGAACTACTCACTCATCACTCCGGAGGCGACCATGGCGGTGTAGAGTCCTCCGGGAGATGAATCCCCTCTCCGGCAGGGTGCCGGAGGCGATCTCCTGAATCCCCCGAGATGGGATTGGCGGCGGCGGCATCTCTGGAAGGTTTTCCGTATCGTGGCTCTAGGTACTGGGGGTTTCGCGACGAAGGCTATTTGTAGGCGGAAGGGCAGGTCAAGGGGCGTCACGAGGGGCCCAGGAGACAGGGTGGCGCGGCCAGGGCTTGGGCCGCGCCGCCCTATCACCTGGCCACCTCGTGGCCCCACTTCGTTGACTCTTTGGTCTTCTGGAAGCTTCGTGTGAAAATAGGCCCCTGGGCGTTGATTCCGTCCAATTCCGAGAATATTTCCTTACTATGATTTCTGAAACCAAAAACAGCAGAAAACAGCAACTGGCTCTTCGGCATCTCGTTAATAGGTTGGTTCCAGAAAATGCATAAATATGACATAAAGTATGCATAAAACATGTAGATATCATCAATAATGTGGCATGGAACATAAGAAATTATCGATACGTCGGAGACGTATCAAGGGACTGCCGGAGGCATTGGACGATGACGCTCGTTCTTCTTCGTCTGAATCCTCCTCGGACGAAGAAGGTGCCGGTCCTTCCCGAAGGGCGGTTGCGGCACCAATGGACCCTGAGTTCTTAAAAACAATGACCATCAGCAATGAATTCTGCTCTGTTCCAGGCCTAGGGGAAGAGAGTCTGCAGGTTGGGCAAACGTTCCCAGACAAGGACTCGGCTGACCAAGCAATGAAGGGGTATGGATTGGCCATATCTCGGCAACACAGAGTGAAGCAGTCTGATCGAAGGCAGCTGAAAGTCATATGCGTCAAATTGAATGAGGGTTGCAGGGGGAGAGTTATCGCTCAGGTGAGCCCTGGGGTATGTCAGCCATGTCATATCTCAAAAATAGAACCCCATAGCTGCGAGCAATTGGGGTCTCTTGACAAACACCGCAACATCACTGCAAAATATGTATCACATATCATGCAAGTGGCGGTGGAAGAAGATATAACCCTTGGTACAAAGAAGCTGCAAAAAACCGCGGAAGATCTTATTGGCTTCCCGGTCAGCTTTAGTAAGGCAAGGCGGGCGAAGGAGGAGATTTTCCAGAGATTGTATGGCACCTATGAGGAGGCATATGATCTTGCCCCGAGACTGCTCCATCAGATAGCAACAACTAACCAGGGGACTCAAGTGGTCAGGAGAGTTCGTCAACACCCTCTGGAGGAAAACCAAGAAATCCTTGATCGTTTATTCTGGGCATTCCCCCAGACTATACGTGCATTCCATCACTGCCGCCCGGTGCTTGTCAATAGATGGTACCTTTCGACGAGGAAAGTACAAGGGCACACTCTTGGTGGCGATCGCAGCTGACGCAAATAATCAGCTCTTGCCTATTGCCTATGCACTTGTCGAGAGTGAAAACAAAGATAGCTGGTTATGGTTCCTCAGCTGCTTGAAGATGGGAGTCGTGATAGATCGGTCCGATGTTTGCATCATATCAGATCGCAACACAGGCCTTTTGAGCGCTCTCGAAATAATCAAGAATTCATCGGACCCATCTCTTCTATCGGCCCTTGTTGATCGTTGGAGACATGAAACCCACACCTTCCACTTAAGTTGTGGGGAGCTGACACCTACGCTAAAAGATGTTTCCATGATCACTTGTTTGCCAATCAAGGGTGCTCCTTTGGTCCCTGCCGCTTATTCTAGTATTTGGCCGACTGAGGTACAGGACCGTCTTGGCGTAGCAATGCCTGCTACAAGCCGCGGAGGGTCACATCCTAGGGGGTCCCTCTAAGCTGGTTGGTCAATAATTTTCAAGAGTTACCAGCTGAAGCAGATGATGCGATCATGAGGCGACATCTTTTTGCGTATTTACTATACCTACTTGGTATAATGTTTCCTTCGTCCCATGGTGATATTGTTCTCCCGGGTCTTATTAAGATAGCCGAGAACATAGTAGATTCGCCTCCACCACCCAACCCTATATACAGCTTTGGTTCTGCAATTCTCGCGTATACCTATAGGGGGTTGTGTGATGCAACAAAGAAAACCAATGCATCTTCAAAGGGACATATACTTGTTGTAAGCGCAGAGTTTCTTCAGTTATGGTCGTGGGAGTATGATACGTCTCCGACGTATCGATAATTTCTTATGTTCCATGCCACATTATTGATGATATCTACATGTTTTATGCATACTACGAAATAATAATAAACTATTTAGATGTTTTTTTGAAATATTGCTCAATTTTATATCATGAGTGAGTCTCGTTACAAACATCTATATCTTCATCTTTATTCTCCCTCTCATTAGTGGCTTAATAAATTTAGACATATTTTAGTTTATAAATTTTGTACTGATGAATAAGCTCATGTACGTCGTGGTGTGCTGATGATGGGGCAGATCGGCAGTATGATGGTATCATCGTAGGCAGCCTCGATCAATCATGTATCGCTTACCAGCTTATTCACCATGTTTGCCTGAACTTCGCACGCGCGCAGTAGCCCGATTCTCTACAATGCCTTCACACGACGCGTCAGGTGCTGGAGGAGAGCATGCCGGTGCCCCACGGCCTGTTTGAGAAAATGACACCATTTGTCCCGACGATGGATGACCCGGTACGTAAGTTCTCTCACTGTGTGAAATTGCCGTGTATCATGCGTCTGAAGTTCGGTGAAATTGCAAAAACGAATAAGAAGCTAAGATCTAATCTAGTTTTGTATAAATCTCCGATAGTTATTTAAGCCTTGAGTACTAAGTGTTTAAGTTCGTTGATATTAGCTACGTCATCATCGCTTGCAATTGTTAGTCGTGTACGAACCGGACTGCTCTTCCATTTGCTACATACTACGTATGAAAATCAGATAGCTTTGGCATCTCCATCTCATTTTCTGTATCAGCTTCGGAAGTGGACGTGGTCCATCATGCCAAGCAGTTTTCATACGTTCTTGTTTTTTTATAGGTAAAAGTAGTTTCCTCACGTCGGTAGTTATCGATAGTTATTAGGCCCACGGAACTTGGTCGAAAGTTCCTCGAGCTGGGCCACCTATCCATCCGGCAGGAGCAGCAACGCTGGGATGTACGAAACGGACGAAAGCTTCTTGGCGCGCTGGGCCTATAGAAATAATTTATTGGCCCATTTGTGACACCAGGCAGTCACCTATTGCAATTTAATAGTAAAGATTTATGCATTTTCCGGCACTAACCTATTAACGAGATGCCGAAGAGCTAGTTGCTGTTTTCTGCTGTTTTTGGTTTCAGAAATCCTAGTAAGGAAATATTCTCGGAATTGGACGAAATCAACGCCCAGGGGCCTATTTTCACACGAAGCTTCCAGAAGACCGAAGATGATACGAAGTGGGGCCACGAGGTGGCCAGACACTAGGGCGGCGCGGCCTGAGCCTTGGCCGCGCCGGCCTGTTGTGTGGGGCCCTCGTGTGGCCCCCTGACCTATCTCCTCCGCCTACTTAAAGCCTTCGTCGTGAAACCCCCAGTACCGAGAGCGACGATACGGAAAACCTTCCAGAGACGCCGCCGCCGCCAATCCCATCTCGGGGGATTCAGGAGATCGCCTCCGGCACCCTGCCGGAGAGGGGAATCATCTCCCGGAGGACTCTTCACCGCCATGGTCGCCTCCGGAGTGATGAGTGAGTAGTTCACCCCTGGACTATGGGTCCATAGCAGTAGCTAGATGGTCGTCTTCTCCTAATTGTGCTTCATTGTCGGGTCTTGTGAGCTGCCTAACATGATCAAGATCATCTATCTGTAATGCTATATGTTGTGTTTGTTGGGATCCGATAGATAGAGAATACTATGCTATGTTGATTATCAATCTATTACCTATATGTTGTTTATGATCTTGCATGCTCTCCGTTATTAGTAGAGGCTCTGGCCAAGTTTTTACTCTTAACTCCAAGAGGGACTATTTATGCTCGATAGTGGGTTCATGCCTCCATTAAATCCGGGACGATGTGACGGAAAGTTCTAAGGTTGTGGATGTCGTTGTTGCCACTAGGGATAAAACATCGATGCTATGTCCGAGGATGTAGTTATTGATTACATTACGCACCATACTTAATGCAATTGTCTGTTGTTTGCAACTTAATACTGGAAGGGGTTCGGATGATAACCTGAAGGTGGACTTTTTAGGCATAGATGCATGCTGGATAGCGGTCTATGTAATTTGTCGTAATGCCCAATTAAATCTCACTATACTCATCGTATCATGTATGTGCATTGTCATGCCCTCTTTATTTGTCAATTGCCCAACTGTAATTTGTTCACCCAACATGCTATTTATCTTATGGGAGAGACACCTCTAGTGAACTGTGGACCCCGGTCCATTCTTTTTAATCGAATACAATCTACTTCAATACTTGTTCTACTGTTTTCTGCAAACAATCATCATCCACACTATACATCTAATTCTTTGTTACAGCAAGCCGGTGAGATTGACAACCTCACTGTTTCGTTGGGGCAAAGTACTTTGGTTGTGTTGTGCAGGTTCCACGTTGGCGCCGGAATCCCCGGTGTTGCGCCGCACTACATCTCGCCGCCATCAACCTTCAACGTGCTTCTTGGCTCCTACTGGTTCGATAAACCTTGGTTTCTTACCGAGGGAAAACTTGCCGCTGTACGCATCACACCTTCCTCTTGGGGTTCCCAACGGACGCGTGTTGTACGCGTATCAAGCAGATTTTCTGGCGCCGTTGCCGGGGAGATCAAGACACGCTGCAAGGGGAGTCTCCACTTCCAATCTCTTTACTTTGTTTTTGTCTTGCTTTATTTTATTTACTACTTTGTTTGCTGCACTAAATCAAAATACAAAAAAATTAGTTGCTAGCTTTACTTTATTTGCTATCTTGTTTGCTATATTACAAACACACAAAAAATTAGTTACTTGCATTTACTTTATCTAGTTTGCTGTATTTACTGTTGCTAAAATGGGTACTCCTGAAAATACTAAGTTGTGTGACTTCACAACCACAAATAATAATGATTTCTTATGCACACCTATTGCTCCACCTGCTACTACAGTAGAATTCTTTGAAATTAAACCTGCTTTACCGAATCTTGTTATGCGAGAGGAATTTTCTGGTGTTAGTTCTGATGATGCTGCTGCCCATCTCAATAACTTTATTGAATTATGTGAAATGCAAAAGTATAAGGATGTAGATGGTGACATTATAAAATTAAAATTGTTCCCTTTCTCATTAAGAGGAAGAGCTAAAGATTGGTTGCTATCTCTGCCTAAGAATAGTATTGATTCATGGACTAAATGCAAGGATGTTTTTATTGGTAGATATTATCCCCCTGCTAAAATTATATCTTTGAGAAGTAGCATAATGAATTTTAAACAATTGGATAATGAGCATGTTGCACAAGCATGGGAAATAATGAAATCTTTGGTTAAAAATTGCCCAACCCATGGACTGACTACTTGGATGATCATCCAAACCTTTTATGCAGGATTGAATTTTTTTTCACGGAACCTATTGGATTCAGCTGCTGGAGTTACCTTTATGTCCATCACTTTAGGCGAAGCAACAAAGCTGCTTGATAATATGATGATTAATTACTCTAAATGGCACACGGAAAGAGCTCCACAAGGTAAGAAGGTAAATTCTGTCGAAGAAACCTCTTCCTTGAGTGATAAGATTGATGCTATTATGTCTATGCTTGTGAATGATAGGACAAATATTGATCCTAATAATGTTCCGTTAGCTTCATTGGTTTTTCAAGAAGAACATGTTGATGTAAACTTCATTAAAAATATTAATTTCAACAACAATGCTTATCGGAACAATTCTAGTAACAACTATAGGCCATATCCTTATAATAATGGTAACGGCTATGGTAATTCTTATGGGAATTCTTACAACAATAATAGGAACACACCCCCTGGACTTGAAGCTATGCTTAAATTTTTTATTAGTACAAAAACTGCTTTTAACAAATCTGTTGAAGAAAAGCTTGGGAAAATTGATATACTTGCTTCTAAAGTCGATAGTCTTGCTGCTGATGTTGATCTTTTGAAATCGAAAGTTATGCCTAATGAAAATCATAATAATAAAATTGTTACTACAGCAAATGCCATCCAAGTTAGAATTAATGAGAATATAAGATTGATGGCCGAATTGCGTGCTAGGTGAGAAAAAGAAGAAAATAATAAAGAAGATAATATAGCTAAAGTTTGGACTATTACCACCACTAGTAATGCTAATGCTCCACATGTTGCTGCACCTCCTACTAATAATGGTAAAAGAATTGGTGTTGGCAATGTTTTCACTTCTAATGCAAAGCGCGAAAAACTGCCTGAAACTGCTAAAACTGCTGAAACTGCCTGTGATAAAACTGCTGAATTTTTTTCCAACATTGGGGACAATGATCCCATTGATTTAGATTATAATGGTTTGGATTTTGATGATTGCCACATCTCTGAAGTTATAAAGTTCTTACAAAAACTTGCTAAGAGTCCTAATGCTAGTGCTATAAATTTGGCTTTCACGAAACATATTACAAATGCTCTCATAAAAGCTAGAGAAGAGAAACTAGAACGCGAAACTTCTATTCCTAGGAAGCTAGAGGATGGTTGGGAGCCCATCATTAAGATGAAGGTCAATGACTTTGATTGTAATGCTTTATGTGATCTTGGTGCAAGTATTTCCGTTATGCCTAAGAAAATCTATAATATGCTTGACTTGCCACCATTGAAAAATTATTATTTGGATGTTAATCTTGCTGATAATTCTACAAAGAAACCTTTGGGAAGAGTTGATAATGTTCGCATTACCGTTAACAATAACCTTGTCCCCGTTGATTTTGTTGTCTTGGATATTGAATGCAATGCATCTTGTCCCATTATATTGGGAAGACCTTTTCTTCGAACTGTTGGTGCTATCATTGATATGAAGGAAGGTAATATTAAATATCAATTTCCTCTCAAGAAAGGTATGAAACACTTCCCTAGAAAGAGAATGAAGTTACCTTTTTATTCTATTATTAGAACAAATTATAATGTTGATGCTTCGTCTTTTGATAATACTTGATATACACTTTATGCGCCTAGCTGAAAGACGTTAAAGAAAAGCGCTTATGGGAGACAACCCATGATTTTACTACAGTACTTTTATTTTATATTTGAGTCTTGGAAGTTGTTACTACTGTAGTAACCTCTCCTTATCTTAGTTTTGTGCATCATTGTGCCAAGTAAAGTCTTTGATAGTAAGGTTCATACTAGATTTGGATTACTGCACAGAAACATATTTTTTTTGCTGTCACGAATCTGGGCCTAATTCTCTGTAGGTAACTCAGAAAATTATGCCAATTTACGTGAGTGATCCTAAGATATGTACGCAAGTTTCATTCAATTTGAGCATTTTCATTTGAGCAAGTCTGATGCCTCAATAAAATTCGTCTTTACGAACTGTTCTGTTTTGACAGATTCTGCCTTTTATTTCGCATTGCCTTTTTTCCTATGCTTGATGGATTTTTCTATTCCATTAACTTTCAGTAGCTTTGTGCAATGTCCAGAAGTGTTAAGAATGATTATGTCACCTCTGAACATGTAAATTTTGATTGTGCACTTGTCGAGGGTACTCCTCGCCAATGCCCTCCGATAGGGGCTTAGGGTTGATGGAATCCTGTAGGCTGACACGAGCCATCGGTTCACAGACAAGCGGGGAGAGCGATTTACCCAGGTTCGGGGCCCTCGATGAGGTAAATCCCTTACGTCCTGCCTGTCTGTTCTTTGATTATGATGACAATGGGTTACAATGGGGTGCCGAATACTTCGGCTGAGATCTAGTTGAGATTGCTATTGCTAGGGTTACCTAGCTCTAAGCTTTTCCGGGCTAAGATTGCTAAGATTGTTCGTGTTCTCGGCAGCCCCTCTACTGGCCTTTATATAGGAGGCCATGTCTCAAGGGTCCCAACCGAGTACGACTAGGTTTACAGTACTTTTAGATCTAATCTTTCCTTGTTGACTGCTTCTTTGTCTTGCCCGCCAAGGTTTCTTCCGGTGCGCTGTCCAGGTGGCCCATCTAGCCTTCGGGTGTCTTCATGGGCCTCCAATTGGTCAATACAGGATAGGGTAACGTCGGTTACTCTAAGGGTAGTGCCCACGTCAGTAGCCCCCGAGTGTCTAGCCGAAGATAATTCGGGTAGAGACTAATGCATGTCTTCTCATGATATTCTTCTCCTTCATTGTTCTTGTTCATCTTGATTCTGCTTCATCTTCTTTTTATCGGGTGCGCGTCAGCGCTCCCGATGGGAGTAGCCCCCGAGTCTAGGTGCGGATGCTTGTAATCCGTGCGTAGACTCAAGTTGTACTACTCGAATACTTTCCTCTGCCGAGTTTTCTCGCAGGTCTTCATGGGTCATCCGATACATTTTCTTTACGCAAAGGATAATGAATAACGTGCCCAACTTTTGTTGGTTAACAACGTTACCCTACACAGAATCAAGTCCCCGGGCATGATCCTGGAGTGCAAAAAACTTTCAACGGGAGTGCACCACGTCCTCCCGATGGGAGTAAATGTCGAGTCTGGATAGAGACCCAAACCTTATTCCTTCGACTGCTTATTCTGTCGAGTCTTCATTTATCGAGTGCGCGTCAGCGCTCCCGATGGGAGTAGCCCCCGAGTCCAGGTTCGGATGCTTGCAATCCGTGCGTGGACTCAAGTCTTTTACCCAACAACTTTTCATATTTCCTTCGAGTGCTTCTAGTTTTTTTTTATATGACGTCATGGTTGTGGGCCGATTGACGGGATTTGACTTGACGTGTAACTGCCGTGGGCCAATTGATAGGACTTGACCTGACGGGCCCACCCTAGCTCTGCGCAGGCAGTTTTTAGGTCTTGACTAGTGCACGCGATGCGATCGAGGCGTCTCCTCAATTTTCGTGCGACGTGGGAATAATGGGCCGCCGGTTCCACTCCTTCAAGCGCCACGTGTACAGTCAGATCTGCTCCTCCCCCCACGATGTATTGTGGAGTTATGGCCACGTCGGGGCTCAAATTCTTATGGAATAAATAGGAGGCCCCCTTTCTTTTTTACCTTTTACCCCGTTCACTGCTCATCTTCTCCTTCAAGCCTCCTGTTCTTCCTCCTCTCCATCAGAAGCTTCGTTCACCATGGGCAAAAAGAAGAGTGGCAGCACATCGGAGGCGGCCAAAGTTAGCCGTGACTGGAACGCCTCTGCCATTACCAACCGCGACATCAACAAACTTCGCGCCCATGGCTTCATCTCCGCATCTGAGGATGACATCCGTCTCCCAGGTTCGGTTTCTCGCCCAAGTCCCCCAAAGGGCTTCACCGTCCTGTTTGTTGCTTTTCTGTTCCGTGGCCTCTCTCTCCCGGCGCACGAGTTCCTTCGTTCCCTCCTTTTCTTCTATGGGATTCAGCTCTGGCAGCTGACCCCAAATTCCATCCTCCACCTTTCCATTTTTATCACCGTTTGTGAAGCCTTCCTCGGCATTGAGCCCCACTGGGGCCTTTGGAGGAAGATCTTCTATGTGAAGCGTCATAATGATAGCAACGGCCCCCCCGTTGTCGGCGGTGTTGGATTCGTTGTCAGGAAGGAGGTCGACTACTTCGACTATCCGATGAAGGAATCCGTCCAGGGCTGGCGCAACAAGTGGTTCTACCTTCGGGACCCTGCCGTTCCTGGGCGGCGTTCAAATCTCCCTCTTTTTGACGATGTCTTGGTGGCTCACAAGAAGAAGTCTTGGAACAACACCCTTTCTCCCGAAGAAAAGGCGACAGCCGATGAGCTATTCAAGCAAATTGTCACTTTGAAGAATTCAGGAGGCATGACGATGTGCGGTACTGAAGTAGTTTCAGTGTTCCTACAACGTCGAGTGCAGCCGCTGATGTCTCGCCCTCACCAGCTGTGGCTTTTCACTGGCAAAAACGACAAGTCGAGGGTCAACTCTGCCGACCTATCGGCAGATGAGCTCCAGAACGAAGTTCGTCGCCTAACATGCCTCAGCACCAAGGACACCATTGTCTTGACATCGGCGCGCCCTCCTTATGATTTCAAGCATCTTTCGTCCGAGGTAACCTTATCGTTCTTCGTTTACTGTCATTACTTCTTCTTTCTGTTTGTGCCTTACACGTTTTCTATCCTTCCGTAGGTTCCCGCTGTCGCCCAATGTTATCCTCCCTCACCCGAGAGCGGAGTGGTATTAGAGGATGACGATGACGATTCTGAGGGAACCGAGGATGCTCAGCACGCCCTTGAGGACAGCGATGTCCAAGAGGAGGAAACTGCTGAAGATGACGCATTTCTCAAGAGCAGACGTCGCAAGCAGGTACATGATGATCTTATCACTTCGGCTGAATCAAGTCCTAAAGGAGGAGATAATGATGCCGACGAAGCTGCTTCGCCTCCTCCTGCTAAGAAGGGTTCAACAAGTTTCTTCGTGGACGAAGATGATCCGGACTCGTGAGCATTTATACTCTTGTTACTTTTATTTCTTGTCACCTTGTATGCTAACCGCACGCTGTACTTAAACAGCTCGCCGATGACGATGACGATGTTCCTCTCGCAAAGAGGGCTAAACTAGCTTCCGAGAGAGCAGCATCGGCTAAGGAATCGAACCCTTCTCCTCGCCAAGTCGACACCTCCATCCCGAACGGGTGTAGAGAAGGTCCCATTATCGAGAGTTATTCCTCCTGATGATGCTCCCACCCCGCCGGCTGGCCGCGATCACGTAAGTACTTAATCTGTCTGGCTTTGCTGAATTTCCATCACCTGACTCCTCTTGATTTTTCCTGGCTGCAGCCAATTTATGCTACAGTCGATGCTGTGGCGGATTTTGCTGAACAATTTACTCGCCTAGAGGCTGAAAACGCCCAACTTCGGAAGGCCGTCAAGTCTTCGGCTGATCAAGCGGTCGAAGCTAACAGGATTGCTGCCGATGCCAAGAGTGAGAACGCCTTGTTGAAGGAGGAGGTAAAGAGGTTGAAGCGTCAGATGAAGGATGATCAAGATGCCAGGCGTGCAGCGGCGGCTGCAATTGACGAGAAGGAAGGTGTCCTCCGCGAATCCATCAAGGATTTACTGGGTAAAAATCCTTATGGTGTTCCGCTCCTCTCTTGATGCTTTCTCCATTGATTACTGATACATCTCTTTTTCAGAGGCCGCCAATTTAACTGTCAGCCGACGCCATCAGCTTCGGGAGGATTCCACAGCCGACGCTTTGTCACTTGCTGCTGAGTCGAACGTCCAGATTCTCAGGTTACTGCAGAAGTCCAAGGGAGCTCTGTCAAAGTTGTACTCGATGATCTTCCCAAAGGCGAAGCTGGACAAAACTCTTGACGAAATGGCGGAAGCTTTCCTTGTCGATCCTTCCGAGCCTGTAGAGGTACTGAAACGTCGCAGCCGCTTGATGGGTGCAGTTCTTACTTTCCAGTTGCTTATGGGCCACGGGATGGGGTCGGAATTGGAAGAGTTCTCTAAGGCGCTGCCTACTGATGATGAAAATCATCTAGTCAACCTTGAGCCTTACAAGAGTTCGGCAATAACTAGCGCCAACCGGCTTCTGAAGTTGGTGGATGAAGCACAAGCCGAGCCTATCCCTGAGTCAGCCCCCGGTTCAACGTCGGCGAATCCTTGAACCATTATTTGATTTGTTGTACATAAGATTATCGTAACTCTTTTTAAATTCGGCTCTGTTTCCAAACATCCTTTTGCCTGTATGATGTGCACTCAATACTCCCGATGGGAGTTTTTATATTAATGCTTGGTCTGAACTGAGGACGTACTGCCGATTCCTTCATCTTCTTCCCGTGCCGAGCTTTTTTCGAATTCTTCGGGAAATGACGAGTCAGGCCTTGTTCGTCAGTTACGTGACCAGGTGTCTAGTCTGAATAAAGACATTACTTCCCTTCGTGCAATGGCTGCCTTGGTGAAGAAGAAGGGAGAAATAGCGACTGCCGTCGAACAATACGCTCTCGATGGTCTTCATGTTGCTTCCGAAAGCCTAGGCTGTGAGTGTTTTAGTCTATCTTCTAATTCCGGGTATAGCTTGAATGTTATAACATTCGTTCCTTTTCCAGTCGTAGCTTCGGATGCAGCTGAAGAGGACAGGAAGATTCATGAAGAGGTTGAGGCGATGACCGATGTTGCGCACCCAACGCATGGTTTATGGCTGCATCGTCCGAAGGCCGTCATCATGGCGAAGTTTAAGTACCGGGTGATGAAGGCGCATTACTATTTTGATAAATACTATGCCCTTCTTACGATGGTTTGGCACACCTTGTTTCCTCTGGATCAGGCACCCGAAACCTTGTCTGGTTTGTTCACCCGATTCAAGTCTCCCGAGAGGATTCGGCTGCTGGTGCGGAAAGAGCTTCTAGCTGGTGCTGAGCTTGCCTTTGCTTCAATATTGGCATGTCATCCATCTTTGGATTTAAGAGCCGTGGCAAACACTGAAAGGGATTTAGGCCAATATTATGATGTTGCTCGAGGTCCTGCTCACACCATTGTTTCTCGGATGGAATCATGCCTCGAAAAGGAACTGAAGGCCCATTGGGACCGGGGATCCCGATTATAAATGGAATAACCTTGTATTCGCATAAGATTGTTTACTGCGTACGCTGTACGCTTATGTTATTTTGATTGATATTTTGTTGTCGAGTGCGGCTGAGTGATCAGTTCAACCTGCTTACTCGACGACTTCGTTGTATTTTATGCAATATTATTGCGAAGTCGATATGTAATTTATGCAAAAGTTCGGCTTCGTCACACGGTGCACCGGTTTGAGCCTTATCTTAATGTAACCATCGACTGCAGCACTCGCGTATTTTTCGAGGCTTGGATTGGTTGTTTTTGTGTGTCATTAATCTTAGCTCTCGCTGAGAGTATTTGATCAATGTCATCGTGTGGGCCAGTGCTCCCGATGGGAGTTAGAGCCGATGGAAAAAGGTTCCGAACGTTACGTTCGGGTGCCAAAGCCTGGAGCAAGAAAAAGGGTAACAGAAATCTGATTAGATCTTTATTCATAATGTAAGGCAACCTTGTAGGCCGTTAAATGAAAACAATCGTATCCTATGTATAAAACCGTCGCAATTGCGCGATGTTCCATGGATTCTCGACATCTTTTCCTGAGGCTAGATTTTTGAGCCGATAAGCTCCTCCTGGTATCACTTCGGTGATGATGTATGGTCCTTCCCATGGAGATTCTAGCTTCAAAGGTCTTTTTTGCTTCAACCGAAGTACCATATCTCCAACACTGAAATTTCGATCGCGTATCCGTCGACCGTGATAATTTCTCAGTGCTTGCTGGTAGACCGTTGTTCTTGCCAAGGCGATATCTCGTGCTTCGTCAAGGAGATCGACAGCATCTTGTAGCGCGATATTGGAGGAGGATTCTGTATACGCCGTTACTCGAGGTGCTTCAAATCGGACGTCGGCTGGTAGAACTGCTTCGGCTCCGTACACCAAGAAGAATGGAGTGTATTGAGTCGACCTATTGGGGGTGGTACGCAAACTCCATAGCACAGATGGTAATTCTTCAACCCAGGCTCCGGCTGCACCTTTAAGGCGTTTCTTTAAACCGTCCCCTATTAAACCATTGATCCTTTCCACCTGGCCATTGGTCTGGGGGTGAGAGACTGATGCGAACTTCAATTTTATTCCTCCATCATCACAAAATTTCCTGAACTCCTCGGAATCAAAATTGGAACCGTTGTCTGTGACGATGCTGTGGGGCATACCGAATCGACAGGTTATTCCTTTGAAGAATTGAACCGCCGTTTCAGCTTTTTGGTTGCGCACTGGCATCGCCTCGATCCACTTAGTGAATTTGTCGACCGCAACCAGTAAGTACGTGTGTCCTCCGGTGACGATCTTGGCAACGGTCCAACTTGGTCGAGTCCCCATTGAGCGAACGGCCATGCCAAGGGTATTGTCATTAAATCCGTTGCAGGAGCGTGTGGTTTCGACGAGAAACGTTGGCACGCATCGCACTTCATGACTAGATCCCTGGCATCCGATGCTGCTGTTGGCCAGTAAAATCCTGCCCTAAAGGCTTTCGCCACAAGGGCTCTGTTTCCTGCATGATGCCCACAGGTTCCTTCATGTATCTCGCGCAACAATGCTTTTCCATCGTCGATGGCGATGCACCTTTGAAAGATTCCTGAGATGCTACGCTTGTAAAGCTCACCGTTTATCACCGTGAAAGCCTTTGATCGTCTGATGATTCGCTTAGCTTCCACAGAGTCTTCCGGCAGCTCTTGCTTTGACAGGTACGCTAGTAATGGTTTGGTCCATAATGGCTCGAGGAGGAGAACTTGTTCGGTTGGGAGGCCTGAAGGTTCTTCAGTCGAGGGCTTTTGCAATGAGCTTTTCTCTTCATCCAATGGTTTTGCAGACGGCTTTTCTTTGATTGATCTTTGGGCGATCACTTCGTAAAAAACTCCATCTGGAATAAGAGAGCAAGTGGACCCGATGTTTGCCAGAGTGTCGGCTTCCTCGTTACTGGCTCTGCCGATATGCTTAAGCTCACATCCTTCGAATTTAGCCTCCATATTCTGATACAGCTGTCGATAGGCAACCATGTTGTCGCTTACTGCATCGCACAGGTTCATCGACTGCTGGACCACCAGGTTTGAGTCTCCGTAGATTTCTAGACGCGTAGCACCACACGCCTTCGCCATTTTCATCCCATGTAGCAGTGCTTCGTATTCTGCTTCATTGTTTGTCGGCAGGGGGAAATTCATGCGTAGTATATACTTCATCTTATCTCCCTGTGGTGATATCAGTACCACTCCTGCCCCCGTGCCTGTACTCCGTTTTGACCCATCAAAGTACATCACCCATGACCCCGACATGTCGGGTGTTGCTGGTGTTTGTGACTGGATCCAATCTGCCACAAAATCTGGGAGAATTTGGGATTTTACTGCCGTTCGGTTGACGTAAGTTATGTCGTGTGGTGCTAACTCGATGGCCCATTGAGACACTCGACCCGTGGCTTCCGGATTGGTCATTATGCTCTTCAGGGGTGCTTCGCTCACAACTTTAATCGGGTGCTCCGTGAAGTAGTGCCTCGCCTTGCGAGCCGACCTCCACACTGCATATGCCAACTTCTGGTGATGAGGATACCTCTGCCTCGCGGGGGTGAGTACTTCACTGAGGTAGTAAACGGGCCTCTGCACGCCATGAACTCTCCCTGCTTCTTCTCGCTCGACAACCAAAACGCTGCTGAAGACTTGAGCTGTGGCGGCTATGTACATCAGCAGTGTCTCCTTTTCGCGCGGGGTCACGAGCACCGGGGAGGTCGATAGGATTTTCTTCAAGTTGTCGAAGGAATCTTGTGCCTCCTTTGTCCACTCGAACTTTTCTCGACTTTTTCATCAGGTTGTAGAAGGGCAAAGCTTTCTCCCTAGCTTTGCGATGAACCTGCTAAGCGCTGCTAATCGGCCTGCCAACTGGTGCACTTGGTGCAGATTCTTTGGCGGTTCCATGTCGAGAATAGCTTTGATCTTCAAGGGGTTAGCCTCGATTCCTCTGGCTGATATGAAGTACCCGAGTACTTGTCCTCCTGGCACCCCGAAGAAACATTTCTTCGGATTCAGCTTAATTTTGTATCTGTCCAGATTGTCGAAGGTTTCCCGTAAATCATCAATGAGTGTGGCTGCGTGCTTCGTTTTCACCACGATGTCATCGATGTAGACTTCAATGTTCCTTCCAATCTGCTCCGCGAGGCAGGCTTGCATGCAGCGTTGGTAGGTAGCTCCTGCATTTTTTAACCCGAAGGTCATGACGTTGTAACAGAAAACGCCGTGTGGAGTGATGAATGCGGTTAGCTCCTGGTCCTCCTTCTTCAGTTTGATTTGGTTGTACCCGGAGTACGCATCGAGGAAAGAGAGATGATCGCACCCGGCTGTAGAATCGACTATCTGATCTATTCGAGGCAGTGGGAAATGATCTTTCGGGCAGTGCTTGTTAAGGCTAGTGTAATCGATGCACATGCGGAGGGCGGTTGTGTCCTTCTTCGGCACCATGACTGGATTAGCCACCCATTCGGATTCCTTAAGCTCTCGGATAAATCCCGCCTTGCGGAGTCGATTAACTTCTTCGCCGATTGCTCTTCTTTTAGGTTCGGAGAATCGCCGCATCGACTGCTGTACTGGCTTGGCCGTCGGGTCAACATTTAGGGCATGCTCAGCGAGTTCCCTGGGGATACCTGGCATGTCGGATGGCTCCCATGCAAATATCTCCCAGCGCTCACGGAGGAACTCGATGAGCGCGCTTTCCTATGCGACATCTAGGTCAGCCGAGGTGTTGACCGTTTTCTTCGGATCGCAGGGTGCACCTGCAGTTTCTTGGTTTCCTTTGCAGTATCGAACTCATCGGATCTTGCGTTTCGATTGTCGGCTGGTGGCTGTGTGTGATCTGTAATGGCGTCGATCGCGTTGAGTTCTTCCTTGGCTCCAAACTTCGAGGCGATCTTCTGAAATTCCCTGTCGCAGTTGTCTGACCGAGCGAAGCTGCCGTGAACGGTTATTGGGGTCCCGTTGTTGCCTGGCATCTTTAGTTTCAGGTATGCATAATGAGGCACGGCCATGAATTTGGCAAATGCAGGTCTGCCGAGGATGGCGTGGTACTGAGATTCCCAGTCGACTACCTCGAACTCAACCCTTTCTTTCCTGAAATTACTGGGCGTGCCGAAGACTACGTCCAACGATGTTTTACCCAGCGAGTAGGCGGGTCGAGTCGGTATAATGCCGTGGAACCCTGTGTCGGATTCTTTTAGCATGTCGACTGTTAAACCCATTGCCCTCATTGTGCTGGCGAATAACAGGTTCAAGCCGCTTCCACCGTCCATAAATACTTTGCCCATATTGTATCCTCCAATCTGTGCTTCCAGGACAAGGGCCGCGTGACTGGGCCTTGGGACGGTCTTCGGGTGATCCGCCCTGCTGAAGGTGATGCTCTGATCTGACCAATCGATAAAATCCGGCGTATCAACCATGGCAACTTCCGCGCATTTTACTTCTCGGGAGAACTTTTTGATTTCTCTTTTCGAAAAGCTGGTTTTGTGGATCTTGTTGATCTGTCCACGCAGTGCTGGGAATGCCTCGACTGGTTCATATTCGTCTTTTTCCATTGGCTCGTATGGTTCTGGTACATATGGCTCTGGCTGATGACCATAGGACCTTGCTTTCTCTTCCATTATGCGAACTCTTGATGTGCCTTCAGCTCTAAGATCGTCGCAGAACTGCCGAATCTCTAGGAAGTGCCGGCAGTTCCTTAACAGATGGCTGGACTTTTCCCGACCATCCTTAGGATCGAAATAAGAGTGGAGATAACATGGCGCCTCAAGTTGCTCTGTAGCTGAGAGGTGTGGAGAACGGGTGCGTCCTCTGATCGATGACATGTCATAGCATCGAGAGTGGACTACTATTCTGCCTTCCTCTTCACGGTGCGAACTCCTTCGTCTCTTTCTTTGTCCAGCTGCGGCGTCGAGATTTTCCCGGTTGCTCTCTCGTATGCTTCTGGGCGAAGCCTTTAGGGTTGCTGCCGAAGGGACACCCTCCTGAGACACAGCCTTCGAGTGGGACGCGCCGGCCCCGGGGAGGCGAAGAAAACCTCCGGAGTCGACGACGAAGTGGACGCCACCGAAAACAGCTTCCGTGTTGCGAGACGATGCCATAGAATTCGGGTGAAGCTCTTCGCGGCGCGGCACGAATTCGAAGGATCCGCAGCGGATCGGATCTCTTGGCTTTGCTGGTGTCGGCGACTCGAGTAAGAACGTCGCGGATGTAACTGGTGCTGCCGATGACCTGCCCTGTGCCGACAGATTTCCCACAGACGGCGCCAATTGTCGAGGGTACTCCTCGCCAATGCCCTCCGATAGGGGCTTAGGGTTGATGGAATCCTGTAGGCTGACACGAGACATCGGTTCACAGACAAGCGGGGAGAGCGATTTACCCGGGTTCGGGGCCCTCGATGAGGTAAAACCCTTACGTCCCGCTCGTCTCGTTCTTTGATTATGATGACAATGGGTTACAATGGGGTGCCGAATACTTCGGCTGAGATCTAGTCGAGATTGCTATTGCTAGGGTTACCTAGCTCTAAGCTTTTCCGGGCTAAGATTGCTAAGATTGTTCGTGTTCTCGGCAGCCCCTCTCCTGGCCTTTATATAGGAGGCCAGGTCTCAAGGGTCCCAACCGAGTACGACTAGGTTTACAGTACTTTTAGATCTAATCTTTCCTTGTTGACTGCTTCTTTGTCTTGCCCGCCAAGGTTTCTTCCGGTGCGCTGTCCAGGTGGCCCATCTAGCCTTCGGGTGTCTTCATGGGCCTCCAATTGGTCAATACAGGATAGGGTAACGTCGGTTACTCGAAGGGTAGTGCCCACGTCAGCACTAACTCTCTAATGAGTTGTTTTGAGTTTGGTGTGGAGGAAGTTTTCAAGGATCAAGAGAGGAGGATGATACAATATGATCAAGGAGAGTGAAAGCTCTAAGCTTGGGATGCCCCGGTGGTTCACCCCTGCATATTTCAAGAAGACTCAAGCGTCTAAGCTTGGGGATGCCCAAGGCATCCCCTTCTTCATCGACAACATTATCAGGTTCCTCTAGTGAAACTACATTTTTATTCCATCAGATCTTATGCACTTTGCTTGGAGCGTCGGTTTGTTTTTGTTTTTGTTTTGTTTGAATAAAATGGATCCTAGCATTCATTGTGTGGGAGAGAGACACGCTCCGCTGTTGCATATGGACAAATATGTCCTTAGGCTTTACTCATAATGTTCATGGCGAAGGTTGAATCTTCTTCGTTAAATTGTTATATGGTTGGAAACGGAAAATGATACATGTAGTAATTCTAAAATGTCTTGGATAATGTGATACTTGGCAATTGTTGTGCTCATGTTTAAGCTCTTGCATCATATACTTTGCACCTATTAATGAAGAAATACATAGAGCTTGCTAAAATTTGGTTTGCATAATTGGTCTCTCTAAGGTCTAGATAATTTCTAGTAAAGGGTTGAACAACAAGGAAGACGGTGTAGAGTCTTATAATGTTTACAATATGTCTTTTATGTGAGTTTTGCTGCACCGCTTCATACTTGTGTTTGTTTCAAACAACCTTGCTAGCCTAGCCTTGTATCGAGAGGGAATACTTCTCATGCATCCAAAATCCTTGAGCCAACCACTATGCCATTTGTGTCCATCATACCTACCTACTACATGGTATTTCTCCGTCATTCCAAAGTAAATTGCTTGAGTGCTACCTTTAAATTTCTATCCTTCACCTTTGCAATATATAGCTCATGGGACAAATAGCCTAAAAACTATTGTGGTATTGAATATGTACTTATGCACTTTATCTCTTATTAAGTTGCTTGTTGTGCGATAACCATGTTCCTGGGGACGCCATCAACTACTCTTTATTGAATATCATGTGAGTTGCTATGCATGTCCGTCTTGTCTGAAGTAAGGGAGATTTACCACTAGAATGGTTAGAGCATGCATAATGTTAGAGAAGAACATTGGGCCGCTAACTAAAGCCATGATCCATGGTGGAAGTTTCAGTTTTGGACAAATATCCTCAATCTCATATGAGAAAATTAATAATTGTTGAATGCTTATGCATAAAAGAGGAGTCCATTATCTCGTTGTCTATGTTGTCCCGGTATGGATGTCTAAGTTCAGAATAATCAATAGCGAGAAATCCAATGCGAGCTTTCTCCTTAGACCTTTGTACAGGGCGGCATAGAGGTACCCCTTTGTGACACTTGGTTAAAACATATGCATTGCGATGATAATCCGGGTAATCCGAGCTAATTAGGACAAGGTGCGGGCACTATTAGTATACTATGCATGAGGCTTGCAACTTGTAGGATATAATTTACATAACACATATGCTTTATTACTACCGTTGACAAAATTGTTTCTTGTTTTCAAAACCAAAGCTCTAGCACAAATATAGCAATCAATGCTTCCTCTCGCGAAGGGCCCTTTCTTCTACTTTTATGTTGAGTCAGTTCACCTATATCTCTCCACCTCAAGAAGCAAACACTTGTGTGAACTGTGCATTGATTCCTACATACTTGCATATTGCACTTGTTATATTACTTTACATTGACAATATCCATGAGATATACATGTTACAAGTTGAAAGCAACCGCTGAAACTTAATCTTCCTTTGTGTTGCTTCGATACCTCTACTTTGAATTATCGCTTTATGAGTTAACTCTTATGCAAGACTTATTGATGCTTGTCTTGGAAGTACTATTCATGAAAAGTCTTTGCTTTATGATTCATTTGTTTACTCATTGCATTACCATTGTTTTGATCGCTGCATTCATTACATATGCTTATAATAGTATGATCAAGGTTATGATGGCATGTCACTCCAGAAATTATCTTTGTTATCGTTTACCTGCTCGGGACGAGCAGGAACTAAGCTTGGGGATGCTGATACGTCTCCGACATATCGATAATTTCTTATGTTCCATGCCACATTATTGATGATATCTACATGTTTTATGCATACTTTATGTCATATTTATGCATTTTCCGACACTAACCTATTAACGAGATGCCGAAGAGCCGATTGTCTGTTTTACGCTGTTTTGGTTTCAGAAATCCTAGTAAGGAAATATTCTCGGAATTGGACGAAATCAATGCCCAGGGGCCTATTTTCACACGAAGCTTCCAGAAGACCGAAGATGATACGAAGTGGGGCCACGAGGTGGCCAGACACCTGGGCGGCGTGGCCTGGGCCTTGGCCGCGCCGGCCTGTTGTGTGGGGCCCTCGTGTGGCCCCCTGACCTATCTCCTCCGCCTACTAAAAACCTTCATCGCGAAACCCCCAGTACCGAGAGCGACGATACGGAAAACCTTCCAGAGACGCCGCCGCCGCCAATCCCATCTCGGGGGATTCAGGAGATCGCCTCCGGCACCCTGCCGGAGAGGGGAATCATCTCCCGGAGGACTCTTCACCGCCATGGTCGCCTCCGGAGTGATGAGTGAGTAGTTCACCCCTGGACTATGGGTCCATAGCAGTAGCTAGATGGTCGTCTTCTCCTAATTGTGCTTCATTGTCGGGTCTTGTGAGCTGCCTAACATGATCAAGATCATCTATCTGTAATGCTATATGTTGTGTTTGTTGGGATCCGATGGATAGAGAATACTATGCTATGTTGATTATCAATCTATTACCTATGTGTTGTTTATGATCTTGCATGCTCTCCGTTATTAGTAGAGGCTCCGGCCAAGTTTTTACTCTTAACTCCAAGAGGGAGTATTTATGCTCGATAGTGGGTTCATGCCTCCATTAAATGCGGGACGAGTGACGGAAAGTTCTAAGGTTGTGGATGTGCTTGTTGCCACTAGGGATAAAACATCGATGCTATGTCCGAGGATGTATTTATTGATTACATTACGCACCATACTTAATGCAATTGTCCGTTGTTTGCAACTTAATACTGGAAGGGGTTCGGATGATAACCTGAAGGTGGACTTTTTAGGCATAGATGCATGCTGGATAGCGGTCTATGTACTTTGTCGTAATGCCCAATTAAATCTCACTATACTCATCATATCATGTATGTGCATTGTCATGCCCTCTTTATTTGTCAATTGCCCAACTATAATTTGTTCACCCAACATGCTATTTATCTTATGGGAGAGACACCTCTAGTGAACTGTGGACCCCGGTCCATTCTTTTTAATCGAATACAATCTACTGTAATACTTGTTCTACTGTTTTCTGTAAACAATCATCATCCACACTATACATCTAATCCTTTGTTACAGCAAGCCGGTGAGATTGACAACCTCACTGTTTCGTTGGGGCAAAGTACTTTGGTTGTGTTGTGCAGGTTCCACGTTGGCGCCGGAATCCCTGGTGTTGCGCCGCACTACATCTCGCCGCCATCAACCTTCAACGTGCTTCTTGGCTCCTACTGATTCGATAAACCTTGGTTTCTTACTGAGGGAAAACTTGCCGCTGTACGCATCACACCTTCCTCTTGGGGTTCCCAACGGACGCGTGCTGTACGCGTATCAGAGTACCTACCAGTTGGGCGTCCCCACATCCTCAAACCAATTCACCCCTACGGCGGTCAGACCGAACAATATGGCCCTCTTACTTTTGGAAGTCGATGGGTACATGCTAAAAAACGGTGGTCAAATAATGTGGCACACGGTTGCTACCCCGAATACCACCAACAGTTTGAGGAGCTGCAGGAGACCATGGTCAAATGGGACCCATATACGGCACATGACGTGTACATTGTCTGGGGTATTGTTAAACCACCACCAGATATGCTGCGAGACCTACGGTTGTGGTTCACACGATGCAACCTGTTGGAGTTAATCCAAACATCCTTCGAGTCTTAAGTCAGTACACGTGGTGTTAGTAAGTAGTACTACACGATCTAGCATGTTTAGCTGAACTTTGTTCGATCGTGAGTGCAAGTTAGAGTTGGATTAGGTCAAAGAACGTGAGTCCTAGTAGGTTTAGGTTTGCAAGTATAGTTAGTTTCCTAAGATAGCTAGTCGATTAGCTCTCTTTGGTAAGGCCTGGTTGTTTGGTATGGCCAGGTCGTGTACGTCTAGGTCTAGGTGAGTTAAAAGTCAGTTCGTGTCCTGTTAGGACTAGTCTAGTTTGGAGTCTGGCCGTGTACACGTTGAACCTGCGCTTTGTAATCGAGTTGTAACGTGAGAAAATCAGGAAAAAGAAATATAGAGAGGAAATTCAAGGGTGCGACAACGATAAATATTGTCTCCGTGTTTGTTCGTCTAGTTTGATGTGATTGATCCGTGGGCAAATCCCAACAATTGGTATCAGAGCGAGGCCCAAGATTTGAAGCCACGCTTGCCCCGGGGAGGCGACCAGTACTAGCGCCTCGGGGCGGGCGATCGTCGTTCGGCGGAACGACAAGGAGGAGACGGCGGAGAGTTGTTGTCGCAAGGTGGTGGAGCTGCGGATGATCGTTGACGGGAGAGGTGGTGCCGAGGTGCGGTGCCGGGAGTCTCTCAAGATCGTCTTCGGAGGAGTCGGATGAGTCAAAGAGTCAAGTGTGTGCACGTCTACACGTGCGGTCGTCGTCGTGTCACTGTGTCGTCGTTGTGTCCAAGTGCTCGTTTCCGTCAAGTGTGTGAGGTGTGCACGGTGTTCCGTGAGTTAGGTCCATGTCCTCGTGGAGCGTCCTGGTTGCGGCCAGCAGGGTTCGGTGCGATGCCGAAGGCGGACGGTGGTAGGGAAAGCTACCGTAAAGCGAGGAGGTGTGTGCGCAGTAGGAGGAGAAACTACTGCAAGCAAGTACAAGAGGAGTATGGTGCGAACCGAGTGTGAGGATGCCAGCAATAGCGGCGGCACATTGGTGCGAACCGGGTGCGGCAGGGGCCGAGCAATGGCGGTGGCAAAGCATAGCAGAGCAGAGGTGCGCTGTATGTTTCCTGCGTGGTCATACTGACTGTACGGACATGACAATGAAGACTATGAAGATGTGATGTGAAGCTGCGGTAATCTAGATCGGGAGGAGCATGAGGAAACGTTATGTTTGGATTAGGAGGAGATTGTTGGAGTTAATCCAAACATCCTTCGAGTCTTAAGTCAGTACGTGGTGTTAGTAAGTAGTACTACACGATCTAGCATGTTTAGCTGAACTTTGTTCGATCGTGAGTGCAAGTTAGAGTTGGATTAGGTCAAAGAACGTGAGTCCTAGTAGGTTTAGGTTTGCAAGTATAGTTAGTTTCCTAAGATAGCTAGTCGGTTAGCTCTCTTTGGTAAGGCCTGGTTGTTTGGTATGGCCAGGTCGTGTACGTCTAGGTCTAGGTGAGTTAAAAGTCAGTTCGTGTCCTGTTAGGACTAGTCTAGTTTGGAGTACTGGCCGTGTACACGTTGAACCTGCGCTTTGTAATCGAGTTGTAACGTGAGAAAATCAGGAAAAAGAAATATAGAGAGGAAATTCAAGGGTGCGACAACGATAAATATTGTTTCCGTGTTTGTTCGTCTAGTTTGATGTGATTGATCCGTGGGCAAATCCCAACACAACCTACTCTTTATTTGGATGATTGAGCCATACAACCCAGAGCGTGTCATGCGGCAGTTTGGTATGCATCAGGATATTCCCCCACCATCACCGAGACGCCTTGTTGCTGATGTTCATACGTAAGTTCAGTCACTGTAATATAAACAATGAATTGCACTTCAATTAATCGATTTCATTATTTAATAATATTTATTGGATTGTAGACAAGACAATAAAGGCATGAGTTGTTTCGACTGGAGTCAGCATAATCAAACATGGATTACGAAATGGATTGATGAAGCAGAGTCCGATGGAGTACGCGAAAATAGGTAATTACATATTTTAATTCATCTTATCATGATGTGCCTTCTAATATAATTTATCACTGATGCAGACGGTACAACGGTGAGATACTGCCAATGTATAATGAATGGTATCGCGCTAGCACACGGACTCTCCTCACCGGTCCCCCACCATCGAGTCCGACACACCTCACATGGGCCTCAGCTTACCACCGTGACACTTCGGTACTTGTTATATAATTGTAATTAAGAAAATATGTGTTTATAGGCAATATTAATTTTTGTATTCCATTCAGATTGACGAGTTCAGGCAGATCGCACAGGACGCCCAGGACACTTTGAACTTGCGCAACATGTATAGTACGGAGGGAAAATCCATGGTAAAACGTATTTTTAATACTGCCATTAAAGGGCTTAGGTCTCTTGGTTGCAGCCGCCATGATGATGTTATCAGTCGAGCATTCGACATGCCGGAGGCACCATCGAACAGACCGAGTATGGTACATGTGAGCCAGCCATCCGCCACACCGACCGTACCAGTTCCCTCTACCTCGCATACATCTAATCCACGACGCGACTCATCTCTACTAGACCGATCACAGTCCGCACACATATCTCAACGCCATGGCGCCACACAGGTAATCAACTTGCGTACATACATTCCTCCTGAACTTACAACAATGACACTTTTTTTTCCAATTGTATTAGGAGGACGATCATTTTCCGTCATATCCATCTGGACAACGATTCTCCTACACAGAAGGCGAATACTCGCAAAGATTCAACACTCAGGTATGCTCATATTTAATATTACCTACCAACACGTGATTATTTACATGCGTACTAATGACATGTCGTTGACGTTCGCAGGAATCTGTTGACCCTACGTGGTCCAACATGGGAGCTGGTTTAGGTCACAATATACCCCCACTGCGGGGTCGTGACCACATGCAATCGCAATACCCAACTCAGGTTAATGCATGTTAATTATAGAACATGATTAGTGCGTGCATGTTTCTGACGGAGCCGTTCGATACGCAGGAATGTTCAGTCCCGACATGGCCTAGTATGACGCAGATGGAACCACAATACTACGGCAGCACTTCCCAACAACCTCACAATGATGTTACCGGGATAGTTGAAGAATTCTTTGGAGGTGCTATTTTCAGCACAGATGCTAGTTTGATTCAATCAAGAATCTCAGTTCGTATTTCAGACTCCATCACCACCAAATGAGACACGTACAGAGAATGAGGAAAATCAGTACGACCGAGGTTTGCGCCAACATCGTGTACCAAATCCATGGTCGCCTTCTGGTGGTAGGCAGAGACCACCACGCCGTCGTCGACAAGCGTGATATGTTGACGACTCTGGCATTTTACTATTATTTCTATCTATGTATGACCTATGTATGAGATATATTTCTATAATTTCAAATAATTATTCAACAAGTACTTCAAAATAAGATACATGAACATGCAAAAATACGGCTACTCACTACAACAGAATTTAAGATACAACAACAAAGTACAACGGAATTTAACATACGTAGTTAGTACAAATATATCACTCTATTTGCCCTCTATTTTCCCTGCGTCCACCGTGGCCATTTTCCGGACTTGTCGCCGCGTTCTTCTGCCGCTTGCGCCTCAGCAGCTCTTTCCCTTAATCTCTTCCTTTCCGCTTCACGGGCATCTCTGCGCACCTCTTCCTCTGCATACCTACGTGCAGCCTCATCATCCATCCTCTTCCGATTCACCTCACGATTTCGAGATTGCTCCGCCCTTAATTTTTGTATCTGTCTCTCTCTCTACTTTATCATTAGCAACTGCCTTTTCCCAACGCTCCTCCTCGTGGAACCTTGCCCATGCACGCCGTTGTTTCTCCTCCACCTCGCGGCGTGCCCACTCTGGCTGCTCCTGGTCTATCCAGTGAAACCACATGCAAAGGGGCGGGGGAGACTGCAACACAAATAGTACGGTTAATCAACGAAAATTAATGACATATAAAAAAAATTAATCATGTTGTTACAACATACCGCATGCCTCGAGGACGATGAACTTGTTTGCCTGGGTGGATCATGATCATAGCTCGCGCACATGAAATATTTCATGCCGAACTTATCAGAAAAATCAACCACCTCCTTCACCTTCGCAAGGCAGCCGCACCAACACCTCTCTGCTCTCACTCTCGGTGGCAAGCTTGCATTCTTACCCTTCATCGGCCTAAAATCCTGGTCAGAGCAAGGTACACTCATACTCACTTCAATATTTTGCGCAAGAAAGAGAGACGCGGAGAAGGCAAACTCGATCCTGCTGTTTTCATTTGTATGCAGGTAAGACGGCTTATATAGCCTTCAATTAGTGTGAGCCGTACCAACAAAGTAGTGCAGAATAATTGGCGCACACTGTCGGTGGTCTATTTGTTGTATCAGTCTGCTTTCGGTGTTTAATTTTCTGTATCGAGCGGGAACGGCTGCCTCCACCGCGCACTTAAGCAGCATCAAAATTAGTGCTATCAAAAGTTGATGGAACCTGTGCTCTGCGTGCATGTCGGCCATTCCTGCGCGTGCTGCAACTGGCGGGCCCTGCCTCCATGTGGTGTGGCGGCAAGTTCCAGCTCAGCTTGCCGCTCCGCTCGCCGGCGGCATGGCCCACAAGCGCAGACGTTAGCTCACGGCGAGTTCGACCACCTAACGTGCCACCACAGCCCCTGGCGGCGGGGTCCTGCCGCCACAGCCCCTGGCGGCAACCGCCACGTGTCGGCTAGGGGCCCTGCCGCCACCCAGCAGGTGGTCTTTTTTGTCAATTTCAGTCACAGGTGGTCCTTTTTGTCAATAAATTGTGGCAGGTGGTCTCTTTTGGCAAAAATTCTGGATTAGGTTCTCTATATATTTAGCTGAATTTTAGCATGATGTCTAACCTCTTCTTATTTTGAAGACTTCTTTAATTGGTGACTCTCTTTTGCTGTGATGCTTCGGCTTGGCTAACAGTAGCTCTACGTGAATTTTAGCATGATTGTGTAACCTCTTCTTGTTTTGACTTTTCAAATTTGTGTCTCTTTTGTTGCCAAGCTTCCTGTCAAGCGATTCCTGAAAAAACCTGACAAAATGGGGCAAAGTCGGTCACATGAATTGATCAGACCGACCGATCTTGAACGAGGGAGGAGACATATGATGGCAGCAGTACAGGCAGGAAACGGATCGGGCAAAAGAAGGAAGCAACTTTTGCCAAGTTGGTGTGTCAAACCTCAGGCGTGTAGGCCATGTCAGAGGCTGCCGCCGCTGCGTGCTGCCGGTGGCGCCACAATTACCGATGGGAGGCGCTGCCGGCCATGATCGGCTGATCGGGGCCTGATGGACAGGTCCAGGCGGCCGTTCTGCAGGCGCGACGTGCTCATGGGAGGCGACGGACACTTTAGCAGCATATATAGCACTGAAAAGCCAAAGCCTCAAATAGGGTACTCATTTGAGTCCTTCGATTCCCTCATGTCTTGTTTCCTTTTTTCCATTTTACTGCAGAAGAAGAAATGATGGGTCAAGCTATAGCGTGCCCATTTCAGCACGTGATTTCCTGTGAGCGGATCATTGAGCTCAAATCCACGTACACCTGCAAAATAAAGAATGTTTTTTAAACGGGGCAAAAGTTTGCCCCAATGTATTGATTAAGAAAGAGTGTTTTGGATAAGAGAGTTCATACAAGCCATAGGATGGATGGTGTCCTCAACACCCACATCAAAATGGACATCAAGCAACTTGGTACAAAGCACACTGAATTGGGTGAGGTGCTCCATAGTGAAACCATCGTCCATGGTGATTTTGTGCACCCAAGAGTTGCCATTTAAGGCTTGGCTAACTTTCCATTTCTTCCTCCTGGAGATTTGGTAGATGAGTGGCGACGATCTCAATCCATTTTTGGCCTCCAAGCCATGGAGCCTCATAAAAAGGTGAATTGTTAGATAGTGATGGAGGTTGATGCGTAAAAGATGTTCATGTCATCCTTGCTGCTGTTAAGTTTCATGCACTAGCCACTTGAACCAAAATTTCGAACTTATGGAAATGGCTAGGCAATCTACTTATACACTTAAACACCTCATCTCACGTGTGACGGGAAGACGAGAAGACAAGTCAACACGTGTAGAGAGGCAAAGAGGCAGCGGTGGCGGCCGGGCGCGGCGGCGTCCGAGGGCCAGGGCGAGCGGCAGCTGCTGGGAGAGGAGATAATTTTTAGAATAAATTGTGAAAGCCAGGACTCGAACTCGAGACCTTGGGCTCTGATACCATGTTAAGCTTCATGCACTAGTCACTTGAACCAAAAGTCCGAACTAATGAAAATGGCTAGACAATCTACTTATACACTTCAACAGTTGCAAGGGTTATTGGAGCCCGCCGAAATTTTAGTTGTTGTCCGTGCACCCAAGCCAAGACCAACGAAGACGGAGGGCCATGGCAATCTTATCTAAGTTCATGATCCCAAAGCCACCAAGCTTCTTAGAGTGACACACCTTTTCCCAATTAATTTTGCATTTTGCACCGTTGGTGTGTGGTAGTAGCTCTTTACGTTGAAACAATCGAAAACAACCTAATAAAACGTACGGAGTAAGAAATAATCAATAGCACAGATAAAGCGAAGTTAAAGCATCTGGAAAGAGCACGCCGAAACTATATTCAGGTAGGCATGACAATAGCGTTTTTTTTTTTCTGAACCGGCTCTCCCCGATGTCTTTACTAGATGGGAATTTAAATTTTATAAGTTTCAATAAAATCTATAAAAAATAATGTGTATATGTATATGTCTACTCTATATATCTGTAAAGTTTTGTTCACGAATGTTTGGTCCACGCAAAAAAGACAAGATTACAGCTGGAATAAGAAAAACTAAATTCTCACATTCGTCATTTTTTTTTATCTAGACTAGATCACACCTGAAAAGTATGTCGACAAGACAATACTACCTTCTTTTCAATGAATAATACGTACACGTATTTCAAGACAAACTTTAACCAATAAAAATATCGTTGGATTCGTATTGAAAAACAACTTCTGATGATCCTAATTTTAGACCAACAATGTTTACATTTAGAGTAATTCTTGGTCAAAGAAGAAACACGAAAGAGGAGGGCACCTTATGGAATGGAGGGAGTAGTACGTACATGCTAGGAAACTATGTGCACTCATAGTATATTTTATTTTGAACTTTTTGAGTTTTCAAAATGAAGTTTTCAAAATTTTCAAACAGAGGACTACCTAGCACCCAGGTTCCAAGAAGATTATTTTCAAAAAATCCATTGAAAAATACCAAAAAAAAGAGAAACAAAAAAGATAAATTTTGAATAGCACCTGGAGGTGATTTTACGTTCTGTAGTAGAGTTGGTAGAATCTGTCACGCCTCCACCAACCAGAAACAGGCGTGGTCGCAAGACGTTCCGCTGTTCTACTACTCCAAGCTTCCAACTTTGTTTGCGTCTTAACCACTCGCTTGGCTCTGTTCAGAATCCACGTTGCATTTTGGCTACATGGAATTGTCTTCCGTGCAAGTTCTGACGATGCCGCGCCGTGGGCGAGAGGATATTCGGACCCAGCGCGTGAGAGCGAGCCCCACGGCCGCGCTGCAGAGGGAAGATCCGTTTGGAATCGGCATCCTCTGCTCTCCATATGACTTAGCGTCTCTCGCGTCGCTCCAGGATTTCAGCAACTTCCCATCCGCTATTTATTCCCGTTGCCGTTCCCGGCCGGACCAGCCGCCTGCGCCCCGCCGGAGACGACGCAGGAGATCCGCTACAACCTCACGTAGCTAATCTTCCATAGCTAAGGTGCGATTGCCACATTCTTACTCCATTAGTTTCTTCCAACAACCACCATATGGAACTTACCTCGCAAAGAAAGAAGAAACATGTCAATTCACTAGATGAATCGGAAATTTTGGTTACATCGAAAGTTCATCCATGTCTACCTGCTTCCAGTGCCAGGGCTTGGAGTAACCGCGAGATTGAAAAGAATAAGCACAAAAGGGGCAAAGCAAATGGGCGTCCAAGGTGGTAGAAGAAACCCTCCTGGCATCTTGGACGGCCTCTACGGAGTACAGGTTGGGCGTCAACCCCCACATGCACAGAGCGACGATGAACCAGCTCGGACTTGCTTCACCGATTCGTCAACTTGTGAAAACCAAAATGGCCATGGAACAGTTACACAACAGCAACAAAGATTGATGATACGGTGAGCTGTCCATTAATTGCGAGCAATGTACTCAACGCCAGACTCAGCTGATTCCATCTGACACCTGTGTTTGAAACTGCAGACGACTGTGGCAGCAAAGGCCCTCATGCTTGAAGCCAATCCATTGCAGCATCACATGTATGGTAGCTTCCATTCCATCTGGACAAATCAATTTCTCAAGTGAAGCATCTTGTCTGACAGATTT
Source organism: Lolium rigidum (assembly GCF_022539505.1). Taxonomy (NCBI): domain Eukaryota; kingdom Viridiplantae; phylum Streptophyta; class Magnoliopsida; order Poales; family Poaceae; genus Lolium; species Lolium rigidum. The sequence goes on along the minus strand of NC_061512.1, from coordinate 188,599,865 downwards.
ATTTGATCAGGTGACAAGCATGCTGGTGAAACTTTTGCAAACGTTCTCACCTCTCTGCCCTTCATTATCCTTGGACTGCACACACCAAGGCAAGACATCTTCTGAGACAAGATATTCCTCTGTCTAGTTATTTCTTATTTTGTATCCGATGAGAAAATTTGGCGCTGCAGGAAGAACTTGAATGCTGCCATCTACGCCAACTCGCTTGTCGGAGTAGGAATAGCTTCAGGCCTGTATCATTCTTCCAAAGGGGAAGTCCGAAAAATCCTGAGATGGGCAGACTATACTATGATTGCCACTACTACTTTGGTGAGTCATATTTTCGCATCAGGCGGTGGTGGTTAAATGATCAGAATTTGCGTGAGATATATGTTTTCTGTGCAGTGTTTATCCAGAGCTGTTAGGAATGAGAACCCAGGACTACTAATGGCAGCATCAACATTGCTCCTGCCATTTCAGCCTTTCGTGGTTTCAGCTGTACACACTGGAATGATGGAGGCAAGTAATCTAAATGACCTGGCAGATGGGATAAATCTTTGTTGAAAGAAAAATGCTGGATAAATCTAACTGTTCCTACATTGCAGGTTTCCTTTGCAAAGAGAGCATCAGTTGAACCAGAGCTCAGAATGGTACATAACCTGCACAAGATGTCATCTCTATTGGGAGGCGCGCTGTTTATTGCGGACGATTACTTCCCAGACACACCCTATATCCATGCTGCATGGCATCTTGCTGCTGCGATGGGCATTGGCACATGCAATAAGCTTCTTGGGTGACAATGGAACCAACCCTGCTGGTATCAACCAATAGTTGATTTCAGTTTATTCAGGAGTTGATTCAGAAGGTATCAATTTGCCGGCATAAGGGATAGTGTACAGCATAGTTATATAGAAGAGAAGGCAGGAGCATTCTTCAAATTGATTCCAGAAAAGTGCTTTTGTATCTCAGGAAAACTTAGCAAAGAAAATGAGACGAACTAGGTCAGCTTGTGCATGTAGTTGTGCAATGATTTTGTATCGCAGTTTAATGCTTCATGCGACAACGGGGTGGGCTGTCAACTTTTTTTTTACTACAAAATGAATAAGATGGACAGAGATGTTTAAGTTTCAAAGACCTGGTTACTGGACCTATACTTTGAGGAGCTATACATATTTGTAATTCTAGCAGTGTAATCTGGTAATTACAGCAAACAAATGTCTAGAACAGTTAATTGTAAGCCAAAACAATCATGTACTAACCTGGAAAGAGCAAATATCGAAACTGGTGCATATTGCCACAATTTTAGCAGATGTCAAAGAAAATATGCTCTGGAGTGCAGACTGATCATTTTGTCTTCTCTAGATCTGATTTTTTTTTTCAATTACTGCATCCATATACTTCTGTGAGAAAAAACGTCAACGCAAACACCTGACGATTGCAATGTTACAATACTTTGAGTTCTGATGATTGCTGCATACTGAATGTGGATTGTGAAACACAGTGCCCCAATGTTTCATCTGAAGTCTTGCGAGTGAAATGAATCGATTCGTTGAGCTCATGCTACCAAAAAATGCTGGTCTTGATTCAACCACCTTCCGCCAGCAGGTTTTCCAGCAGTCTGTGCATAAAGCCACAGTTTCACCAGAAGTCAAAGAAGGCGTGCTGCAGAGTGCAGAGTGGTCATTTCATCCTCTCTAACATCTGAACTTTTTTCTATTACTGTATCCATATAGTTATGTGTGGAAAAAGTCAGTGCAAACACCTGACAGTCCTAACGTCGCAATCCTTCGAGTTCTGATGACTACTACATGTTGAATGTGGATTGTGGATCACAGAGCCCCAATGTTTCATGTCATGTCCTGTGAGTGAAACCAATCAAATTCGTTGAGCTCATGCTACCAACATGCTGGTCTGGTTTTGATTCAACCAGCTCCCGCCAGTAGGCTTCCCAGCATTCAGTGCAGCCACTCTTTCCCTCATAATCCGAGCCTGCTCCCACTGACCAGCACCGGCATACATGTTTGACAGGAGCACAAGGTGCCCAGCAGCCCGGTCTGGCTGTAGCTCAATCAATCTATCAGTCACCTTGGCTGCAAGCTCAAGATTATCTTCCCTCTTGCATCCGCTCAGCAGCGCACCCCACACGGCCTCATTAGACTGCAACGGCATTGCCTCCGCGAGCTCGAGCGCTTCACGCAACCGTCTGCCGCGGCAGAGCATGTCGACCATGCACCCGTAGTGCTGAACCTCGGGGGTGATCCCATAAACTCCTTCCATGCTCTCAAAGTATTTCCGACCATCATCAACCTTCCCAGAGTGGCCGCACGCCGACAGCACAGCGAGCAGCGTCGCGCCATCAGGCCGTCCCTCCATCCCGTGAAACAGCTCCAGCGCCTCCTCGGCACGGCCATGCACCGCGAGCCCGGAGATCATCGTAGTCCACGAGACGGTGCTCCGGCTCGGCATCCCGAGAAACACGCGGCGCGCGTCCTCCACGGCCCCGCACTTCACGTACATGTGGACGAGCGCGTTGTCCAGCGACACGGTGCGCTGGCGTTCCCGGTCGACACGCGCGTGTATCCATTGCCCGAGACGCAGGTCCCCGGAGTCGGCGCATGCTGTAAGCAGGGCTATCATGGTCACTGAGTCGTCCCTGACGCGTGCCTTCCTCATGCTCCAGAACAGGTCAACCGCCTCTGTTGACTTCCCAGCGTTTGCGCACCCGGCGATCAGCGTCGTCCAGGCCACCGCGTCCCTCCGGGGCATCTCCTCGGCGAAGAAGCGCAGAGCGGCGTCCAGCTCGCGGCACCGCACGTAGGCGGAGAGCATGCAGTTCCACGCCGCCGTGCTGTCTGGCGTTTCGTCGAACACCTTCCGGGCGTCCGCGAGCAGCCCGGCGGCGGCGTACATGTTGAGGAGGCTGGTGGCGACGTGCGGGCTGGACCGCGCGAGCCCGGCGGCGAGCGCGCGCGCGTGGAGGGCGGGCCCGTGGGGGAGCGCGGCGGCGCCGGCGGTGGCGAGGGCGGCGAAGAGCGTGGAGAAGGAGAAGGCGTTGGGGCGGAGCCCGTGGCGGGAGGCGAGGCGGGAGAGGAGGGAGAGGAGGTGTGGAGGTGGGGCGAGGGACGCGGTGGCGGCGCGGAGGAGGAGGTTGGCGAGGGTGGGGGACGCGGGCGCGAACGCGGGCGGGGACGGTGCGGAGAGGAAGAGGGACTCGGCGCGGGGGAGGTCGGCGGCGGCGGCGGCGAGGGCGAGGAGCTTGGCGAGGAGGAAGCGCTTGCGGTGGAAGCCGTTGAGGAGGAGCTGCGCGTGGAGCTGGTCGAGCGCGCGGCGTGCGGCGGCGGCGGCGGCGGCGGTGCCGGCCGGGTGGAAGGCGACGCGGCGGCGGGCGTGCTGCGCGAGGAGGTAGAGGCGCTGCTGCAGCGCGCGGGAGTAGGGGGCGTGATGGGGCAGGTTGGGCGGGAGCGGAGGAGGAGGATGGCGAGTGAGATCGCTGCTAGGCATGGTTAGCTCCGCCGGCCGCCGCTGCTGTGTGCCGCCGGCTTGGTGGTTTTTCTGCGCGGGAATGGTAGTCGCACCTCCGATTTGTTTGCGAGGAGGACAGAGGAAATCGTCACGGCCTCAGCTGGTACTATTTTTTTATTTATCTATTTTTATCAAAACACAGTATTACATTGGATTATAAATAAGGAATCGCTAAATTTCAGCTAGCTAAGATGTACTTATGTCTGAGTCACGTGCTCCATTATTGGATTTTGTTTCTACTTCAAGATTCGTGTTTGATGTTGTTTGTACTTTATTTAGGCCCACATCAAAACACACTGACTTAGACATAAGTTAAGTCTCAGTCGACTAAGACTTAGACACACCCTTCAGACATGATTTTTTTACTTCCTCCATTCGAATTCTAAAATAAATTTCTCAATCTTTTTAGATACGGAAGTATATAGACATTTAGATACATTCATATCTTGAACATATTATTTTAGAACAGATAGAGTATAAAAACAGTGATGTAAAAGCGAAAAGAGAATTATTTATTTGAGAACTACACAAAAAGAAATATTTATTGTTTTTACAAGGTTTTTATGTACGCAGCCGAAAAAGAAAAAAAAATTACTGTGAATATTCAAATAGTGTAATACCGGTGCCAATATAAAAATATTTCAAACTTATGTGAGAGGCTTGCGGCTGATTGTGTACTCAAACTTCATTAATTATGGGGTTCATTTGTTTTATGAAATTTTCACAAGATTTATATAAGATGGTGACCCGCTGAAAGAGAGTGGATTTGTATACACACGTGTGTACAAAAGTATTTCTCTCTAAAATTGTTTCTATAGGATTTTGAAAGGTTAATTTCTTTTGATTAATGGTTGTCATATTAACAATGTGCTGGTTTTTTTGGGCTTAGCATGACAAATTCTCGACTGTCTACTACAAATTTTGCCTGATTCCAACGATGGATGAGTGAGGCGATGACACGTTTAGCCGCCTACGGCTCATGCTAGCGTTCGTTGCTAGGTGGTCCAACTACTTATTTATAATTTTTATTATTTTGTAGGCTGTTTATATAACCGTTGATGATTATTAATAGATCGGTGGAATTTCGCAATAGAAAACTAATTAAAAAACTCACTAATACAATCAAAGATAATTTTCCCTTACTCATTTTTTCGATAATTTTCCCTTAATAGTGGACAATGCATCCTAATTTTATACTTTTACTGTGAATCAAAATAGGCAAACAGCCGGCGAAGAGATAAATTTCATAGGTTCGGAACATGAATACATGATCATCCAGGATATCGAGTGTCTCCTTCCACTAGGCCTACCCGTCGGATGACGCTTTGATCCATTTATGCAGAACAATTGTTAACTGAAATAATGCACTCGGAGACTGACAGATGCTTGCTCAAACTGCACCAACGACGCTCCTAGTACTATAGTTGAGATTTGCCGCGCCCCAAATGCCAGCCCTATGCCGCTCTCGCCACCGCTCCGCCTCCTCCTCTCCTCCCGCCGCCGGCCGCTCGCTCCGCGCCACCGCCTCCTATCTGCCTCCGCCGCCACCGCTGCCACCCCGACTCCCCCAAGCGACCGCGCCGCCCAACTCGCCTTCGCCGTCCACGGCTCGGCCGCGGCCAAGAACTTCCCGCACGCCATCCGTTTGACGAAATCCCTCGTCCAGGCTTCCTCCCCCAGCGCGCGCCCGGGCGCCGCGGCCTTCGCCGCGCTCGCGTCCACCTCCAGCTGCCCGGCCCCCGCGCTCGGCGTGCTCGTCATTGCTCTCTCCCAGATGGCGCTCCACGACGAGGCGCTGTCCGTGTTCCGCCGCCTGCCGGTGCTGCCGGCGCTGCCCGCCTGCAACGCGGTCCTCGACGTGCTCGTGAAAGCCCACAAGTTCGACCGCGTCTGGAGGCTGTTCGATGAAATGCTACGCCGGGGGATGGTGCCCAGCGTTGTGACCTACAACACGCTCATCAACGCTTGCCGGCACGAGGGTGCTGTGGCGAAGGCTTGGGAGGTCTGGAATCAGATGGTGGCGAGACGGATTGATCCGAATGTGGTCACGTACTCGACGATGATTTGCGCGCTTTGTGAAGAGGGCTGCATCGGCGAGGCTGAGCGGCTCTTCTTTGCCATGAAGGAAACAGGGATGCAGCCTAACCATTACACGTACAATGCACTGATGAGCAGCCACTGCAAGATAGATGGTGCCAACCGGGCACTTGCGCTGTACCAGGAACTGCTGAAGAGTGGTCTTGTTCCCAATGCGGTCATCTTTACAACGCTAATTGACGGGTTTTTCCAGGCGGGCAGAATAAGTGATGCGAAAAATACTTTTCTTGACATGCACAGGTATGGAGTTGCTCCCACTGTGCCCGTGTACAACAGTTTGATTGATGGAGCTTTCAGGTCTGGTGATGCACAAGAAGCATTAACGGTTTACCAGGACATGACTCGCCTAGGTTTGCAACCAGATGAGTTCACCTGCAGCATAGTTGTAAGAGGCCTCTGCGATGGAGGTCAAGTGCAGGTAGCGGCCAGGTTTCTTGAAATCTTGCAGCAATCTGGTACTTACCTTAATGCTGCTGCATACAACACACTAATTGATGAGTACTGCAAGGATGGAAATCTAGAGGAAGCCCTGGCAACATGCACAAAAATGAGCGAGGTTGGAATTGTGCCCAATGTGGTGACATACACCTCCTTGATAGATGGACATTCAAAGAAAGGAAAGATGGAAGTAGCAATGGCTATATACACAGAGATGATAGCCAAAGGGGTTGAACCTAATGTTTTGACATATACGGCTCTGATTCATGGCCATGCCAAGGATGGTGACATCGATGCTGCGTTTAGGTTACAGAAGGAGATGACGGGGAAAGGCATTTCTCCCAATTCAATCACAGTGTCGGTTCTTGTTGATGGTCTGTGCAGAGAGAATAGGGTTCAAGATGCAGTCACTATCGTCCTAAAGTACTCAGGGCAGAAGAAGCATGGTGACATTCGTTCCTGCTTTTCGAACTCTACAACTGAGGAACACCATTCAATCCCAAACAGTGTGACATATATGACCCTGATATATGGTCTTTATCTAGATGGCCAATACCATGAATCTGGTAAGTTCTTCTCTTGCATGAGAGAATCTGGTATGGTGCCTGATAGCTTCACGTATTCACTACTGATTCGGGGACAATGCATGTTTGGCTATGTCTTAAATGCCATGATGCTCTATGCTGATATGGTCAAGGTCGGTGTTAAGCCCATGAGACATGCCACAGTCTGCCCTGAGATCTGGTCAAGGGATTCACCAAATGGTCTCAAAACTCAAACGTGAGTGTTCACTCATCTGGCTAGATTCAAGACTTCAGAGCAGTTCCACACAAGCTCAGTTCACAGTTTCTGAGCCTAGTGAATTGTTGAGTCATTACAATGACGAACCATTCTTTGGGGTTATATTGAAGGCTCACCATCTCAATGGCCTCCTTCTAAAGGCAGATGAACTGAACCTCCTCAAGGCAGCTGAGGCTCAGCCATCAAGACATTGATTGGCTGGCAAGGGCATCATTTTTTTCCACAAGCTCTGTAACGAGAATACGGGAAGTCCTGTCCCCTATGGAATGTGTCGGTGACATGCTGATTAACAAGAGCTGCTGAAGATTATGGACACTTTATCTAAAAGTAGATGACTGTGATGAACAAAGCATGAGATTTGAAGCCTAGCTGTAGCAAATGTCAAAAATTATGACCTAGCATTCTAAACCGCTTTTGTTCTGGTTGATATATCATTTTGCTTGTGCTCTGAGGTAGGTGAACTCGGAGTAGAGGCGTTTTTTTTTGGCGTGGAGTAGAGGCATTGATGCAAGTATGCAGCACATGTTAAACTAGATAATTGTACAGCTTTGCTGCTGATAGTAATTTGTTGCCACAAACTTGATATATCATTTTGCTTGTGCTCTGAGCTAGGTGAACTCGGAGTAGAGGCGTTTTTTTTTTTGGCGTGGAGTAGAGGCATTGATGCAAGTATGCAGCACATGTTAAACTAGATAATTGTACAGCTTTGCTGCTGATAGTAATTTGTTGCCACAAGCGAGAATGCGAGCTGTGAGGATGCTTTCTTTGTATTTATGCAATTATTAACCAGGTTGTGCACCTGATAGAAATAAGATGATGGTGATTTTATTTCTGTTTCTTCATAATTTTTTGATTATGGCACAAAGGTTGGTTTTTAACCGTGCTTGTTAACTATGTGTGAATCCATCTCTTTTTCATTAGTCTAGTACTGCAAAATGGCATGTTACAAGAACTGTATGTCTCTAGGACTCCTTTCACCATTGTCGCCAAGAAAACCAAGATCCTTGAGCCTCCTTTCCTGGTAGTACTCGAAGGTCATCTAATTCTTGCTCTCTCTCCTTAAAAATATCATTGATTTGCTGTAGTACTTTCTTTTCACCAATCCTCACCTCAATGGCGATTTGATGTCTTGATGCAAATCTTTTTCCAGTAGTTTTTCATCCTGAATATATATGTATGCATGTTTCATTAGACTAAATTAGGAAATAGCCAACAAATAAGATGAAGTGAATAGCATTCTTTTAGTAGGCTCACCTCTTCTATTGTGGTGTAATAGGCAGCAATGGCAGATTCGCAGGCCTTTTGGATGACTTGGCATATTGATTCCTTGTTATCAGGACTCACAGGAAGATCAAGGTGATCCCAAACTCTATGTATGTAATGGATTATGGTTTATGTTTATACTTTGGTTTTGCACATTTTATTGATCTAAAATATTGTATCAGTCCAGGCAATGTCTTTTGTTAAGGATGTGAGGACATGTTTGCTCAATTGTAAAAATGGTGGTTTTGAGAGCCCCTCTTGGGCCAATTTACGCAGAAAATGGGATCATAATCCTAAGAGCATCTCCAGTCGCGTCCCCCAAACCGTCCCCCAAACCGCGCCGGATCGAGCGTTTGGGGGACGTGTTTTGTTCGTACCGCGTTTGGGGGACGTCGCTCCCCAGCCGCGTCCCCCAAACGCCGCCCCCAAACATTAAAAGTACTTTTTTTGGCTAGAAAAAAACTATTTACTAATATTCAAATCGGTTGAACATAAACAAATTATATATAAAACTTCGGAAAAATATAATTAAATACATATAAACTATCTACACTACAAGAAAAGTTGCCATGACCGACGAAGTTGAAGTCGCGCCGTGGTTGCTGGTGTACCATGGCCGACGATTTTGGGTCCCTCCGTGGTGCATGTCAAAACTTTTTTTTCTCGTTTTTGAGGCCACCTAGCCCGACGAAAGCGGCCAAAACGTCGCGTATGGTGGCCCGGGACGTGGTGCATCTCGAAATCTCGGGTTCGCCGGCCGAGTCAACGCAAATCCGCACCGCCGAGGGATGTAGGGCCCGGATGGCAGCCTCTCCGGCATTGTTTTTTTCTCGATCGCGCCATCTCGTTCAACGTTCTCCGATCGAGCCGTTTACGATGCGGGATCATGGGTCCCGCATGTCATCCTCTATGAACCAAAATTCTTTCTATTCTTGGATTTTTTTGACCCCCGATTT